>NW_026585643.1:6372878-6440526 GCF_907164565.1 Psammomys obesus | reverse complement strand
AGATAGATAGATAGATAGATAGATAGATAGATAGATAGATAGATAGAGGAATGCTATGAAAACTGTTTCAGAGCATAAATACTTGAAATTACTGAAATTTATTTTCAACCATAAAACTGACGGTTACATTGTTTGGTAGTCCTAACTATGTTTTTAATTGTGCTATAAATGTTCTGTTTATGTTGTAGCAGCAATATTAGGTTGTTCAACAAATGACCTTTAAAATGCTGTGAAGTATTAAGCTAATAACAATATTCAGTCACTTATTTTACAGACAAGGTTTAACTGTGCATCACACACTGCCCTTAAACTCACTACATAGTTTAGGCTGGCTTCAAACTCACAAGAATCCTTATGCCTCAGCCTCCCAAGTACTGGGATTACAGATATGGGCCACTACACCCATGCCTTATTTAGCCACTTTTTAATTATCAGTAAAGATATGTCATTTTAACCAGTAATCAATTTATTGATCAAAGCTTGGTGATTTGTATGCTCATTTTGCAAATGTGTGTCTGGGTGGACCTAGCAATTAATTTCTTTGTATTTCAAAGCATATTTGGTGAAATGCAAAATGAAGGCAGCACGCTAATACCTTCTGCCTCCTTGCTTGCTTCAGGAAACTGAGTGCAAATGCATCATATTTTGGTTTTTCAAGGTTTTCCATTTCTTGCCAAACAGTGTAGATACCCATCTTGTGTGATGTGCTCAAATACTAAGCTTTTGTCATCGGGCTGTGATGGCTGTGGGAAAAAGTAGAAATGTGCAGCCAAAATGCATTCAGAGAAGTACTAAAATTCTAAATATCTCACAACATCAAGTGTGCTCCTTCACCCCAAACACATGCGATCCATTTTGGTTTGGGGTCCATAGAAGTAAAAGCCCATGGTGATGTTTTCCTCATGCTAGGTAAGCCCATATGCCTCCCCAATGGTGGAGCTGTTACCTTCCCATCATTTCAACATTTTCCAGGGCACTGGTAAAGTCAGGGGCCAGAAGCCAAAATTTTATCATCCCGCATTTTGAGAACTGGTTATATCCCAAATAAGTAAATCAGTTTGAAAATAGATTCTGTGCAAAAAAAGAGCCTACATATGGGTGGAGTATCTTTTTAAAAATTTCTTTTTATTATTATAGTTTAGGCCACTCCATCCAATTTCATCAAAATTTTATCTATATAGGTACCCTTTCACTTTATCACAATTTACATTTCTATAATCACACGCATTTGAGTTTCTAATTCCTCAGACTTACAGGACTCCTTTCTTGCCAGCCTCACTTGGTATAAGCACCTCAGGGAGGAGGAGGAAGCTCCTCTCAGCTGAGTATCAAGGACTCAGCATTCTCTCATGTAAGGAGGGGGTGGTTTCTAAAGCCATGTGCTATGGCTTTATTTACACATTCAGTGACTGAAGTTAAATGTTCATACATGAGAAGTGAAGCTGTGGGTAACTGGAAAAGAAAATAATTGTGTATTCAAAAACATGTCAATTTCATGCGAACATGGCACGGTCCCAGGCTTTCCTTATCTAGGTTATGGGGGCTAACTAAACTACATTCCTGTGGAGAGAGTGGGGAAAAAATGAGGGGTTTCAAAGGTAAGCTTTAAACCTAAAGAAAGCCTCCTACTGTCTCTAAAGCAGGGGTTCAGGCAGGTGCGGCGTGAGATACAGAAGCAGGCAAGTAATACCCACTAAGGCTCAGAACAGGTATGGGATGTGTCCCCTTCCTCCTTCACCTCACATGACTCAGGGGCTCAAAGAGTCTTGAAAAGCTGTCACTTAACGTACAGTGGCTCGTCTATATTACCCACAGTTCACCCCATGCCCCACTTGGCTCTCTAAGAGCAGAAAAAAACTGAAGCATCCACCAGCCAAGGCCACCTAAGGCCTGTACCAACGCCAAGACAGAAGTCACGGTGGAGCCTGTGCCTCTGCCTCTTGCACTCGTCATTCAGAGCAATGAAAGCATTTCCAGATGGGTGGCCTTTTCTTGGAGGCACTTGGAAGGTCACTGGACCAAAAGCAATGTGCCTCTGCCTGCTGAAGGCAGACTGGGCCAGACTCTGGGGCTATGTGCCAGTGGGCTCACAGGCTCAGGCTGATGGTGCTGCTGACACAGAAGCGCCCAAGAGGGACAGGACAGGACAGGACAGTGTGCATAGCCAGAGTTCAACCAGATATACTAATGACTGCTAATAGGAGCATGTACCTTTCACTGCGTTTCCCCAGCACTTCTACATTTCAGAGGGGTTTTGGTTTGCTTTGCTTTTTGTATTAAAAGTGTCTCTGTGTCTCTGGCTCGCCAGATCAACTTTCTGCTTGGTTTCCATCCAAGAGTCAAGGAAGTCATCCACCTGTGGTTCAGGGAAGGTAATAGCAGAGTGTTCTGCTACCGTAAAAGAGTCCAGAAAGGGACCCTTCTCTGCCCAGGGCATTCAGGCAGCTCAGATCACCGCATCAACACCACACTCTAGCCAAAATACTTTTCTGCCTTCCTCTCCAGGAACTGACAAGGTGGACCATGTCTTCTTACAGAGCCCTTCACAACTCTTGGCACAGACCTTACTAAAAAGAGTCACTTGACGATAGCATGCAACAGCACCACCAATAGTGCTCAAATGTAAATGCTTCTGGCAGCCATCAGTAAGCCACATTCTCACTCTCTTGATTCAAAGAGTGAATGGGGCCCAACCACAGAGAAAACTGGGAAAGAGGGAACTGGAGCAAAACTCCATTAGGAGAAAGTTACATTTGGAAGAAAACAGCCACAGAACTCGCAGGGCCCACTTTAGCAACCATTTCTCTCAGCAGAGCTATGCTGCAAAAAAGGACACACAGGCAACACAATTCTTTGTCCCCACACAGATGCACGGCCAGTAGCTTTCCTGAGGGCCCCTGTGCAGTCAGCACATCCCACTGGTGAGTTTGGCTGATCAGAGTACCGGCACCATTGCAGGTACTTGGGCAGCAGAGACCTCCCTGCAAAGGATCCAAGACATCAGTGACATGGGCCCCTGTGGTTTCAATGTCCCTGTTAGGGTCTGACTGTGAATTGTCCCCAACAGGCTCATGTGTTCGGATGCTTACTCCCCAGACACCGGCACTGTGCTGAGAAAGTGTGGAGCTTTGGGGACTATGGTCACACTAACAGAAATGGGTTGTAGGGGGTAGGCCTTCAAGGTGATTCCTGCTTCTTACTGTGATCCAAGCTCTCCGCTTCTTGTCTATCTCTTGTGTTGTGATTAGCTGCCTCATACTTCTACCCCTGAGATAACAATCAGTCCTACCATCATGGCTTCCTTACCATGGTGGACTTACATCCCTTGAAACTGTGAACCAGAATGAATCCTTCCTCCCTATAGTGCTCCTGTCAGGTTTCTGTCACAGTGACAAGAGAAGTAGCTAATATAGAACCCCTTCCAACCTCACACTGCAGCTTAACTGATAAAGGAAGAATTCAAGCCTTTGAGAACTGATCGCACACTGAGGGTTCCACTCTCATAAAAGGATTAATGCCCTAATTGTGGAAGTTCGCTACTGAGCATGCAAGCTTGGCTTTCTCTTGATTTCTTCCATCTTTCTGTCTCCTGCCATGTTATGATGCAGCATAACAGCCCCTGACTTGGACCTCCATTCTATAGAAACGAGAGTCTAGTGTTGCTCCTCTGGTTTGGACTGCCAAGCCCTGGGACTGAGGTGGATATACTTTTAGCATTTGTAACTTCCCAGCCTGTGGTATGCTGGTTAAGAGTGGACATCTGCTCTTTCCTTTACGACCTATGAATGAACAGTGAGTAGGAGGAGCCAAACCCTGCCAAAGCACATTCCTCAGTCTCAGCACCTTCTAATAAACACGGCATGGGTGTGTTTCCCATACCTCCTTGTCTGCTTCTCATTTCCTCCCCATCACCCTGACATTGTTAATCTGAGAGCCTCCACCTGCACTGCCTAACCCACACCTCCCATCTCTGCCCTGTGAAAGACACCCAGAGAGCATGGGGACCACATCATCCTTCCCCAAATTAACTAGATGGGACAGAGCTGGCTCCCGCCAGCTAGGACCCTTCTTATGGACACCTAATAAAACAGGGTATGCTTGTTCCTGACTCAGCTACAGTCTGGCATCCTACTGACATGATCCTCTGGCATAGGAGTGTCGCCTATGCCCCCTTCAGGATCATGGAGATGACTGGAAGCTGTGCTTGCTGCCACTGCCCAGCATTGTGAGAGGAAATTTCACAGGGCTAGTCCAAATGTGAAGTTGTCACATTTCTATTGTATGTGTCATTTCTGTACCATGGTAAAGAAAACAAACAAACAAAACGAAACAAAACAGGAGGTGGAGACTTCTGGTACTATATTCTGTTTGGAGGTGAGCAATTCCAATCCCACATAAGACAGCCAGAAAATTAAAAAAACAAAAAACAAAAAAAAAAAAAAAAACAAAAGTTTGTAAATGTATTCATCTGGAAGACTCTCCCTTGAGAGAACCATATCCACACTTCTGTTATGTCTTGCTTACTTTCTTTCAGAAAAGGAAGCACTTATTTCTTTTGTAAAATTTAATCAATTAATCATGTGTGTGTGTGAAAGAGAAAGAGAGAGAGAGAATGAACATGTAGCAGAAGACAGAGAACAACCTGCATCAGACAGAACTCTCCTTCCACCACCTGAGTTCCGGGAATCAAACTGTAGTCATGAGACCTGGAAGCGACTGCCTTTGCCCACTGAGCCATCTCAGTGGCCTGTCTTGCTCTCTGTGATGCTTCCTTGGAAATCCCACAGCCCTACTCTCAGGTGTGTCTTACTTTCTTGAGGGCCTCCCTTTCCCTTTATCCTTACGCTTAAGCCTAGACTAAAGTATCTTTATTAAATATCATATTAAACCCAGCTTTGCTCCAATCAGCTAACAAAGGGGATACGGGTCTCCTGCACCTGACCGTGAGATATGATGGGGTGTGTTTGGGGGAGGGGTGTCCTGGATTAGAATAAACCCAAAAGTTTACACATGCTCAGCGAGAGCTATACATGGACACCCCAGCACTTGACTGTAAGATACAAAAATTCAAAACACCAGACTTTAAAATACCTCTTACCACAAAGTGCTCATATTATCACCCCAATTGAATTTAATTCACAATGTAAACAAACTACTTAATAATCATGGTAGTTAATACTGACTTTAAACTTGACAAGCTATAGAATCACCTATGAAATGAGTCTTGTAGCACACTTGTGATTATGTTAATTAGGTGAGAAGACACACCCCCCCCAGTTATGGGTGGCAACAGTCCTTGGGCTGCTGTCCTAGACTGCATAAAAAGGAGAGAGCTGGCTCAGCATCAACATCCATCGCTTTGCCTAATTCCTGACTATGCAATGTGATCAGCTGCCTCATGCCCCCCCATAAGGACTCCCCTGCCATAACAGACTGAGAGCCAAAATAAGCCCGTTCTCCATTAAGTTGCTTTTGTCAGGGTATTTTATCAGAGCCACAGAGAAGAAACTAAGACACAAACGGTAACAGGGTTAATCTACTGGTAATTGTCACTATTAATATACCAGAGTAAGTGAATGGCCGTAGTTCTATAAAAAGAGGACCCAGAGGTGACCAGTGCAACAGAGATCCTTTGCAGTCTTTTGAAAAGATGGCATCTGTGGTGGCTTGAATAAGATTGGCCCCAGAGACTCTTATTTGAATGCTTAGGGAGTGGCATTAGGAGGTGTGGCTATACTGGAGGATGTGTGGCCTTAGAGGAACTGTGTCACTGGGGATGGCCTTTGGGGTTTCAAATGCTCAAGCCAAGCCCAGAGTCAGTCAGCCAGTCTGTCTGTATCTCTCCATCTCTCTCTGACTCTGTCTCTCTTCCTACTGCCTGCTGACTCCTTCTTCAGCACCATGTCTGGCTGAATACAACCATGCTTTCCATCATGATGAGAAGGGACTAAAACTTTGAGCCTGTAGCCCCAATTAAATGTTCTCCTTTGGGCTGGAGAGATGGCTCAGAGGGTAAGAATACTGACTGTTCTTCAAAAGGTCCTGAATTCAATTCCCAGTAATCACATGGTGGCTCATAACCATCTACAGTAAGGTATGTCCCTCTTCTGGTGTGCAGACAGAACACTGTATAAATAACAAATAAATAAATAATGTTTTCCTTTCTAAGAGTTGCCATGGTCATGCTGTCTCTCACAGCAATAGACACCCAACTAAAGCAGCATCTTTGTCCCTGGCATTCTCTGGCTTCCCCTCTGAAGACTCTCAGACCCTCATGAGGTTTCCTATCACACATGGCAACCTTCCCCAGTTTCTCAGGCCAGGAATCTATCCTGTGTTGCAGACAGATGCAAAGCCTCACAGGCCCACACACAGAGGTGAACTTGAAGAAGCCAGACTGTGGCGGTGTCAGCTCCTCTAGCCTGCTGCCCCAGCCCTTCTGTGCATGCTGTCTCCAACTAGACTAACCTAACGGCAGCAATTTTATGACTGAAGGACAGAAGGCATCCTGCAAGTACAATGATTATTAGTAGCAACTTCCGAAGCCTCTACTGGCCCATCCAACAGACAAAGCCAGCCTTTTCATTGGTTCAACATCTGGCAAACTAGACAGGCATACATGTCCTAGAGTGAGACTCAGATTTATATTTTATTTAAATTTTATTAAAACAAACAAAGCCTGGCATCATCTCCACCACCCCCCAACCCGTCAAAAGTTGGTGGGCTCATTTCTTTTCCAAACACTGTTCAACTATAATGACATGTAAGCCATTCTCTAAGTCCCGATGGTCCCTCTTAGATGAACAGTCCTGATGCAAGGGACTCTAGAGAGCAGTCAGCAGACAGTAAGCAACTCAGAGCCACAGGCAGTAAGAACACATTCAAAGACAGCCAAGCCTGCCGCCATTCCAGCAAACAGCTTAGGAGTGAACACGGCCTTCTCGGTCGAAGTAAGGCTCCTCTGGCTTGCTTGTTTTCTTCATCCTTTAGTGACAACAAACTCCAAATGAGACAGGAGTTGCTTATTTCCTAGCTCAGTCACATGCTGAATGTCTGCTGGATTCCTCCTGCCTGAAGTGATGTTAGAGCAAACACACTGAGGGGAGGAAACAGCCAGCAAAGCCATCCTAGCCACTGCAGAGCGTGTGGGGAAAGGCGTGTGATTCAGACAGTGTGGGCAGTGCTAGGTCCTGAACAGCCTCCCTCAAAAAGGCACCAGCACAGCTGTCACAGCTGAGAGCTGGAGGTCATAATGCCATCAGCATGGCCTGGTGTTGAATTGTGTGTGTGTAAGGGAGCTTGGCAGGAGACAGGAATGAATCTAGCATCAGGCAGAAGATGGGAAACGAGTGAAGACAGGTGGGGTGTGTAGGGAGTCGAGTCTTAAATATACCGACTTGGAAGAAAGTATGGATCTTGGAAGAAAGAAAGTATGGATCCTCAGCAACATGAAGGAGAATCTTACATTCATCCAATCATCTCAATAGATGCAGAGAAGGCCTCTGGTGAAACTCAACTGATCTTCAAGGACATCAATCGCTAACATTTTGAAGGCCATGTGTAACAAGCCATGAAGTCAATAGTTAACAGTTACAAGCTACCCCCGAGACCAGGAACAAGGCAAGGGTGTCTATGTTCCACAATGCCACCTTACTAATCAAGTCCAACCTAAAACAGTTAGTCGGGTAACAAGAATTAAGGACCCAGTCAGGTGTGGCATTACATATCTATACTCTCAACACTGGCTGGGGGGAGGGGGGGGCACGTGTAGAAGCAAGATGATCAGGAGTTCAAGGTCATTCTTGGATACATAATGAGTTCAAGACCAACCTAGGTCATATGAGAACCAGTCTCAAAAAAAAAAAAAAAAAAGAAGGAGCAGAAGTTGTACTGTCCCAGCATGCAGAATGTCACACAGCCAAAGCTGTTAGAATGAATAAACACCATCAGTATCACCACATGAAAACCAAGTCTTTCAGACAATGAATTATCTGTTAAAAAAAAAAAATCAAGAAAACAATCCTAGTGGCAACAGCAGTTTTTAAAAGTGAAAAATAAATTTAACCAAGGAATTGAACACAGATGAAACAGATTATTAGTGTAAAACCTAATACAGCTAAAATGTTTGTATTACTCAGTGTGATCTATATATTCCACACAATCTCAACAATAGGAACAGGTGGAAAATCTGAACATTCATATGCAAACATAAAAGGACCCAAATTGGCAAAGCTAATTTTGAGTCATACTACGTGATTTCAAGTTATATTATACAACTATCACAATTAAAACATAATGACATAAGAATGGATACTGAGAGCAACATGACAGGTGTAGGGAGCTATGAGAAAATATTCTAATCCTTAGCAACCTATGGTAGAAAAGGTTTATTTTAGCTCACAGTTCAAGGTACAGACCATCATGGGGGAAAAGCCAAGGCAAGAACTTACAGCAGCTAGTCACATCACATCCGCAATCAGAAAACAGAGAGACAAATGCAAGCCCATTCAGTTCCCTTTCTGCACATACACAATCCAGGGTACCAGCCTGGGAACAAGCTCACCTACAGTTAGGACAGTTTATCCCACATCGAGTAATGCAATCAAGACAATCTCCACAGGCGTACTTACAGGCCCAGCTTCCAGGTGACTCTAAATGCTGTCAAGTTGACAATGAATGCTAGCCACCAACCAGCACGAAGAAACTAAACCAGTCATGGGTATATACTTAAGTATGATCCACTCACACTTGACAAGGTACCAAAAAATGGGGAATAGACAGTACCATGTATTAAATGGTGTCGAAAAACTGCACACTGCACACCAAACAATGAAATTGGACCCTACAGAACCATCTCAAGATCCATTACAGACTTCAACTTAAGGGCTGGGCACTGTGATGCATGCCTTGATCCCAGCACTTGGAAGCAGACGTAGGTAGGTATCTGAGAGTTCAGGGCCAGCCTGGTCTACATTGCAAATTCCAGGACAACCAGGGCTATATACAGTGATACCCTGTCTGAAAAAAGAGAACTTCAGCCTAAAACTGGAATCACAGTCAGGTGTAGTGCACACCCATAACCCCAGCATCTGGAAGATGGTACGGGAGGATTCTGAATACACAGAACACAGGGTGAGGTTCTGCTTCGGAAAAGAGAAAGGAAGAAAAATATTCACATGGAGCTCAACTCATGGCAACAACGACCACCGAGTTAATGCAATTCAGCATGAGGAAACACCCGAGCAGACAGCTTTCTTTTCCTTTTTTATGCTTTTTGTTGATGGTGCTCTCCTGAGACAGGGCTTCACTATATATAGCCAGGCCGGCCTTGAACTCACTAAATTTTTACCAGTGCTGGGATATGGGTGGACATCACCACACCAGACTAACAGCTCTCTAAAGCACATATAAACATGGGTCAGTGTATAAATGTACCCTCAGTCAAGACTGCTAGCCTGGGTTCAATTTCCAGGACATGCACAGTAGAAGGAGACAACTAACTCTGGAAAGCTGTCCCCTGTCCTCCATTTGCGTGCCATGGTACCCATGTGCAAGCACACACACACACACACACACACACACACACACACACACAACACTAAAGAAACTTGAATAAAAGCATTTTTTAAAAGACATACGGATGGTCCTTGTGACGCTCCCGTCCTCTCCAGGTCTTACCAACTCCTCCTTCTTTCATATGATTCCCTACACTCTGCCCAAGGTTTGGTTAGGAGTCTCAGCATCTGCTTTGATACACTGCTAGGTAGAGTCTTTCAGAGGCCCTCTGTGGTAGGCTCCTGTCCTGTTTCTTGTTTTTTTTCCTACTTCCAATGTGCATCTCATTTGTCTTTCTGAGTGAGGATTGATCATCTTACCCAGGAACCTCTTCTTGTTTAGCTACTTTAGGTGTACAGGTTTTAATATGTTTGTCCTATCTTATAGGTCTAGTATCCACTTATAAGTGAGTATATACCGTGTGTGCCTTTCTGCTTCTGGGATACCTCACTCAGGATGATCTTTTCTAGTTCCCACCATTTGCCTGCAGATTTCATGATTTCCTTGTTTTTAATTGCTGAGTAGTATTCCATTGTGTAAATGTACTACAGTTTCTGTATCCATTCCTCTGCTGAGGGACACCTGGATTGTTTCCAGGTTCTGGCTATTACAAATAAAGCTGCTACAAACATGGTTGAACAAATGTCCTTGTTGTGTACTTGAGCATATTTTGGATATATGCCTAGGAGTGGTATAGCTGGATCTTGAGGTAGCACTATTTCTAATTGTCTGAGAAAGCGCCAGGTTGATTTCCAAAGTGGTTATACAAGTTTACATTTCCACCAGCAACAGATGAAGGTTCCCCTTTCTCCACAACCTCTACAGGAGCACCACAGGAACCAAATATATCTGGGCACAGGGGTCTTTTCTGAGACTGCTTCTCCAACCAAGGACCATGCATGGAGATAACTTAGAACCCCTGCTCAGATGTAGCCCATGGAAGCTCAGTGTCCAAGTGGGGTTTCCCTAGTAAGGAGAACAGGGACTGTCTCTGACATGAACTAAGTGACTGGCTCTTTGACACACCTCCCACACCCCGAGGGAGGAGTAGCCTTGCCAGGCCACAGAGGAGGACATTGCAGCCAGTCCTGATGAGACCTGATAAACTAGGGTAAGATGGAAGGGGAGGAGAACCTCCCCTATCAGTGGACTTAAGAGAGGGGCAGGGAGGAAATGAGGGAGGGTAGGATTGGAAGGGAATGAGGAAGGGGGCTATAGCTGGGATACAAAGTAAATAACCTGTAATTAATAGAAAAATAAAAATTATGGCCAAGATAGCTCTAAAAAATGTTTTCAGTATCAGCAATCAAAACTACAACAAGCCACACTTCACACTGCTTACAGAGTCTATCATCAAAATGAAAGAGACAGAAAACCTTAGGAAGGATGTAAAGAAAAGGAACCTTAGTTGGTAGGGTAAGTTAGTGTAGCTATTATAGAAGAGTATGGCGGTTCCTCAAAAAAATTCAGGAGACCGACTGTATCATTGTCCTCCCCACCACTGAGCATGTCCAAAAAGATCTGCAATCAATGTGCTGTTTAAAGAGACATCTTCACCCTCAAGCTCATTGCTTTCTTGAAACAGCCAAGATGTGAATACCAACCAAAGTGCCCACAGGTGGGGGAGTATGGATGGAGCTATGTCAGAGAAAAAAAACAAGTCCTACAAGTCCTCATGCACATGTTCAGTTTAAAGCAGGAAGTAGAATGGTGAGCACCAGGGCTGGAGGTTTGAGGGAACTGGGGAGGTCTTGGTCAAAAGACAGGAGGTTTTCAGGTGTTTGCTTCTTGCTGTGCCATGCATACCAACGAGTACTCTACCAGCAAGCTCCCTAGCTTTCAGTAGATTTGTTCCCTTAAAAAGCTCATGCCTCCCTATCTAGGTATGCATTTATATAAGTAGATTGACAGATGAGCTGTTTTCACAACTTGTAAGGAGAGTTGTCCACGTATGTGCCCTGGGTCTGACATTGAACAGAAACCTAAAAATGAGACCCAAGTTGCTCTGTCATCTGGACAGCAACCATCACCAGAAGAAGCAGACAGGTGGCATGGTCCTAGAACCACCTCTGTAGGGACACAGAAAGGCCCCAGTACAAACCAACATGCCAGGATTCAGGGGTGCAAGAGGCCCCCAGGATATCCTGCTGGTGCTGTTATTAGCTACTAGATAGCCCTGGTTTTCTTTACCAAGTAACCTTAGGCTGGAACTGTCTTTGTACCTCCACAGCCTCACCACCATCCAGGTGAAGGGTGTGGCCATCCAGGTTCATTAAAATTCAGTCACCTTTTGGTAAAAGGAAAACAAATTTAAAACCTTACACTTCTGGTCATCTGAAATGACTCCAAGTCTAAAGGACACTTCAGAGAGCAAGAAGATGGCACTTTAAATATCTACCCCGGGTATTACTATGATCATCAAATTGATGCCTAAAATGACACCAGCCCCCACAATGATCTCCATTGCTGTGTTTGTGCCAAAGGCCCCAGAAGCCACAACTTACATACCTTCTAGAAGATAACCTTGTCAAGAAGGCAACAAACATGCCAGGCACAGCGGTTCACACCAGTAAGACCAGCATTCACATGGCAGAAAGACTGCCTCCACAGGATAGCCTGGGCTACAATGTGGGAGCATTTCAAACACACAAAAATGCCAATGGAAACAGTTCATGATCTTACGCCCAGGACCTTTATGCTTTGGTGAAAGTATTTCAACAAACTTTGGGCTCAGAAAGAAAAGTATAATTCTGCAGCCTTCAGTGAAGGAGTGGCTTCAAATGGAAACGCACAACAGTATCTGAACAAGCTAAGTTGTTCCTAGTTTTCTTTGCGTTTCTCGCTACACTTAGAAATATCCTTTTCCAGGCAGGTGACTAAAGCTACATAGGCAGTGGGACCATCAAGTATTTCTCTTGGCCAAGGGCCTACATGGAGATTCATTAAGACACTGGGTGCCACAGCAGAGGAAGTCGGGCTAACCCACCTGCAGCTGAAGTTTAATACGGGAAGCCCGAGCACCTCTCACTATTGTCATCCCCTATTGTAAGCTATCTATTACAATCCCACTATTGTAAGCTAGCCATAGCTTACTGGCTAGCATGAGCACCATCCACAGGAAGGGAGAGCAGCTCTCTCTGAGACGCTGGCTCTGTTTGTGTTTGCTCACTTGGCCTCTTAGCAGTACTGATTGCTGATGAGATTAGCTCCAACCTGATTCTACAGTCATGCCAACTGAGAATGGAAACACTGTGCATAACCAACAGGAACCTGGCGGATCCATGAGCCTTCACTCAGTGGCTTTGAGCTTCACAGGACAACAACTGCCTTCCTCCAGCCTGAGCACAAAGATTTCAGACCCAAACAGTTGTGGCAGCTTTGACAAAAACAAGGCATTTATGCATTAATGGATAGAGCGATTGTCAGAGACAGGTGGAGGAAGGGAAGGACAGAGGGATGATGGATAGGTAGACAGAGAGAGACAACTATATTGGCCCCTCTTAGCCCAATGTTTCATTTACCACAGTTTCAGCTGTATGTAGTCAATAAGGTGGCAAACTAAGTATTAGGTCTTTTCCTCTTACTAACTTCACTGGTGGAAAATGGAGGATCACTTCTTACCACTAGGCTTTGGCAGCCTTGATGTCCGTGTCTCTCTTTTTAAGTCCTAAGTTAAAGAAAACCCTTTACAGTTTTCTTTGTTGTAAATTAGCAACACCCCTAATACTGAATACGGTGATGGTTCATCTAATGCGCCATAACATGGCGACTTTGACATATTTTAAGAGAGAGTATTCTGACTGTAACTGTAAACTTTCACATTTACTACTGTTAATAACTAACTGTGCCTAGTTATAAATTAAACTTCACCAGAGGGGTATGTAGCACAAACGACAAATACAGACACGAAGAGACACACACATACACACACCATGGCATAAGTTAGGTTAGTACCACACAGTGATGGGCATCCAACTAGATTTAGAAATCATATCCTCTACAGTACATTCATTTTAAAAGTCCTGAAATCACACCACAGTTGCCATCTGTACCAGGAAGTATGACCACAGTGTGTTCCCTCTTACTCCACTGAAACTGCCTCTTGAATGACAGGTTCATGAGCCAAGCCACACTGCCTCAGGCTACAAGGAGAAAATCCTGACAGCACGAGAGATTCACTTTGAAGTCACATAAATGTATTCTTTTCATACGACCTGTATGCATGTATACGTCATATATTTATGTGTATGCACACACCACACCACTGCTTTCAGTCTCACACCCATGAGACAAGTGCTGAAGACATGGAAAAGCTGGAATTCTTAAGCACTGTTAGCAAGAATGCAAAATGCTATAACCACCATGGAAACCACTGTGAAGGGTCCTAAAAAAAAAAAAAAATTAAACGCAATTCTTATTTGTTCTAGAAATCCACTTCTGGGTAAACTCCCAAATGAACTGAAGGCAGGAGCTAAAACAGGTAAACATGGGTTCACAGCAACATAATTTGTAATAACCAAAGACTTGAGCCAAGTATGTGTGGATAGATGGAAGAGCCAATAGACAGATGGACCGATGGACAAATGGACATACATACTATGGTATATACAAAAAATAAAATATCATTCAGCCATAGGAAAGTAAGGGCATTTTGATAAATGGGTGATACTTGGAGAAAAAAAATCAAGTCATAAAGCAGCAAACATTGTACAGTTATATAAGGTACCCAGTGGATTAAACTGCTAGAGACAAAAATAGAATGGAGGGTCAGACTATGGGGGGACTAGGAGAATTAGAGTGCTATTGCTTCAAAAACACAGAGATTCAGTTGGGAAAATGAGAAAGTTCTGGATGAAGATGGTGAATGTTGTGAACAGACTTATCATGGATCTGTACATCTGAGAACACTCAGAACAGTAAATTTTACATTAAACAGCTCTTAGCACACTGAAATATGATCTGGCTACAAAATAAAATTCACAAAACGATGTCTTTAATAATTTACCTGTTAAATTACTTTTTTTTTTTTTTTAAATTCCAGACTATATTGAGTTCATGGGGATTCAAATTAGTTTTAGATATTTCTGAAGGTTGTTTCTTTAGATTCTCCATCAGTCAAACAGGGCTAGCGACACAGGACTGCCATGAGGGTTAAACAGTACTATTTATCGACAGTGTCTCACTGTAACTGCTGCTGGCTGTTATCACAAACAAGGCCTGTGGTCTATCTCCACCTTGACCCCTGCTTGGCATCCCTGGGTTATCTTGACTTACCCATAAGCTTTAGTTTGTGGGAATGCAGTTCCCCTGCTGCTTTGCTGGCCCTGAGACTCCCACATTAAACCATGACATGTAACGGGATTCCTGGGACACACTCCCCTCAGCAGAGCTATGGCTCTGCATGACTGGCACACTTCCATCCAGACAAACAGCTCAAAGACAGGCCCTTTCTTCATCATCCCCAGGCACAGCATGTGTATACAGCAGAGTCTGCGCCACACAGAAGCTCAATAAATATTTTATGGAACTTTCAGGCCTCTCTGTAAACACTGGCCTTAGATGCCAACAAGGTAAAGTCACTCTTCTGTGGGGGAAATATCAGAATTCTCAGGCTGTGGCACAGCTCAAGGACAGAGCGCTAAAGTAACATGAAAGACCCGTGACTCCACTCCCAGCACTGAAAACCAAACTGGTGAATCATCTGTACTTTATAATATAGAGAATTACTTTCCAGTTTCTTCTTCCCCATGCCATCTAAGAGAAAAGAAGCCCAGTTCCAGCACTGATAAACAGTGAATTTAAGCCCCAGAAATGACCCTACACTATGTGGGTTCCAGGGAATTGAACTTGGGTTGTTAGACTTGGCAACAAGCACCTTTGCCTACTGAACCATTTCATCATCTCCCTACACCATGTCCTGCTTTCAAGAATTGGCCATGAAGTAACAGTGAAGCCTGAGTTACCCTTCACCCCACACACAACTGCTCACCAGAAGGACACAAAACATGCACACCAAGTCAAGTCTTCAATAGCAGCTTTAAGAAAACAGGGACCAGAGAACTCCTGTCCTTTTTCTTCACTTGACCCTTGACTTTGAGTCTGTCACAAAACAGACCTTCACTTGACCCTTGAATCTGTCATGAAACAGATTCTATGAAGCCCAGCTAGAACATCTGAGACTTTTTGTGTGTAGAATCCTGAGTTGTAGAGAAAGCTAAAGGGATGTCAGCTTGATTAATGATTCTGACACTGATGTATACCACATCCTCCATAGAATGGTCCTGATGACTCTGGGCAGAGTATACAGAGAAGATAGTTGGCAACTTCAAGTTCACTTCTGACATCCTGATGATGAAGACCCCTCCATAAATCTATGAGGGAAGCGTTTCTCACCTGTGCTGTACATTCCTGCTTCCTTCTCAAGCCCTACCCCTAACAGCTTTCCACAGTCTTGGTGAATGCTGAACAAGGCAAGCCTATGTGTTGTTCCAGTTTTACCGGGTTCTGTTTCACAGAATAACTGGTGCACAGTGAACTATGTACTTCTCTGGGGAGCACCTGGATCCTGCGGCTTCACGGAAACTTCTTCCCTCGAAGAAGAAATGAAGCCAGAGATGAATCACGATCAACAGTGACAAGTCTCTTCCTTCAAAATTCTGCATGTATTGTTTTCCTGTCTCCTCCTCCCTTCAGCTGGTTTCTCTTCCTTCCCCTGACAACAGCTGAGCTGCTGTCTGTTTCCATGGATAGGTACTTTCTGCATTACACAGCACATGCTCTTTGTTTTTTTGGTACAGTGTTTTCGAAGCTCATTCATGTTGTAGCAATACATATTTTTAGAACCTTAAAATAAGTGACTCTAATCTCTGAGTCGTGTATCCTTTGATATATCCAAGTTTATCCTTGCCTTTAAAAAAATAACAAGCAAGAACATAATTTGATTTACTTATTTATCACTATTTTTTTCTTCTTGGCTTGGAACATACTAGGTGGCACAGCCTGGCCTACACTCGGAATCCTCTTGCCTCAGCCTCCTCAGTGAGGTATTACAGAAATATGCCACTGATGCTTACCACAAAGGGGTCCAACCCAATAGTGGTCTGAACAGTGTTCACACTCACATCCTTTTACAACAGCCGAAGATTCTCTGACATTCAGCACTGAAATACAATTCCTAGGTAAGACAACACAATGGTTTCCTCTGGAAGAGAGATTAAGCGCTTCCTGATGAACACTCTGGCAAAATCAATGGCAGGGTAAGACCGTTTCATTCTGGGACTGCAAACTAACAATTAATGATGCTTACAAACAGAACATGTTATGCAGCAGGGTTCAACTTCTCACCTTAAGGAGGGCCCAGTGAATGGAGTCACAGAGGAAGAGGGATTTTGAGTTTAAGGACTAAGCTTGTGCCACAAACCACGGGAGGTTTTCTCTCATCGTAAGGTTTTATGAGTCTAAGGATGTACAACATATACTGTAAACATAAAAATATTTTAGCAACAACAGAAAGTCACCAAGTCTGTCTTTAAGGAGGAGGCTGGTATCTCAGATGCTCTCTGGTAATTACTGGACACCTGTTGTGACTGGGATTCACCTAATTTTGATGACTTTCAAAGCCTTCATTAGTCCCTGTATCCTAATGGCAACGTGAAGAGCAGGCCCACACAGCACTGTACAGGTTTCGCACAATGACAAGAGAATATAAAACACTCACCTTCTTGCCTGATATCGGTCCAGTTTTCATTTCTAACCCACACTTCCTATAAAAGCCATATGGACTGCCAGCAGATGGAAAAGAGTAACACCAGCCTTATAGTAACCCCAAGGAGACTCAAAAAGACATCTGTGAAAATCTCTTTTGGATTGTGTTGTCTGGGCGTGAAATCTGTAACTCTAAGCCTTCCCCACACCATCCTCCGCTTTCTGATTTGCAGGGATGCAGCTTTCTAAGCAACATATAAAGCTCAGGAGGCAGAGAGAGGCTGGAGCACTCTGAATTTGACGATAGCCCGTTCTACACAGTAAGACCCTATCTTAAGTCAAAACAGAGGGCTGAGGATGTAGCTCAGGAGTACAGAGTCCTCGTCAATCATGTGCAAAGCTGGATTTGATGCCCACAACCACAAAAAAAAAACAAAAACAGAATCCAAGTAAGTACATAGCAACTTCCTATGACTATGTTTCAGAACAAGAAGAAGCTGTAGGGACCTGACATTTAGTCCAGTAAGTATAGAGGAAATCGAGGTGAGCAGAGAGGAAAGGGGGAGCCTGGGGGATTAGAAGAACAAAGCCGGGTTCTGTTTTGCAGTACTTGGGACTCAACACTGGCCTTGTGCGTACCAGGCAGACGCTGAGCCACCTGGCCATCTATGGAGAACTGGTTCTGAACATCTCCCTCTCCTGGAAATGAATGCATAAAACCACAGATGCATAAATCCTTTATGAAAACTAGTACAGTGTTTGCATATAGCCCAGACATGCAGTCCTGTGTCCTTTAAATCACTCGAGATCACTGTTCACACATTATCAGTGTCATGTGAATGCTCATCATATTTTTTTCCTCAAATAGTTCCAATCTGCAGCTAGTTGAATCTGAGGCTCTAGAACCCAAGGAATATGAAGGCTAACTGTGTGTGTTTCTCAGAGGAGGCAGCCCAAGAGAAAACTCTGCCTCCCGGGAGACTGTATGACCCGGGGAGAACTGAAGAATCAAAGGAAAGCCCCAAACGTCTTGGTAATTCTGTTGGTATCAATGGCCACATTTTACTAATGTATAATGTATTTTCTAAATTGGCCAAAACACACAAGAGAAGTAATGGATAGATGGATGGGTCCCTAACCTTCCAACACTAAAACAGAGCAGGAGATATCACTCTCCAGAGGAGCATACATTATTCTGATTTGCTAGTGACTGAGATTTAGGCAGGCTCCAAGCTAACCTACAGATTTTTATTTTTGAACCCTACAGATGCCAACAGCTTCTAACCCTCAGAGGTTACTACAAAACCTATAGAACACTTCCCAGTTTTGTTTCTAACCTGGCAAATTTTTCAAGACTTTCTGAACAGAATGTATAAATCTCTTCAATGGTTTGGGAGCCAACTCCAACATCTTGTGGGATCCACATTAAGGAGTTAACTAAATCTCTGACACATGTTCACAAAATGCTTGCAGGGAAGCCAGGCGGTAACATTCTGAACTCTGTACTCTGACAGGCTAAGTCTCTGCTCAATCACTACTGGCTGGCTCACACTTTTGGTCTTTACAATATTTCAACTGAGACCTATGACAGCAAATGGTTTATGTCACTGGTACTTTCCCCTGCCAATCACACAATTATTGTAAGCAGCTGTGGATGGTTTTTAAAGACTAGGAAGGTAAGTCTTAGGGTGGATAATAAAATCCTGCTTTTCCAGCACTCCTGGACCACTCCTTTCCTGCAGCAGGCAGCTCAACGCTCATTTCACTCATCTCTTTTATTCACATTGGTGCTTTTTTCTAGTCAATCCAATTTTCTACTTGAGAAATCAAATCTATCTGACATTTTCTTCAGAAAATCTACAACACATATTGAACACTGAGTCCCAGACACTGAATGAGACCATTACGAGCATAGATAAATAGGCAAGGAAACAGCAACAATTAAATTAGTTTAAACCTTAATAGGACTCTAAAAATATCACAACCAATGCAAAAGATTGACAATTTTTTTTTTCAGTGCCGGGAATCAAACCCAGGGCCTTAACCATACCAGGCAAGCATGCTATCACCCAGCTCCATCCCCAACAGAGAGGTAATTCTCAAAAGCCTCTTTTCTCCCTGTCTCCATTTCTGAACCCCTTTGTATCTTTTCATCTCTCTTTTGTTTTCCCATTTACTACATTATTATAATATTTCTCATGAACCTATTCAGCTCTGTAGCTTTGGGTATGTTCTCTTTGCTTGACCATTCCTATCTCAATGCCCACAGATGTGAAAGACCAGGAACAGCCCAATCATTCTCTGGTCCACAGTGACTACATTTACCACGGCTGACTACCTTTTACTACAGATACGAGGTCACCGAGTCCTAGACACCCACAGAGGGCCCCAAGGCCACACACGGCGGGAGAACAAAGCCTGACTTCTTCCCCCATCACACAGCAGTGTCTCTCAAAACTCATCTCATTCTGGGAATTTCCAGTGTGCTCTTACCAGGCACAACCCCTTCATGATGCTTAAAAAGAGTAAGTGAGCATCTTGGCCAGAGTCACACAGGAAACGTCAGGACTGCTGGCTGTAAAACTGTCACCCTCAGTGATTTATTTGCAATTACACACGCAGCCTTCAGATCTCTCAAGGCATCCTTGTGTGTACACACTGTTTCCTGTGCACCTGACTCCGTACATCACATCTCGGGGCTACTTCCTTGTGCACCGTGCACGATCTGCAGAAGAGCAGACAACACCCTCCTGTCCTGATAGACCTAGAGCGGGTATCAATAAATACGAAAAAAGTATTACGTGAGTAAATAATGTGGAAAGAACACTAAATATCTGTCCTACACAGAGAGGAAGGCGCATTCGTGATGCGCCAGAGAAAGAAACAGCTATTTTCACTTGATGTTAATGAAAGTTATGGTTTTAATATTAAAATAAATACTACTTACTATGTGCATATTAAATTTATGAGACAATATAAATATCAGCGAGTTCTAAAGACTGGAGAATGATACTTCAAAGTATTTTTACTTACAACAGGCCCCCTTCTGTTAAGCCTGGAGCCTTGTGGGCCCCTGGAGATGTTTTAAACTCTATTCGACATGCTGTGTCCCGGTAGATTCCTGGCACCTCAGTATTAACAGCTGCACTTGCCGTTTTCCCATACAGTGGTCATTCACATACCACGGAATGTGGTTTGGCTATGTTTTGTTTTTAGCAGATCCATGAATAAAAACAAAATTGTACAAATCACCATAATCCCCAAGAACACAGCTACAGTCCTACAGGCTCGTCAGCCATGAAGCCAGAGCGTTACTTAAGCTCATTAATTCAGCCTTTCCCCACCTGGGCTTCTCTAGCCGCCTGCAAGCAGGTGTTAATATGTACCTACATTAACCAGCCTGAGTTCTCCCTTGTTCTTTCCAGGCTCATTTTCCAGCAGAGTGAAAACGAGATATTGAAGTGAAGCCAACAAATCAGTAACTTGGGAGCCAGATAAAGAGTGATGCAAACCCACCTTACAGACAACCAACACCCAAGCAGGAGTCTGGTACAGGACTGCTCATTCTAATCAACCTCAAGCATTGGCCAGGCTGGGGAGGAGTCATAACTCTCTTCCACTGTGGGTGCAGATGTTAAAACGGTGTCGCCACTTTGGACAAAGCTGGTAGGTGCTCAAATACATAGTGACCATGAGGCCCAGCAACTTCCTAAAAAGGACAGACTCCAGAGAAGTGAAAACTTAAAACACACACAAGTGTGTCAAGTTTTAGAGTCGTAGTATCCACACAATGAGAAAGTAGAAACAAACCAATTATCCACTGATGAGTGTTTAAATAATTATGGAATCTGCCCATAAAACAGTATTTTCCACTATAAATAGGAAGTGCTCACACATGCTATACCAAAGAAGAACCTAAAAAATAGCATTCCAAGAAAAAGATGCTAACTAAAAAACGCCACATACTATATGATACTATTTGTATGATGTGTCTAGAATAGGCACACAGAAATCAGCAGAAAGTCGATTAGAAATTGCCTAAGGCAACAGCTCAGCCACAGAATAAATGACGGGTTTGAGGAGATCCTTATCTTTCCAGCTGAATGCAGGGTACCAAGTCAGCCCTGGGGGAAATGCTCACTGAGATCCCTCAGGGAGCCCACTGTGCAGTTACTAGTTAACTATCAGGTTTGTATAAAGCACCTTTTAAAATTCTGTCTGAGGAGTAGGGTGAATGGAGAATCATTAATCCTTATCTAGGGAATGGTCTGAGCCTCTTATGGAACCACATCTGAAAACACACAAAACACTGCCCTAATTCATCTACTTTGTTTCTTGTCTTCATGCTGTGAGCTGCCATTTCGTGCCAATGGTCCTCCACATGTCCAACAATGTGCCCCTGTACTGAAAAGAGCCTAGGAGCTTTCCCATAGTTTCTATCCCACTCTTACAGGACCCAAGAAAGAAAAGTTTTCCATTAATTCAGCTACAGGAGCAATGCCTCCTGGTCCTCCTTCAGTCAAATAATTAATTTAAATGATGTTAAGTTGAGGGCATTTCTAGTAAGAAGTGTTAAAATGCATTTAGTGATACTTTGCATAATCTGTCATTTAATCATCCCATTGTAACACTGCAGTCTTTCTTGGGTCTAGGATCTCTGGTCCGATGGCCTTTCGAGGTCTCTGGGTGCATCTGCTGGGCTCATACACAGAGAGAACAAACAACTGAGATGGCTATGCTTTTCACCCAAAGGACTCAAAGATGGGAAAGCGGACCTGGGACTTGAAGGTGAGGTGAGTTTCTTCTACAAACTCTTCAAACTCCTCCCTCTCTTTGGCGTTTTGGGAGTTCTTATAACTGACTCCCTTCTTGACTTATCATAATGTATTAGCACCCTATGTAGGATGGGAGTATTGGTTTTGACTATCAGCATGACTGGATTGAGAAATTTTTATTGAAGCACACTTCTCAGTGTGCCCGTGAGTGTATTTCCAGAGAAGACTAAATGGCATCCAATGGTCTGGGGAGGCCAAGACATAGAGAAACCTGTGAGAGAAGATACCCAGTCCATGAAGCAAGCTCTGTTCCATGCACCTGCCAATGCTGCTGTGCCATGCTGACCTCAGACTCTGGTTTCATTGCCTTTTCAAAGTGAGCTCAACACCAACTGTCCAGGTAGCACCCAGGCCATCAGGGCCAAACTAGCCCAGCTTCTTGGACTGAGCAGCCACAGGTTCTCAGCCTTTCCAGCATGGAAGATATCCACTGCTCAATAAAACTCATTATAATATATAATCATAAAAAATAATAATATATAATCATATGATATATGTAGAGGCCATGGGTTCTGTTCCTCCAAGGAACATCGACTCATACATTGCTGCTCCCATCTCCTACTGTGCGGTACCTGGAAACTCCCCACACCTGTTCTGTTTGAAAGTATTGCTTCATCCCTGAGCACGGTGCCTGGCACACAGCAGAACTCCATGGATCATTGTTGAGTAGATGAGGAGCTATGTGACCAAACTCACCGTGTCACCTCCTTCCGCTCTTGGAATGCCTGGTGCATTTTGTCAATGCACTAAGTGTCAAATCAAATGGACTCTTTAAAGAGAATCTAGCCAACCCTGCCTGAAACCTCTGATGCCATGGCTACCGAGTCTTCTCTAGACACTACAGACAATGGAGCCTTCCCACCTGCATCCTACTACTCCATCCTGTATCTTGTTTCCTCTGCCCATTCGAGAGTCAAAAAGAATTTGTTTCTGCAGGAAATCATGTGCCTCAGTGCCCACTATCACACATCCAGCTCCAGGTGCCTGAGAGCCAGGAACATCTCCATCAGGGTTCACTCTTGCACTATAATCCAACCATTCAGACCGACGCCCACACTCCTGCCCCAACTTTTTGTTGCTTTTCGCTTGTTTATGGTTGTTTGGTCTTCTCAAGACAGCATTTCTCTGTATAGCCCAAGCTGTCCTGGAACTTGCTTTCTAGATCAGGCTAGCCTCAAACTCAGAGATCTACCTGTCTTTGCCTTCAATTTCAGCCAAGTACTGAAATTAAAGGGGTGCAGCCCCACGCCCATCACTTAAATACACAAACAGTACCTCACACCATTTTTGCCTGTACCTACAGCCTTGAGAACACAAATGATCCTCAACTTATCATGGGGTTGTATCCTGAAAAACCCACTGAAAGTTGAAAATGACAAGCTGAAACGCTCTACATTCACTTAACCTATCAGAGACACCGCCCCCCCCCCCCCTCCCACTGAAGCACAGAACACTGCAGGGGTCAGAGTTTCTTCTTCATGATTCAGGAACTGACTGGGAGAAACGACCATTTCTGCAGCCCACCAAATAGAAAACCGACCACCTGACACCAGGTTAGGGAACAGCCAAACTGAAAAACTGCAGTTAATACTGAATCAGTGCATCACTTCTAGACCATGATGATGAACACAAAACAAACCCCAAGAGAACAACAACCCCGCATCACCAAGCTACCATAAATCAAGGCCTGCCTGTGTGGCCATCGTCTTCCTCTCCTAGAGTCACCTATTTCCCATCTACTCTACACTCAGGTCTTTCAGTCACTCTCTTCCCGGAGCTAGGTCACTTCTCCTCAACTTTAACTCCATGCTTTAACTGTATGCTCTTCCCATCCAGTGCCCACATTATCAGCTGAGACTTCCTGCAGGGCCCTTGTCACAGATTTGTGCCCAGTGTCCCTCTCTGGATAGGGCTGAGCTCTCGAGGTCTTCACCATGCATACAGGCTCTTACCTGTAGGAATTCTCTTTTTTTTTAAAGATTTATTTATTTTATGTACATGAGTGTTCTATCTGCATTTACATCTGCCAGAAGAGGGAATCAGTTCACATTATAGATGGTGGTGAGCCGGGAATTGAACTCATGACCTTTGGAAGAGCAGTCATTGCTCTTAAGAGCTGAGCCATCTCTCCAGCCCCTGTAGGAATTCTTAAAAGCCTTCCAGAGTACTCATCACATACAAGGACAGTACTGTAGGCTTTGGTCAACTAAAACAAGAAAACAAAACCTAAACTGGTCTATGACAGCAGTGTCTGTTCCCCGACTCTTTCCACTACTGTTTGATCCACACGGAAGACTCTCTCTCGCCACATAGCTTCTCAAAATCCTATGAGATCTTCAAGGTCTGCCTCCATGACACTTCCACTCCAAGTATAATCAGAAACTGGATGAGTCTATGTCTATGTTCTGGAGCCAGGCAATGTATGTCCTTTGCAGGGGAGTCGGCCATGATGACAGGAGGGACCTGTAAAAATTAACATCAAGGGCCTTTACATGAAACACTCACTAACAATCAGGATTTCAAGTCTTGACTCAGAAAAGACAAAGTTTTGGGGACCAGTATCCTGGGAGATGTATGTATTTAAGGGGACTTTCCCAGAAGTGGAAGAGTAGGAGGAAGACTAGAACTACAGGTGTCAGGTCCATCGAGTAGAGTAGAAGAAGGGTAGAGAGACTCACAATGTCAGAGACTCACAGGTTGCAGAGAGGTACCACGTCCCAAGCAAAGGTTGCAACTATACAAATGGAGAGAGTGCGACCACTGTGCAAATCAGAATTGCTTACCAACTCTGAAGAGGTAAACAGTGGATACAAAGGCCTCCGAGATGCATGCCTGACGAGGCAGCTGCATCCCATGCACCTGTTGGACGTCCAGAAAGAGAAGAACGGAGAAACACAGGACGATGACTGTGAGGGAAAGGGGCGGAGAACCACAGAGCCAAGACTCCTCACAAAAGGCAGTACCTGAAAACCAGGGGCTGGGTCTACCTCTCTGGACTTCACAATGACCCAGGCTTCACTTCAGGGCAGATAATCTGTACGCCAAGGAGGGGTGACTGGTGAGCGCCATACAGGGTCTAATAACAACTGATGGATGGAGGCACTGCCCTGGAAGAAACCTGTCCTTTCGGGGTGACTATATGCAGCCCAGTGTTAGCTGGAGCAGCCTACCCCACAAGGATGGTCCCTTCACAGCTGCTGCTCAGTTTGTTTGAGGCCCCATTAACTAAGCAGTACTTAAGTGGGTAAGGAAAGAAACCAGAAACTCGCCAATTAGCATTTCCCAAGTACACCCAAAGCCAAATGCACTGCACTTCCTTGTCTTCCTTCTTCTCAATGGGTTGATGGTTTCGGTAGCTCCAGATTGGTAAAATGAACTTTTATTCGCCTGCTTCAGTTGTTGTCTGGGAGGATTATTGTCTCTTTCTGCTAACCTAGGCCTAGTCCTGGAAGTTTCTAGTCTCCATACAATCTAACCTGGCCTAGCATGTTTTCAGCCCCTGAGACTTACTGCTTAATAAGCTCACCCTTTCTTGTTCTTTCTGAGCTCTGGGCTGTTCTGGCTCAAACTCCCTCCCAGCTGACTTACTCAATCTGGATTTTCTCTCAGCCTCTGAGTTGCTCTGCTTGACCTCAAACTAACTCCAGCAATCTTTTCTAATCTTCTGGCTCCTTCTCAATTTCTAGCTCGTTCTCTCTTCACCTGTGTCTAGCTTGTTCTGTCTACCTTGTTCTCTCTGTAAAACTCTCCTGGTAAAAGTATCTCCCTTCTCTCTCTCTCTGCATTGCCCCTTAATTAGGTTCCATTTCCTCTCTTCTTGTGGGAATTGGGCACAACCTTGTCTGTCAAATCTTCTCTGATTTTTCACTTTCTCTGCCACTCAATTAGACATCACTTTCAAACATGGGAGCTTCCTTCTACAAACTAACTTCACCTCCATTTTTTGAGATTAAAGGTGTACCACCATGCCTGGACCTAAGCTTTTCTTTACCTGAAACCTGCTCTATTCCAGGCTGGCCTGGAATTCAGATTTGCTTGCCTCTGTCTCTTGGATTAAAGGCGTGTTTGTATTCCACGCTGATCAGTAAGACCTAGAAGGTCTCTGGATGTGATCTCTTGCCTGGAGATCTACCTCCCTCTGCTTCCCCACTGCTGGGGCTGTAACCATATGCCATCACACACAACCTTCCTGCATAGGTTCTGGGGACAGAACTCAGGTCATTGCCTTGAAATAACTTTCCTACTTCAGCCAGCTCTCCAGTTTTCATTCAGTTCTGGAATCTCAGGTTTCCTGGCATTGTTGTTGCCAGGCCCTGACATCGTTCGTTCCCTCATCTAAATAGTTGTCTCTGTGACAACTTACCAGCCCCAAGCAGATATATGGCATGAGCCACTTCACGTCTTTGCCAGGCCATGGTACTTCTGTCAGTATGGTTAACTTTAATTTGCTGGCACAGCATCCACTTCTCTTGTTGCTACTCCCATACCTGCCAGCTGCTCTCTGCTTCTTCTTTGCCCAACTCCATCTCACAGCAGATGGAGAAATATGCCCTCCATACCATGTCCTTGCATAGAGTGCAATGTCTACATTTCCTCATCTGGTAGCAAAGGGTAACATTGTGTGTCAGCCTGGCTAAGCCAAGGTACCCATTTGTTTGGTCCAATGCCAGCCTAGATGTCCCTAGCTAACATGAGGACATGTTAAACTGTGAGTGGCAGTTAAGTCTGTAGATTCTGGGTACAGTTGGTTGTCCTTCATGGTGTGAGTGGGCCTCATCCAATCAGAGGAAGGCCTTAAGAGGAACCACCAGGGTGTTCAGCACAGGGAATTCAGCCTGGGATTACTTACCCTGGCTAGCTTTATGTCAACCTGACACAAGCTAGAGTCATGTGGGAAGAGAGGACCTTAATTATGAAAATGGTTCTATAAGATCCAGCTGTAGGGCATTTTCTTAATCAGTGGTTGATGTGGGAGGGCCAGCCCATGGTGGCCGGTGCCATTTCTGGGCTGGTGGCCCTGCTTCTGTAAGAAAACAGGCTGAGGAAGCCATGGAGAACAAGCCAGTTAGCAGCACCCCTCCATGGCCTCTGCATCAGCTCCTGCCTCCAGGTTCCTGCCCTGCTTGAGTTCCTGATTTTCTTCACTGATGAACAGAGATATGGAAGTGTAAGCAAATAAACCCTTTCCTGACCAACTTGTTTTTGGTCATGGTGTTCCACTGCAGCGATAGAAACCCTCTTGTGTTACCTTTGGTGTCCAGACTCAGACATCAATTCCAGCCTGGAATCCCAGCCTACTGACTCACCCTGCTGACTCTATGCTTGTGTGTGTATGTGTGTGAGTGTGTGTGGGGGGGGAGGCGTTTCTACAATCACAAGCTTACTTTTCAAAGCTGAGCAACATTTCTCAGTCTCTCTCGACATCTTTCCAGTTTGAATTTTCAGAATGTGCAAATCTGAAATGTCCAAACTCCCAAATGTCAAACTTTCTGAACATAGATCTATATCGTATCATGCCATAGTTTAGATATTTTACCTCTCCTTCACAGGCCCCCATTTCTGGAAACTTGTTCCCAGGGTAGGGGGACTGGAAGTGATGTGGAACTGCTGGGGGGTGGGGGACTAAGGAAAGCTTCTAAGGCCATTAGGAAGTGTGCCCTCAGGAGGCTTTAAGGCAGTGGTTCTCAACCTTCCTAATGCTGCAGCCCTTTAATGCCCTGCCTCATATTGTGGTGATCTTCAGCCTTAAGATTTTCGTTGCTACTTCATAATGGTGATTTTGCTACTGTTACGGAGCGTAATGTAAATACCTGATATGCAGGTATCTGATACTCCATCCCTGTGAAAGGGCCGTTCGACCCGTGACCAACAGGTTGAAGATTGCTGGCTTGAGGTAGTCCTCATAGGAGCTTGATACTTGACAGAGAAGTTCTCCTGACAGCCTGGGCCTGGCCCCACCCAGGCTCTGGCTTCCCTCGATGCAATCCACCATGAGGTGCTGCTGCCCACACTGCCTCACGAGAGGCCCTGTGCTGTCTGGACTTCCAGCCTCCCAAACTGTCTCAACCACGTAAACTGTTTTGTTTTTTTCTTTGTAAGTAGAATCCCACAGTCATTTTGTTGGGGTAACAAAGACGCTAACACATCCCTGGGATAATGATTACACACCATGAACTTTGCTTCACAGGCAAAATTATTAAAATGGTTAGATGAAATTACTTTGGGGCCACATGTACAATGTATGTATGAAATATCACTGAACTACATATTCTTGAGTTCCACTTCCATGGCGTATCTCATCATGTTTATGAAAATATTCCAACATTTTAAAAATCCCAGATAAGGATACACACTATCTGCACACACATGCATACAACCTACAGACTCTAATTTTTCTGGGGAACTTTGACTACTAAAACATGGGTCATGAAAGAAAACTCTTATTTATGTGTGTGTGGAGATATATTCTAACTTAAATCAAGGCAATTGGATACCATCAATAAACACATCATTTGACTTCTAAACACCATGCCTATTACATTAAAATCAGTGATTTGCTTAAGGTTACTGAAATGAGACATTGTTAAAAGACATTAATAGGCATGATGTCAAAAAAAATTATACCCAGGCTACTAATGGATTTTGAGTTAAAGGAGCAATTATTTCCAGGGGTAATATAGAAGTCATAACTTCATTCAGCTCTATCAATTCTCAATCCCTAATTTTCAGCAAAAGCTTATTTCTTAGTGAATGGATCTCCAGATAGCTTTAGAGAAAAAAAAATTACAGCCTTGAACCAGTAAAATCTAAATTATGGGCCCCTAAAAATCATGCTCACAGAAGTATTTTGCTAATAAATAAAATCCTTCATGAAGAAAACCTTCCATAAAGCAAGCAATAAACATCCCCGGGTGTCTGTCCTGTGCAGAAACAAAGCATTTACTGCAAGGTCTTTGGTGACACAAAATGGCCTCTACTCAGCACCACAAAGGTTCTCAGTGTGCAGCCTCAGCCTTCCTTATTAGGAAAGGCTTCTATTAAACCTCACAAGGTGGGGGAAGCCCACACTGGCAATAAACACAATTACAAAGCAGGCCCCCTGAAGAAGCAAAGAAGAAACCACAGACTTCTCCAGGTCCTGCTCTGAATGGCATCGGGACTCGCAGAGCGACCATGGCTTCTGCTGGGACCCTGAAACAGCAAAGCAGGGATAGACTTCTAGGTCTGTCAGTGGACTCTAGACTTAGAACGACACTTACTCCACATGCCTTCTTATATCTGACTTTTATGAACATGAACATAACTGAAGAACAATATTATTTAAAAGCAACAATCTAGAATTAACAGTGGCAGTGGTATCGTACATCTTTAATGCCAGTCCTAGGGAGGCAGAATTTTAGTCCAGCCTGGTCTTCAGAGTGAGTCCAGTCAGCCAGGGCTACACAGAGAAACCCTGTCTTGAAAAACAAAACAGAAAAGCAACAAACTGGGTCCATGTTACATTTTAGGTTCTTTACAATGCTATTACAGGGCCACACCACAGCAGGCACAGCTTTTTTTGTGCGTGTGTGTGGTTTCTCAGGACAGGGTTTCTCTGTGTAGCCTTGGCTGTCCTGGACTAACTTTGTAGGCCTTGAACCCACAGAGATCCGCCTGCCTCTGCCTCCTGAATGCAGGTGCAGGTACAGCCTTACTTGTGGTCCAGTCGCAGGCTGGGTGTCCAGACCATGAAATTAGCAGGGATCTGAACTTTGTCCTGCTCTGAACACAAAATCCGCCAGTGTGATCTGGAAGTCTGTGCTGCTGCCTGGCATTAAGTTAATATATAACAACCACCACACATCAGAAAGAGGAAAAACCAACAGGTTAAACATATACTCTGGAGAAACCAAAACTGACATTAACTGCCAAAAAAACAAAACAACAAAAGCCAGCAACAATCCAGGTGCTCTGGTGGCCGCTCTGTGCCTTCCCCTCTTCCCATAGATGTGCAGTTGGTTGCTGGCAACAAGATGGTCTTGTGCCAATGGTTCCCAGTCCAAACTGTACCCAACTAGCAGAGCTTAGGCCAGGAGTTGCAAGCACACGGGAGAGTGGTCTGACTTTTTGAGAAGATCCAAAGGTTACCAAAGAACACTCCCAAACGGCTCTAACAGATTTCACAAAATAAGTCAATCTCAGTCAGCACTATGACACCACGCCCCTTTTTATTCAAAATCAGCACAGCAGTCAACACCACCCACCATAGGAACAGCCCAGGCTTTTCTTTAAACACCGCTTAATCTCTGTAAGCCTCAGTTTCCATGGGAATAACAACGTCAGATCTATCAATGCACGTGTTTAAAAGTAAAAACACTACGTATAAAACACTGCCACCATGTCTCAGGACACTTCTGATCATTATTTAAAAAAAATAATTCAAAGCAAATCAGTGTGAGAATGAACATCTTCCTTATTTCTGACCTGAGTGTAGAGAGGATGCCACCTCCATCTCTTCCTCTCTCAGCCCAGAGGCACCAACGAGGTGGGCCTGTGCTTCAGCGCAGATTATAAGGGAGTAAAGGCCTTAGTGATTCCTCCTTGAAAGCTGTTTAGCAAGAGTTCCAACATTAGGACACTGCTCTTTTGTGTGCAAAGCTTAAGGATCGATGATGCCCTTGACTAAGGTTTCTCGCTCTGCCACCCGATCCTGGTGTGGGGAGAGAGCTTTCCACAGGGAAACCAGGGAGAACGCCAACTGTCCTGAAGACTCTTGTTCTCAGCACATTTGATGCGTATGATGAAAAAAAAAAAACAAACTATGTTCGATTGATATGATTTTATACTCCAAAAACAAAAAACACAGCCCTTCTAAAAGCACCTAAATGTGCAAATGAAAGCAACTCAGGAAAAAGTTGCACTCAGTGAGAGGTCAAGCACAGAATAAATTAATGACCACAGTACCCAAAACACTGTGTGAGGGGTGTACAGGTTCACAGCAGTCTCTCTCCAGCCTTCCCAGCGGACTACACAAGTAAGGAATGTACACATGACTAGGTGTCTGCTATGGAGGCTTCATACACTCTGATCTCAAAGACGACAAAACAAACAAACAAAAAACAGGGTCCCTGTGTGCCACTCAGTAGGGGCACCAATGCCCCTGTGTCCCTGCAAGAGTGGCCCTTGCTCACCTGGTCTGGTTTAATGGTCCAGCTCTGTTTACCTGTCCCGAGTAATGAAGGGACTGAGTTCTCCCAACACAGAGACCATCTGCAGAGCTCAGCAGCTTTAGCCCTAGCAGAACCAGCAGAAATGGCACAGTTTAGAAACCTGAGCAAGCACATGAGATCTCAGCATGGAGCCCCCTTCTTCCTGTGTGTGAACAGGGGCTTCTGGGAAAGCACTCTTCCGGAGCTCATAGTCTCAGCCTATTTCTATGCTGATCTCACACAGGTAGGGGCTGCCTTCCAAATGCAGAAACCCTGGCTACAGGCAGAGAGAAACAGAAATTTTCTGACAAGCACTTCGCCAACAGAACATTTCACTCAGGGCTAAGAAAGCTCGGTGTCAGAGTCCACCCTGGAATCTGGAAGCCCTAAGTTCAATTCCAAGCACTACAAAACCAAAACAAAATACCACCCTCTGGGAAGACCTTTCATTCTGTTTTTTTTTTTTTTGTTTTCTGTTTTTATTACTTTTTTAAAAAAAATTACTGTTGGGCTGGAGAAATGGCTTAGAGGTTAAGAACACTGGCTCTTCTTCCAAAGGTCCTGAGTTCAATTCCCAGCAACCATACAGTAGCTCATCAACCATCTAGATCTTCTGGTGAGCAGGCACATATGCAGGCACAATACTGTATAAATAATAAATAAATAAAACTTAAAAAAAACCTGTTGTATGCACACTTGTGGATTTGTATGTCTGTGCCACAGAGGCACATGTGGAAGTCAGATGACAACCTGTAGGAGTATCTGGGTTCTGAGGCCCAAACTCAGGTTGTCAGAATTGGTGGCAAGTGCTGTCACCGGCTGAGCCTTGCTGGTTCTTTTCTCACCATTCCTTGCACACCAAATACTGTTTGGCACCCTGGAGACTGCAAGGATGAAGGACACACCTACTGCACCTACTTATCAGCCCCTGCCAGGCCATGTGCTGTGCTGAAGGCCTGTCACCCGAGTCCTCTGAGTTCTCAGAAGGATGCTATGAGGCATGGACTTATCTCCAGGTGACAGACAAAAAGTGGGGCAGATGGTGTCCAGAGTGAGCCTGGGAACTTGCATAAACTGCAGCTCCTGAGGACTTCCTCAGACTCATCACAATTCCTATGGCCAAGGAAAAACGACTATTACTGTTTTATCACAACAGCTTCCAAAGGTATCCCATAGAATTAAAAGGGGTAAGGGATGCTCCAGTGCCAAAGAATTGAATGAGAGATTTCAGCTAATCAGCCACGAACAAAATTAAGACCTCACCGAAATGATCACCTATTAGTTCAAATTAATGCCAGAACATGGTAGATAGTAAATAGATATCAGGATGAGGCTGATATCAGATTCAGTGAAAAGGAGCTGAAGAGATGCATCCCTGGAAGTCATAATGTACTGCTGTCGACTACGATAGGGTACCGTACCAGACAACCTATACTTTTATTCCCAGGCCTAAGCTAGTTCTGTATTATATGAGGGAAAAGAGAAAGAAGGCAAGCCTCCGAACAGAACACTCAGCTCATTTTGAAACAGCCAACGTTGGATCCCAGGACACTCCTGTCCCATTCTCTACTATTCTTATGTCCATGTTTAAAGTAACAGACATGGTATCTGTATATGTACGCACGACTGATGGACATTTGCACATGCACAACCCCAGGCACCTACAGATATATATTCACATGAAGGTATTTCTTACAAGTTTTCCTGACCTGAAGAAACCCAGGTACTAAGAAGCCTTCCCAGAGCCGTGTGGGAGCCTTTAATCTGTGTAACTGGATGAAAGGCTGCCCTTTTCCTTGTGGCAGTGTTCAGGGCACTTCAGGACACTATGGGAAGCAGAGACTGCAGTCATCATCCCCAACAAGGTCACATCAGAGTGGCACAGCAGGGTGTAGCCACCTGGCCCCAGGGCACACTGAGAATGATGCCGATGGACCTTATCCATTGGCTAGGAAATTTGTACAGGAACCAAAGCAGCTTCAAAGCACAAAGTGTCATGGAGGTGGGACATGAGGAAAAGTGTCATGGAGGTGAGACACAAGGCAAGTGTTGTGGAAGTGGGACCTGGCCACAGAGAAAAATGGAAAGTCTGTCGTTGCTTGAGAAGGCAGAATACGACAGCAAGAATGCTGGGCCTTTGAAAATTGAACTCAAACAAGGTGAAACCATACCAATTTTTCACAAAATCTTCCATAATATGAGACAAAAAGGAACTCTACCAAACTCAATCTATGAGGCCAGCATGCCCTGACAACAAAACCAGAAACAGATGCTATGAAAGTGGAAAACACAGCAGCCAGGCATAGTAAGCCACGCCTGGATCCCAGTGTTGAGAAAGTGAATGCATGAGGGTTCAAGTTCAGCCTGGTGACAACCTTCAGTAGTAAGAACCTATCTCAAAAAGCCACCCCAACAACCATATGCCATTACCCTTATGACTACAGAAACATAAATCATAAAACCACCAGCCAGCTAAATCCATCAACAAGAAAGATGATTATACACGACAGACTGGGATTTGTGAAAGGAAGGTGTCTGAACATATTAAAAAATTCATTACGTTGTGAGAGGGCAAGGAATGTGATCAAAATATACTGTATGAATTAATAAAGATATTATTCTCAACACTTAAATGCATATAAGAAAAAAAATCCCTTAATGGAACAATTACCACCATTAATGAAAAAAAAAATTATGATCATTTCACTTTAAAAATTAAACTCCTGCAACTGGGCATGGTGGAGTATGCCTTTAATGCAGCACAAGGGGAGACAGAGACAAGTGGATCTTGGTGAGTTCAAGGCCAGCCTGGTCTATAAATTGAGCCAGAACAGCCAAGGCTACACAGAGAAACCTTGTCTCAAAAAAAAAAAAAAAAAAAAAAAGAAAAGAAAAAAAATTAAACTCCTATTCATCACAGAAATACTCAATAAACAAAGACAGAAAAAGCCCTCAAGCTGACAAAATCAATCTCTAAACACCCACACTGCGCAGAGAAAGAATGAGTGTCTCCCTTAGGACAAGGGCAGGGTGCTGCAGCCACCATTTCCAGTCATTCTCTCCCAGCACAGCTCAGCAAGAAAGTAGAGATAAAGGTGTTCAGACCGGAAAAGAAGTAAAACCTTCTCCTTCCACATGCATAATCTTAGTCAGAAAATATATTAAGGATAACACTAAAAAACCATTGAACCTGAGCTCAGCAAGGCTGATAGCTAAAGATAAAATGGAAAAGCGCCAGCCCCATTTCGGTATCACCGCAATAAACGATTCCCACAGGAGCTGTAGGAAAGAACTCCATTTACAATAGCACCAGAAAGAATAAACACTCAGGGATACTTTAACAAAGGAAACATGCAACTTACACTCAAAAATTATAAAACAGTGTTGAAATTTGAGATCTCGCTAAACAGATTCGCCACATTCAGAATGGAAATATGCCTCTCAAATTAAACTACTGATCCAATGTAAGACCATCAAAATCCAAGCTAATTATACTTTATAAATCTGAAGGCTGATCCCATGATTCCTATGAAATGTAAGGGACCTAGAAGAGCCTTGAAAAGCTATCGTACACTTACAGTTTCAATGCTTACCACAAAGCTAGAGAAATCAAGACAGTGGTATTGGCATTAGGACAGATGCACAAGATAATGGGGGAAAAACCCAGCTCACTGGAGGCTTTGGAATTACAAACTTCCAGGCAAACAACACCAAGCACTAAGTGAAAAGAAAATTTGTAGGATGGGAAACTTGGCTGCAGACCATTAGTCTAATAAGAGTCTAAAATCAAAAATAAGGAACACATCTCAACAACAAAACGGTAAGTCACCCAGTTAAAATGGCAACGGACCTGAACAGACGCGTATGCGGAAACAGATGCAGATCACCAATAAGTACATATAAGAAGATATCATCATCACATCATCATCACTATACAGTATCTCGGGAAAGCTATCAAAACCAAGGAGGCAGCACTTGTGCATTGAGACAGCATTGTTTATGATGCCTGCCAGGGGTGGGAGGAGTCAAAGGCATTGTTACTTAATGGGTGAGGTTTGTGCAAAATGAAAGTTTTAGAGGGGTGGAGATGGTCCTGAGAGCAAAAATGTTTGCCATGAAAGCAGGAGGAACTGGGTTCAGATCCCCAGGACCCTCACAAAAGCCAGGTATGGCCATTCACAGCTGTTGCTCCAGCTGCTTATAATGAGGAACAGAGCCAGAAGAGCTTGCTAGCAAGACAGCAGAGCCAAAAACTGTTAAGTTGCAGGTTCCATAAAAGACCCTGTCTTAAGTGAATAAAGCAAAGAGAAGGCGTGCGTGCGTGCGTGTGTCTCTGTGTGTGCTATATATCTCAAAGAAATCCCTTGCTCCTTGTCATTGTGAGAATTTTGGAGAATCAGGAAGCAGTATTTACCAGACAGCACATCTGCCATGTCTAGATTTTGACCTCATGGCCTCCAGAGCTGTGAGAAACACATTCATGCTGCCCAGGCCACCCACTACAAGATATGCTGATAGAGCAGTCCGAGTGACGGGCAGAGATGTCACCCAAGCTGTCTGATCTACTGAGGGGATTTTAAAACACAGAATTTATTTCCTATACCTAAGACAGAAACTGTACTTGAAACTCTAAGAGTAAAGCTCTTGCCATACAAGCATGATGGCCTGAGTTTGTGCTCCAGACACCCACGCCGCCACACACGCACCTCAGCTGTGGTGGCACATGCTTTAAACGCGATGTTGATGAGGCAGAGACAGGCAGCTCTCTGGCCAGCCAGCCTAGCCTACTTGGAGAAAGGTCCTGCCTTAAATCTAGAAAGGTAGATGGTGGGGCCAACGAAGCAGCTCAGCACATAAACGCACTTATCACCACGCCTAGCGACCTGCGTTTGGCCTCCAGGAGCCACACGGTGAAAGGAGAATCAACTATTTCATGTTTGTGCTTTTTGTTGTTTGTATTTCGAGACAGGGTTTCTGTGTGGAGCCTTGGCTGTCCTGGACTTGCTTTGTAGAGCAGGTTGGCCTTGAACTCACAGTGATCTGCCTGTCTCTGCCTCTCAGAGCACCCAGCTGAGACTCGACTACTGTTAAGTTGTCCTCTGACCTCATTATAAGCACCAGGACACACGCACACCCACATGCACACATCATGCATGTATGCATGCATACCCAGAATAAATAAAATAAACCTTAAAATCATGTAGGTGGCTCCTGATGAATGGCATCTGAGGTGGACCTCTTACCTCCACACACAGAAGCACACACCTGTACCACACATAGATGTGTCTCAGCACACACAAACACACACACTCTCCCTTCCTCCCTCCAAAAACCAACCAAACAATAAAAATCTGTATTCTCTTGGAAAATTAAACCACACTGCCTTGTAGACAGGACAGCAGAGTTTCTGGCTGCCCACATCACTTCCCTTGAAACTCTTGTAATGTCCCCCAAAGTCATCTTGCATGCCACTCAGGGAGAAAGGCAGGATGTGGCTAGCATACGGCACCCTACTCCACCCATGTGTTCCAAGAGCTTTAGTGGAGGCCTCTGATGCTGCAAATTCTGTCTATCCAAACTAGTAACTCGCCTGTACTAGTATGGCCCCAAGAGGTATGTATAAGCACTAGGCTGTCTAAACCAGAGCTGCAAGGATGGAAAGTCATGACTCTCGGACTGAAGGGGCTCACAGATTCACAAGAGATAAGGCAGCAATGCACCAGCACGTCACATCATGAGCCACATGCATTTTATTGAGAGAACAGAGAAGAATCAAAGGCATTACTTATCTGATTTACCTAAGGCAGAGCATGTTGGCCAGACCAACAGTTGCCTGTATTCTCATGAAAGAATGTTATATTCATCCACATTTTTTAGAGGAGGGGACTCTAAAACCCTTACTAAGTAGCCCAGGCTGTCCTTGAAACCCCAAATCTTCCTGCCTCAGCCTCAGAGTGCTGAGGTGAGGGGTGTGACCCACCATTTGTAGCTCTTACAAGGTTCTTGATCATTAAAAGCAATGATGAATTCAGGACAGCAGCAGCCACATACGCTGCGCTTCAAGGAATAGTGAAGCTAAACACCACAACCTTGAACTTGAGTTAGAAAGCTGAGGACCAATGGTGATGTCTGAATTCTAACATGGATAAGCGAGGACGTCTACTCACAAGCAGCTAAGAGATAAGAAGAGAACAGCCAGCCAGCCAGCAGGCCTGCCAGCTAGTAATCACTAAAGGCCTATTAGCCCATGGTAGTGTTGTTATTATTTGGGAAAGTAGACCTTCTTTCAAAAACACCAGGCTTCACTTTCACAGAAAACAAATTCAGTCAACTAACTATTGAGGGTTGTTTTAAGACCTCATGCCAGGAACCAGTGTGCCTAACCTGCCTTAGATTTGCTAGGCCCCATTAACAAGAGACCTGGTATTCTGGGAAAATAAAAGATTGTTTGTTTGTTTGTTTGTTTGTTTTGTGAGGGATACACGTGTGCATGCATAAGTGTGTGTGATATAAAAAAAGATATTAAAAAGAAACTATGATGTCAGGAGGAGAAGAGCATTACTGTGATTTACTAACATATTTTCCAGCTTTCTGCTCTGTTATAGGAAAAGTCAAATCAAGGTCTCAACAGCCCTTCCAAAGCCATACCTGGTGAAACATATCAAATTAACGATGTGTTTGCAAGATGACATGAAGTAATCTCAGCCTAGACCCTAGGCTGAGATTACTAATGATTACTGAGATTACTCATCAACATTACTAATGTTGAACTTAAATACAGATAATGCAGATAGTACTTAGAATTCGGTGTCACAATAAAGACAGATCAGAGGAGCATGTGCCGATCACAGTAGCCTATGCCTTTAATCCCAGTACTCAGGAGGCAGAAGTAGATGAATCTCTGTCAGTTCAAGGCCAGCCTGGTCTACGTGGTCAGTTCTAGGGCAGCCATATAGTGAAACCTGTCTAAAATAAGTACAGAAAGAAAGGAAGAGAGGAAGGGAAGGAGGGAGGGAGGGAGGGAGGAAGGAAAGAAGGAAGGAATTCCCAGTGTGCCTGTCTTTCTCTCCTCCTCCTCCTCCTCCTCCTCCTCCTCCTCCTCCTCCTCCTCCTTCTTCGTTTTTTCTTTCTTCATTCTGAGAAGAGGTCTCATATAATACCTTAGACCAGCCTGGAATTTGGGGTCTCCTGCTTCAGCCTCCTGAGGACTTGGACAGCAGGTGCATGACCACACCCAAAGCCAGGCATCTTTTTGCGGTTTTGTTTTGTTTTTTAGTATTCTGCCCTCATCACAGAAATATACAGACTGAGTGAGCAAACCAGGGATAAATGTGTCAATGCCTGCAAATAGCACCAGGATACCCACCATCAAACCGGAGCCACCAAGCCCTGAGTTACTGGCCCTCTCCGTCACTTCCTTTGAAACCATTCCCCAGACAACCTGTAGCATCCTTCCTGTCACCTACGTGGCAGTTGGGGAGAGAAGCAAGGTGTGGCTCCTACAGAGCCCCTGCCATATCTACAGGAGCTATGCCTCGTGAGTCCCAAAGGAGCCATGACATTGCAGGCCGCTCTGAATTTCCTATGTACACATACTACAATAAAGCTTACTTTATCCACTGGGGACACAACAATCAAAAATCACACACTCGATAAACACACAAGAGTCACAACAATCAATAATCAATACAATCAATAATCATACAATAATCATGCACTTAAAGAAAAGTTAGTTAAAAACGTATGAGTTATTTGTGCCTGGAACTTTCTCCCAACTATTTTCAGACTGAAGCTGACTTTGAGTGCCTGAGACCATGAAAACAGGAAGTACCATGAATAAGTTTGAAAACCTTCCTCGGACACATCCATGGGCATCCTGACATCTGGACAGACGCTCAGTCTCCACCCTTCACACAGGAGCAGCAGGACTGGTCAGATCTGCCTTGAGGGCTCTAAGCCTCATCTCTTCAGCAGAAGTGTTCACGCTGAGGCCAGAACACAGCCCATGGGCAATGCTTTCCACACACTTTTACTCATGAACCAGCACATTTCCTTAGGAACATGGTGCAGATCTAGTTAGCATTGGCTTCTGAATTTCTCCCTGCTGAGGTAAATGGGAAAGGGTCCTCTCACTAGACCCAGTCTTCCTCACACAGCACAACCCAGAGCACTTTTCCACTCAGAAAACGCAGAAAACCAACATTCATTCTAGAAATTTGTTTCCTTTTCAATTCTCTCTCAAAAGTTACAAAATGTAAGCAAGGCTTGGTAATGCACACCTTTAATCCCAGGCTGCAAAGGCAGGTGGATCCTGAATTAGAGGCCAGCCTGGTCTACAGAGTTCCAGGATAGCTGGGGCTAAACAGAAAAACTCTGTCTCCTAGTCCAATGATAGGGGAGGTCCTCCTCCCCTTCCATCTGACCCTAGCCTATCAGGTCTCATCAGGACTGGCTGCATCATCATCCTCTGTGGCCTGGCAAGGCTGCAACAACATGGAGAGGTGATCAAAGGAGTATAGGGGGAGAAGAGGGAGGATGGGTGGGACTGGGAGGAGACAGCTACAGCTGGGATTAAATTGTAATAAATAAATGAAAAGAAAAATCCTGTCTTGAGAAGAAAAAAATAAAAGGAACTAATGTGTCCAGGGAGTTTTCCAGTGACCTAGAGGGATACCCAGAGAAGGTAACTGTCCCAGTTCAGAGAAGCAGGACCCAAGAGCTCTCCAGCTGACTCAGCCTCGGTTCACAATGATCTCTTTATCCCAGGCTGATCTGCACATCTTCATCTCAGAGGAGTGTCCCATTGACAGAGCTTTCTTCAAAAGCCCCAACCTGGGGACAAAGATGCCCTGTGTGGAGGGGAGAAGTGGCTTCTACATACTTTCCAAGAAAGCCTAAAAAACGGAGCCATTCTAATGGCAGAGGAAGCTTCTCCTTCCTGGACAGACCCCTCTGTCCAGAATGGAAGGGAAACTGAGGCCAGCAGCAGTGTCCATTCAAAGCAACAACCACAAAAACTGTTAATGACCCTCTTGAGTGAGTAAACTCAGTGGTCCGTCATTTAATAATCCTGAAATTTAATAAGCCCCTCTGCTTCAGAAGAGCTGATACATGGGGTTTCATTTAATTAATCTCAGCAGGCTTAAAAAGAAACCTTAGCAAGACATGAAAAACTCCTAAGGCCGAACTGGAAATAGTAGAAACTCCGTTGCCAAGCCAGGCGCACATATTACAAGCTGCAGTGGTTTGGTTCTGGGATGTGTCTCAAAGGCCCACACTGCTCAGTCCTCTGCCCATGACACTATAGTAAGAAGGCAGGACGTAGTGAAAGGAAGTAGGCCACTGGAGGCATGCCTTGAGGGGGAGATAGAAACCCAGCTCCAACTCCTTCCTGGACACCATGAATTGAGTATCTCTGCACACACACACACACACTAAGGGACTCTCTAACAGGCCCAAGCACAGGAAACATGGCACCATCAGGTTTTGCCTCTCTCTCCCTTGCTAAATCATTAGATTTCATTCCTAAAACTAGCCCCCCAAGGTCTATTCCCTTATTTGGCCACTGATTCTTTCCTGAGACTAAATACCAAGGTCTTCTAGCAATCAAAATTCATTTATTTGGCTACACTGGCTAACCTGTCCAATGAGGACTTACCAACTCACCCTAGCACAGACTTCCTCCTCTTCCCCTTAAAAACTAGTTCTGCAGAGACATCAGAGACACCTGCTGCTGCCTTCATAGAGGCAGCTGCCCCCGCCACCCCCCCTTGCCCTCGGGGTAATAGAGTCTCCTTTGTGCAGAGGATTTGGTGTCTGGGTATGTTCTGTGCTGACTCTGAGACTCCCCCTCCCACACACATGCCCTCCACCATGATGCTGTGCTCTGCCACAGGCTTCAAAGCCAGAGCAACTTCTGAAACCCAGACCTCAAATAAACTTTTCCTCCTCACAACTTATTTATCTCGGGATTCGGTTACAGTCACAAAAAGCCACAAACATAGAAGGTTTGACCCATCCACCTGCTAGGATTTGAATATTACAGCGTAGTAAATTACTGACATGACCTTGTAATGTTAGACTCGTCTGCCTCTGTGTTTTACCAGAAGGCTTCTAGGTCAGAGCCCATTGAGGGCAAGCACTTTTGTTTGAAGAGGTCAGATTACAAACAAGGATTAGAAAGAGCTCTTACTTCCTCCTCCAAGATCACCTCTGTGGGGAGATGGCCAGCAGGCTCTAAGCACTCAACATTCTTCTGCATGCTGAGCCAACAATTAGCAGCACAGCTCACGTGCAGGCAGAGCAGTCAGGCAGGAGAGCCACCTCTATTGCCTGGGTCACCCATATTCCCACACTTCCTAACCCAGCTTCCCTGAGAAGGAAATGTCTAGGATGAGCTCCTCCTTTTCTCGCCTCTCAGCGGCAATGATCATGGGAATGTGTCTCTCTGGCCAACACAGCAACATGGTACTTCAGGACTGAAGGGACCTGGGGTGGGTGCCTGGGATATTCTGCAAGGTCCCTGGAGAAGGGGTTGCTTTCAGACAGACAACACTGCTTCTTTTGCTGGTGCTGTTTGGGAAGGACAATGATGTGAGACAGTCAGTCAGGTGTCATTAATGAAGACTGCTGTGTATCAACTTCCTCCCAAACTGAAACCTTCCATCTTAAAAGAAAACTTCTCTAGATGTGTGTGGTTGTTTGAATGAAAATGGACCCATGGACTCCTAGGGAGTGGTACCATTTAAATATGTGGCCTTATGGGAGTAGGTGGAAGTAAGTCTCTGGGGGTGGGGCTTTGAGGCTTCGAATTCTCAAGCCAAGCCCAGTGTCTCTCTCTCTCTTCCTGCTGCCTGCCAATCTGGTTGTAGAACTCTCAGCTACCCCTCCAGCACCACGTCTGCCTGCAGGCCTCCAAGCTTCCCACTGTGATGACAATGGACTAAACCTTTGAACTGTAAGCTGGCACCATTTAAATGTTTTCCTTTACAAGAGTTGTCTGATCATGGTGTCTCTTCACAACAGAACCCAAACAACTACAGGGTGCAAGGAGAGAGTGAAACAACAGGCTCCTTAGGACAGGATGTTTATTTGGGGCGAAACAACAGGATATCCCAGGAAGGGGTAAAACACTCTATCCTGAAGAGAAGCACCTTAAGCCAGCAAGTAAACAAATCAAAAAAAAGCTTCAGGAAGTTCCTGGCACTTACTAGATTCACCAGGCCCCTTCCTTTCCTAAGAATATGACTCTCAAGACATGATTAGATTCACCAGGCCCCTTCCTTTCCCAAGAATATGACTCTCAAGACATGCTCGGCCACCTTGAAGAAACAGTGGCCAGCTAAGCACCTTTGAAGAGACCAGCTAAGTTGCCTGGAAGAGGCTCAGAACAACTTGAGCCACCTGGAAAGGACACTCTCCAATCTACTGATCTGCCTGCAGGCTAGGCAGGTGCCCAGCTTTTGTGAGCTGTCACTGTTGGTGTACAGGCAATTCAACTGGTCTGCCCTCAGGAGCCTTCAGGGTCCTGACAATGTCCTAGGTCATCATCTGCACCAGGTGGGCAGGTGGGAAGGATATAAGAACCCACCAACACCCTGCTTCCCCCACCCCCACGGCTCACTCAGGTTCTAATTCCACTCCTCTTCCCTCCCCTCAAATACATCTCCTTGTATCAGTCCCGTTTATGGCATCTTTCTCATTATTATAACAGTCACCCATGCTAGGGTGGACTTTGGTGACACAGCTATCTTTGAGTTATTTCTTCTCCTGTAAGTAACCCCAATAAAACTAGTGGTATCCATACTTGCATCTATCATTAGTTCCCTATTTAAGGGTGAGCGTCTCCCCAGGAAGTTGTCACATAACACTTGTCAATAGTCAACTCTGTTGCCATGGGCTGACAGAGTACCCTGGCAAAAAATTAGGCTGCATAGTATATACTGTATTATAGCATGGCCTGCCATCTCTCAGGGCCATGATGAATAAAATGTCTCAAACTCAGATCAAGCTCAGGAGAAATGATGCAATCATGAGAGCAGTAACAGGCTATAAAGCCTCCTGGCTGGTACATCATCTGTCACGTATGGACAGGGTGGTCAACAATGAGCCACATACATGACAGGGGTTCCATAAAGTCCTATCACCTGTGACCACAGCCTCCTAGCTTTGTGTAAGTACACTGTGACATGTGCCCAACAATGACAGCACCTGAGGACAAAGCACTGATCTTTCATTAGGAATTCCATGTTCTCATCACACCCACCCACTGAACTGTCATGCAGAACAAGTGTTCTAAAGAAGCTTCCACCGTCTTATTCAGAATGGTGTGGCCAACAACCTGAGAACACCTGTATGGGAGCCAGCATGGCTGGCACCTCCCTCCCGAACACTCAAGCAGCAGGGTCCATCTTTCTGGATGGGTGTACCAGTATGGTCCGCATCTGTGCCTCCCTGAGACAGTGACCATGGCCAAGCCTGGGAACAAGGTACTGTAAGGGAAAAAAGCCTGTCCCACTGTGGCCAAGACACAGACAGAGGCTCTAACACCACCAGGGTTGGGCTCACCCTGGTAAAACAAGAAGGCCCTTCAACAAGAAGGGCTGGGCACTGGCCCTGGGGATTTCAGGTTTGTTTCAGGAAAGTAAAGGCAAGCAAAGCATAGAAAGCAGCTGAGCAGCTCTCAACATAGCATTTGAAAGAACAGCATGCTCCTTCTTTCTGTCATATGTTGTATCGCTTGTGGGTTTTGGTGTTTTTTGTTGTTTGTTTTTTTTTTTTTAGCATCAACATTAATTTTTCTCTTTGAAATATATAAATTCATTTTGAATATAACTAAATGTTCACTAAGTATATTCTCTATTGTTCAAATGACCACTGAGAGGATGTTATTTCAGAGGGATTCATGAACATTTAAGCAACTGCCATTCCTTTGAAGGCCTGATTTCTAAGCCCTATTCAGGCTGCGGGCAAGGCCACTGATACAGCTAAGTCCACACAATGGCAGCTAGTCTTTACCATCAGACTGAGTGGCCTGTGTGCTGGCTATACAAAAGTTTCCCTCTCACTTAGTAATTGGGCAGCCGAACAAATACAGTGAATCAATTCTTCCCAGTTGCAATCCACATTTAAGTATGTGAGGTCAGTCTAACGGTAAACACCCAGTATTTGCAGCCCTGCACTGCCCAGCAAAACAAAACTAATGCCATCGTCAAACTTTTCCACAGAGAGTACAAATCATGAACAGGATATGAGTTCACGGACTTCTCGCTTATATAATTACACTCACCACATAGCCAGGACTAATTTAGCACCAAAATAAACTGGGAGCAGGCAGTACTCAGTACAGCACAGGCTTCCTTCTGAGGGCACTATGTTTGCCGCAGGTCACTTGCTCAAACCTTGGGTCTTGGGTCAACTTGGTTTTAATAACTTGCCAGGATATTTTAGGATAATTGTTGTATGGGATTTAATTAATCTCAGCAGGGTTCAAAGAAAGCCCACAAAAGCAACATGCAAAATGTCCTTTGGATGTTCTATTATTAAAAGCCAAATAAGCATGTTACTACAAAAGACAAAGATGGAGAAGGCTGCCATTGCCAGTCTAAACCAAAGGGAAATGGCTTAGCTGGTACAGGCACTTGCCGCTAAGCCTGATGACCTGAGTATGCTCCCCAGAACCCACATGGTGGCAGGAGAACCAACTCCAGAAAGGTGTCCTCTGACCTCTACATGTTTGAAGTGAGCACACATATAGGCACACCCCTAAAGAAATCACTGGTGTGTGGCAAGATGGTTGTGGAGCAGACTGGGGAGGCCCTGGGGAGGCAGAGACAGATGGATCTCTGAGTTTAGGGCCAGCCTGGTTTGCAGAGGTGACTGAACCCTAGCTTCCAAACCCATTACCTAAAACAAAAACTCCTTGGTCTGGAAAGATGGCTTAGTTATTAAGGGTACCTATTGCTCTTGCAGCAGAGCCAGGTTTAGTTCCTAGCACCTACCTGGTGGCTCATAACCATCTGTAATTCCAGTTCCAGGGGCTCTAACATCCTATGTGTAAGCACCACTCACACACACAGTGCAGAGATATACTTGCAGGCAGAACACCCGTACACATAAAATAAATGAATCTTAACAAACAAAAAACCCTGTAGTTCAACAATGACTGTCCAATGACTAAAACAACTGAAGTTGGAACGAATGTTCACAGGAAGATAGACAATGAAAAGATTACACATTATTTCAAAAGATGCTATAAACAGGTAGTTTATAACACAAAAGCCTTCCCATTCTAGAAGACAGATCTGACTGATAGCAAGGAAAGACCAGGTCAGATCGGGTGTGGAGGGAGTGAAACTTGGTTTGAAATGATGCAGGCCTAGAGGCACTGAACACTTCTGTCCGTCCTTTATGGCACCAATACTCTCCAATACCAGGCCCTTGCTCCTGTGCACAACAGCATCTTCTGAGATGTAATCCCCAAAGCGATGGCAGTTAGAGGTGAGGGCTTGGGGGAATAAGTGACTAAGTCATGAGTCGGATTAAGATCCATATAAAAGGAGCTTGAAGGGAGCTGAAGAAGAGGCTCAGCCAGTGCCTGAGTTCATATTCATAACACCCTTGTGAAAACACAGCGCGGCATTGCACACTCTGTAAACCCAGAGCTGGGGAAAGGAAACAGGAGGATCCTTAGGGTTTCGTGGCTTCCAGTCTAAGCAAGTACATGTAAGATGGGAGCTTCAGAGAGTCATGTAGCCTTTCCATTTTGCCATTAATTGCCATGGGAAGACAGAATGCCTATCCCCTCAGCCCCTTTCCCCAGTTCTGCCCTGTGAGATACCTTAGCCCTCTCCAGACACCAAATATCTATGCCCTAATGCTCAGCTGCCAGCTCCAGAACGGAGAGATGTTTCCACACGTCTCTCACTGTGTGTCAGCTACACACGCCGGCCACAGCAACAGGGACTAAGACAGCTGCTGTCTCTAGCTATCAGATAGGGCACCTGAGGAGCAGAGAGGCTAAGGTCTTCACAAGATTACACAGCTGACAGACAGCAGAGACAAATCAGGAGGCCAAGGACTGTGAATAGCTAAGAAACTGTCCTCTCCTCTGAAATCATGTACCACACGCCCGACTCGCCTTGTCTTCTCTGAAGACTTTCAGCCTCAAGCCATTCCTGGAGAAGAAACAAAAGCAAAATTGTTGTATTCCCCAACGAACTTGGAGAAAACGAGTAGCAAAATCAGGTCCAACACTCCAAGAGACGACACTGGCTGGCTGTGTAGGGATTGACACACGGTGGTCTGACTGCAGGCCATCCATCAACCCTACCAGATGCAGCTGAAGGTTAAAAGCTCTGGAGATGTGGTCGTGTTTAAATGTGGGGGTCTGATTTGCTATTATCTATTCCACATTTGCTTGTTTGGTTACAAAATGTATAGGGAAAAAGAAGAGCATGATGAAATATGGACAGCTGATGAGTTGAGGGAAACCACAGCATCGAATATGTTTTTCTTTGTCTTTTTTTTACTACAACAGAGGAAAGTTTGTTATCATACAGAGCATGTACAGGCCCTGGGTTCCAGGCCCTCTATCACAAAAAAGAAAAAGAAACAAGAAACACGCTTTCAGGCTACTGGCCTGCACTCCCAAATGTCTACCCAATAGGAGTGGGTGCAGCCCTAGAACTTTCTAACAAGTCCCCACACCTGGACTAGTCACAAACTAGTCACAAACATGGGATGCAGCCCTAAGAAACGGCCTGTGAGCTGGGTGTGGTGGCACATGCCTTTAATCCCAGCACTCAGGGAGGCAGAGACAGGCAGAAATCTGTGAGTATGAGGACAGCCTGGTCTACGAAGAGTCTAAGACATCCAAGGATGCACAGAGAAACCCTTTCTCAAAAAAAAAAAAAAAACAACAACAACAAAAAAAAACAATATAAAAAAAAAGGAAGAAGGGAGGAAGGAAGGAAGGGAGGGAGGGAGGGAGGGAGGGAGGGAGGGAGGAAGGAAAGGAAAGGAGGGAGGGCCGGCCAGAGAGCCTGTGGGGTCCTGGGAGTCTCGTCTCTAGTCTCTGCTTATGTTGTCCAGAAGACCCCACCTGGCCCTGCCCTTGTCATTATGTGCTTCCTCATCTCCAGGAGAGTGATCCTGCTGGGAGCCCCACGTCTTCCTGTATGAACTGACCATCACGCTCCACTGCTCTTCACCATGCATCCTGTCACACACCCACCTCTCCCACGACAATGTAAGATGGTGAGCCTCTTCATGAAAACTGTTTGAATTAGCACCCAGCACATAAACAACAACCAATACACGTCAAGTTCACATGTCCCTGCAAAACAGCATGGACAGTATGAATGTACAGGCCTGTGAGAGCAGAAGCTCCAAGTCTGAGTGACTCCCCCCATGGCTGCACCATTCACAGAGTAGAAGGAAGATTTTACAGGAGCACACTCCACCCCTTGAAGGGTGGCACCCAAGCACACATCTGAAACAGAAGCTGTTCTGCTTCTGCCACACAAGCTCCAACCCACATGTAGTCTGGGATGCAGGGTCCCTCTAGCTCTAGTACGTATATTGTCAGGGCACCAGGGCCTGATCTCTGAACTGTAATGTCAGCACTCCAGCACAACAGAGCGCCCCATTTCTGTCACTGACAACAGTACTTTTTCAGAAGGTCTGGGCTGCATGCAGTACCGGGCCCATCTCACGGCAGGCTTCCCTACTGTGTGTGCTGTTACCCAGGAGGCCTGGTCTCACCCTCCCCTTGTATCTGCTTCAGATGTGAGCAAAGGCTCTCTCCTAGTTGGGTACCATATGCCCTACGGCACAAAGTTTCGAAGTGGTAACTAGGAGGGGCTGAGAAAGGAAAAGGGAGCAGGTGGTTTGGTGGTCTAAGGAAGTGGCTTAGGAGAAGGAGACCCATGCTGCTACCCCATTAACAGGGGTGAAGGGAAAGGCCAGCCCTTCTCTGCCCAGTTAGATATACAGAGTTCTCTGCAAGCTCATCATCAGTCCTGTGGCTAAGTCCCAAGAGGGAGGTGGGGAAAATTCTGAGAGAGACACACGGTCTCAGAAAACTGCAGTCTGAGCTCCTCCTGAGCCATGTGTGGCTGCGTTTTCTGATAAGGAAACCAAATTCTTTATGCTGTTCATCAGCAGTAATAGTAGAAACACCTGTGACCATGAGTATTCAAGCTCAGCTAGGGTAAAAAGCCAGAACTAGATAGAAAACGCGCTTGCCAATTGCTACATCTGCCCCAGGGCCACAGCTCCTCAGGGGCACCAAGCATCACACTACAGAGCCAAAACAGGATGCAGATTCCGGAGTTCTCAAGCTTCTGGAGTCCTCAAGCTCCCCAGTCCTACGTGTTCTCTTCAGTCCAACAGGCAGGAACCACCTACCGTGTAAAATGCCCTGTGCTGGCATGCTTGCCTGGGCAAATTGTAGGCTGCAGTCACATCCAACACTGAAAAACTCACATGGCTCTAATAAGCCAGACAGTCATGGATTCAAGTCTGCCTTACTGCTGACAGTGGGGCTCTGGGCATGGCAGCTTCCCTGGACCTCTAGAATGTACTATGCAGCAGTGGAACCCAGCTTCTGCCATCTGAACCACAGAGCATAGGTGACACGTATAGGAATCTTCTCCCTCCCAAGGAGGTAATGGCCACCCCAGCACACGTGGGTGTACTGAAGTACACACAACACCTCGGGCAGCAGGGTTCACATCTGTTAAGAAAGGCTGATCTGAAAGACAGACATCACAGAAAACCACGGCCTTCAAAGCTCTCCAACAGTGTGGGAATCAGTGCAGACGGCTGGGGTGAGAACCCCAAGAAGGGCTTGAGGACACCGAAGTCAGTACCAAAACAGTAGCTCCCTGCCCCTGCCTCTCTCTCCCTGTTTCATTTCGATAGGGAGGTAATGAAAATCACGTACATTCTTTGTACTGATGTGATTCCCTCAGGAAAGGGAAAGAGCAAAATACTCCAGCTATTGATTTAAAGATTCCTATGTGTCATATGGTCTTCCTATAAAAGCCATGTACTTTTTCTGTTCACTCCTGCTGCTCTGGAAACAATCACTCCTCTAAAACACCTGAACTTATACATACTTCTGTGATACATTATCCCAATTATGTCATCATATCTCAAAAGCTAACATTTTCTTCTTAAATCTTTAAGGTGTTAGCCAAAAGAGGAAAGAAAACTACAGATGATTTCTACTCTAAATGTGCAGATCCACTGCTATTTAGCTCAGAAAAAGAAAGATAAGGTTGCTTTCTACACCAAGCTATAGGGCCAGCCATCCAAAGACCCAAGTCTTAGGACCAGCTCTGGGGTTCAAGGGCTGCCCTACAAATTTGTCTATTTCTGGGCCATGTTTCCTGCTGCGTGGAATCTAAGGTCCCTTCCAGCTAGAGTCTGTAACTCCAGCAGTCTTCAGTGAACTTGTCTTCCCCTCCTAGAAGTGAAAACTAGCAAGGAAATATCTGATCGTGGCTTTAAGACTGTACAGTGAAACAGAAATGAATACTCATGAAACCATATGGCTCTCAGACACCCAATGGTCCATCCTACTAAAGTGAAACAAACTTAATTCCTGACATATGAGCCAGTCAGCAATATACTTTTTATGGTGTTTTCCTCCCAAGGTTCTATGATGAAGACAGAAAGCAGGCTGAAGGCACAGATGAAGTGACACCCAAGCTTTCAGAAGGACATCAGCCACTTGACTTTCCCCCAGGCACTGTCCTGCAAGAGTAGACTCTGTGCCCTAAATGAGCATACACTGCAAAATAAACAAAACATGGCAAATAACAACCTCATTTCCAAAGCTGGATGCCAGCCTGAGTTCAAGAAGTCACACGGCCCCATGAAAAGAGGTCTAACAACACAGCCAGGACAACCCTGACTGTAGCCCTGGCTGTGGCTGCTTACCTTCCCTGAGCACACCCTTTGCCACCTGTAAAAGGAGGGCACTAGTGGATCTTTATAGGGATTGGAAGATTTTAAATGAAGGTTACTGTTTGGCACAGTCTTTGGCTAAACACTGTGTTGCGATCACATTAGTGTTAACAATGACACCACTCTAGGACTGCACGTCCAATTCTACTAAGACATAGACACAGTGGCCCATGGCAAGGCCTGAGAGCCAGGCAGGTGCTGCTGTGGAAATGCAGCAGCCTCCCAGACACTTGCAGACTTTCTGGAAAAAAGCAGTATGTCTGCGAGGTACCTCAGAGCTGACTGTAAAGGAGGAAAGCAAACCTAGTGGCATTCTTGGCCTGTGAAAAGAACCACAAGAGGGATGTGAGACCAAGGGAGCTGGGGAGGCCACCAAAGCACTGGTAGGCTATGGCTGGGGGAGTACTTGTCGGGAAGAAGCAGGTAAAAAGGCAGAAACAGAATACAGGGGACACACACAAGTCACTCCATGCGTGGGGGTGGACGGCTAACCGGAGGCCAAAGAGGTGAACAGAAAATAATTAAAACACTGGATGGGAAGCAACTTCCCCACAGGCTCTAGAGGATGGGGGAGGGGCAGAGAACAAGGTTCAGCCCCACATGGTGGGGTGCATAATTAACCGGTACCCGGGGAACAATGCAGTGAGGAAGTTTGAAAGGGGAGGAGGGCAGAAAGAGAAAAGGCGCATTTGAAAGGTGGAAAAAGAAGTTTTTTTTTTTTTTTAAGGCAAAAAGGGCTAAATTTCTGTGCTTTAAAAGTGGGATCAAAAAAGATAAGCAATAAACTACAAAGTCTGGAGAAGTTAGAAAGCAACAGACAGCCGAAATGAGGTCAAAGGAGCAGAAAAAATCGTGGGGGAGGGAGACAGGGCTCCTGGAAGCCTTGGTAACCAGTGGAGAATAAATTCAAATTACTATTCTACTTATCAATGTCATGATCCCATGCTGGGTAGCAACTATACCAGCTTGGCTCGCTTGTGTTTGGTTTGGTTTGGTGTAGGGACTTTTTGCTGGCTTGCTTCACTCGGAGAAGAGATTTGCTCCGGCTCTGTGATTTTGCCGTAAAAAGTGGGATCCGCCACAAGCCACCAGAATTCCGGTCCGACGCCTGGTGCAGCCGTACGTTCCTGAGACTGGCCAGTATAGCAATTCCCCATATCCTGAACTGAAATGGAACCAAACCAACTCTGCCAACTCATTCTCCACGCAAGAGACGACAAAGTCCCGGAATCTGTTTTTCTAGGCTGCGTCCCTTAAGGGACCTGGAGAGAAACTTGCTTTATAACTCAAGTGTTCAACTAAACGCAACCTCTCAATCCCCTCCATGCACACACAGGTCACGCCCTCCAAGGAAGGAAGCATTCAAGGGGCCAGTGGCGGCCCAACCTTTGTCCGTAGTCCTGGCGCAACCCCGGCAGCCCGCCCTGCAAGCAGGCAGCGCGGGTAGATAGAGTTTCAGGGTAATCCCTGACGGGTCCTGTGGGAAAAGCACCATAGAACAGCACACCAAGGCCTCCCTGGGGGGCGCTGACGAGCGGGCTCAGGGCTCCAAGCAACCGCTACCAGGCGGAGCGCACAGTGGCGCAACAGGTGAGCAGCACGGGCCAGTTCCACGAGCCGCAAGCAGGAGCTGGCAGCTGGACACCCTCAAGTCACGGAGGCCGTCCTCGGCGCTCAGTTCCTCCGCGATGCCCACCCGACAGTCCGCGTCCCGCACAGCCTAGCGCCTCACTGAGCAGCCTCACCTCGGCGGTCCCCACTCCACGAAAGCTCCAAAGCCAGCGTATCCAAGGCACCCAGCTCGCCGGCCGGCGCCAGCGGGGATCGCGCGTCGAGCTCGCCGAGCTCTGCGCGCCGTGGCCTCCACTGAAAGGCAAGCGCCGATTCCGCCCTCCCGCGCTCGGCCGCCTCCTCCCAAGGGCCACGCCCCCACCCCCTCCCGAAGCCACGCCTCCGAGCAGCTCCCCTGAAGTCACGCCCCCGAACCCCCTGAAGGGTCCTTGCTGCCTGCCCAGCCCCGGGGGCCACGCCCCCAGCTCATCTTCCCTTAGACCACGCCCATAACCGTTGTTTTGTTTTTATTTTTGTTTTTGTTTTCCTTCACCAAGCCCCAACCCTGCACTCTGTGGCTCCAACCCCACTTCTCACCCTCCCACTCCGTCGGCCAGGCCACGCCCTTGGCCTCAGACGACACGCTCGACTTAGCTCACTTCGTGCCCCGCCTCTCACCACGCCCCTGGCACATCCTCCACCACTACTACCACCCCCGCCACCTCCAGGTTGTGCCTCCGTGCCACTCACTCATTCCAAGTCTTGCCTCCGCCCCTTCACCCCTACAACCCTCTCTAGCCACTCCTCTTTCGCCTTCCCAAAAGATTTCCCCCCTGGTAAGGCCGGGGCTCTGTCCCACACCTCCCAGCCCCACTACGGACCACCGCAACCACTCACACACCGGCACCCCACACTAGTCCTTTCCTGCTCCCTACCTGCCAACTCCCCGGCGCCGCCCGGGTGAGAGCAGCTGCGTCGCCTGGGCGACCGCCTGACGCCCACCGTGCCACCTCCGCCTGGCGCGCACGCCTCCGCTCAGGCTCAGGTCTGGTAGTCTCTGTGCCCGCTCACATTTTGAGTTCATGGAAACTCAGCTTGAAGATGCTTTGACCTTCCGTTTTCCCAGAGCCTGGACTATAAACTCTCTCAAAAAACTACCACTTTTCTTACTTGACTCAACTGAAACCGCAGAGGGGAGGCAGCTCCTCAATGCCAGGATTGGTGACACACACCCTCCCAAAATACGCCGCGGTTATTTCCGAGGAATTCATTAAACAGGTACATTCTTTTAAAACGTGTGGTTTGCTGAGACGGTTCCTTTGAATGGTTGCAATATGCCAGTATGATTATTCTAAATACTATAAATTACTTTATAAAGAACAATCGCTGTTTTAGACAAAAGAGCATGTAAAAGTATATACCAATGAAATTTTAAATTAATTTTTAGATTATTTTAATACATTACCTTGAGAATTTCATGTTACATATTTTGGTCATATTCACCCTCACTTCTCCCCCAAATCGTTTTCTTTCAATCTATGTGCATGTGTGTCTTTGTGAGTGAGTGTACTCTATTTGTGTGTGCCCGCCTCTGAAGGCCAAAAGATGGCATCAGATCCCCTGGAGCTGGAGTTACAGGCAATTGTGAGGCCCCCAGTGTAGGTGCTGGGGACCGGGCGGTGGTCTTCTGGAAGAGAAGGAACTGTACTTAATTGCTGAGTCATCTCACGAGCCCTAAATTAATTTTGTGTATGTCTTCATATATTGAAAACACCATTCAAAATGTGGAATTTATGCCGTTATGCGTTTGCGAAGACACCATGGCATGCATGCCAAAGTAAACCCTTACAGGCTGTGTGCTTCCTTATGGTCTATCACTACTGGACCATGAGCAGGGTAAAGTACTACGATGCTAATGGGACAAGAAACTGTGAATGTGTCAGAACTCTGTGACTTCCACTCCGTATCATCTTCTGTAACCCTAAACTGCTCTGAGAAATGCTGTATTAATTAAACACAGGTAACAAAAATATTAGGTAGTATCTCTGGGTTGTGAAATAATGGGAAGTGTAAAAGGAACTTTTATTTGCCCGATTCTATTGTCTCTGAGGCTTACTGCCTCCTGCTAACGAAGACCTAGTCCTGGAAGCTTCTAGTCTCTATACAATCTAACCTAGGCCTAGCATGTTTTCAGCCCCAAGACTTACTGCTTAATAAGCTCACCCTTTCTTGTTCTTACTGAGCTCATAGCTGGCTAGTTCAACTCAGGTATTCTGGCTCAAGCTCCTCTCCCAGCTAACTTACTCAATCTGGCTTTTCTTTTAGCCTTTGAATTACTACTCTGCTTGGCCTCCAGCTAACTCCAGCAATCTTCTGGCTCCTCATTCTCTGGCTCATTCTGTCTTCACCTGTGTCTTAGCTTGTTCTCTCATTCAACATTTCTCTGTAAAATTCTCCCAGTAAAACTACCTCCTCTCTCTTTCTCTCTTCATTGCCACTTAAGTAGCTTCCCTTTCCTCTTCTGAGAGCTGGGTATATCCTATTCTGTCAAATCTTCGGTGATTTTTCACTTTCTCTGCCACCCAACTAGACATCAATTTCAAACATGGGTGTTTCCTTATACAAAGTATCTTTGCCTTCATTGTTTGGGATTAAAGGCATGTAACACCACAACTGGACCTAAGCTTTTCTTACCTAAAACTTGCTGCATACCAGGCTGACTTTGAACACAGATCTGCTTGTCGCTGTCTCCTGAATTAAAGGCATGTTTGTTTCCCAACATGATCACACAGACATGGAAGGTCTTTGGATGTGATCTCTTACCAGAGCAGCCATGTTCTGAATTAAAATTCCTCTACAAGGAAGATTTTATTTTATCCTTTGAATATTTATTGAAGTCACCCTGCAGATCTTGAAAACAGGCATATATAGTTATAGTAAAAATATTATAAAATATAAACTAGAAGGCTAGAGAGATAGCTCAGAAATTAAGAACTGACTGATCTTCCAGGATACCTGAGTTTGAGCTCTAGCACCCACATGGAGGCTTACAAACACCTGTAACTCCAGTTCCAAGGGCTCTGACGCCCTCTTATGGCTTTCACAGGTATGGGGGATACATGTATACTCAGGCAAAGCACCCGCACACATAAAATAATTACTATTTTTGTTTTATTTTTCAAGACAAGGTCTCTCTGTGCAATTCCAAGCTGTCTTGGAATTCTCTCTGTAGGCCAGGCTGGCCTTGAAATCAGAAATTCACCTGCTTCTGCCTCCCGAATGCTGAGACTAAAGGCATGCAACACCACCGCAGTTTAATTCTATTAGACATTCCACATTTTATTTGTTTTATAAACAAATAAAGCTCAACAAAATCTTTTAGCATTGTCAGAATATTTTTATTATTCCTTTAGAATTAGCGCAAATATAGGGAGCAGATTTTTTTTCTTTAGAAGAATCTGCTTCAAACAATTACTTCTGACTGCCTAGAAACTGCTGTTAATATTTATACACAATGCTTTTTTCACTCAGCTCTCAGATAAATGGATGTGTGCACTTGACTGAAAGCCACTCTGTCTCCCTGACATCTGGGTGACCCAGGCAAGCCTTTTACCTTGCCAAGGTTAGCTTCCTTTTCAGTGTACATTTGACAGTGGGACTTCTCTCTCTGCATTAATCAGAAAATTAAAACTGTAGCCTGTGTCACATTCTTGCTGACATGCATGGTACATGACAGTGTGAGTTTTGGGTCCTTGAAGTGAGACACATTTTCAGCTTTACTGCAGGAGTTGCGTAAACTCCTCAGATAAAGCTCCTAAATCAGATTTTAAACTTGTTAGAGAAAGACTGGAGAAAGGCCGGACACCTTCTCTGTCATGTCAGTAATCACCAAGTGACTCCAGCTCCTAATGTCTATTAAATGACAGAGCGGACCAGAGATATCAAAACTTCCTTCTGCTTTCACCACTCCATGGCTATGTTCTACAAAACATGACTTTTATTTTTCTTTTTTAATATGCATGCATTCATTTAATGTATGAGTGCTCTGTCTGCATGTACACCTGCATGCAAGAAGAGGGGATCAGATTCCGGTATAGATAGTTATGAGCCACCGTGTGTTTGCTGGGAATTGAACTCAGGACCTCTGGAAGAGCAGACAGTGCTCTTAACCGCTGAGTCATCTCTCCAGTCCCCAAACATGAGTTCTAAGTTATGGAACAAGGGCCTGCCCAAGTCTCTGTGGGCTGCTGCTCCTGCAGCGGTGGCTGCCCGCCACCCACAGCCCTGGCATCTGCACTGTCCAAAGGTCTTTCCTGCATTTTCCTTCTCGCTGATCCTCCAGTGCCGCAGGCTGCCTTCACCCAAGCTTCCTCATAATCATGCCGATTCTTTTTCACTTCTTTATTCTTGGATAATTTCACACGTGTGCTCAATGTATCATGGTCACACTGACCTTCAACTCCCTCTTCCCACTCTCTGAAGCCTCTCAACGTGTCTTTCTCCCACCTTTATCTTCCCTTTTTTTCGTAACACCCACTGGGTCCCATTAGAGCTACCTGTATGTGTATGGGTATGAGGTCAACCACAAAAGCAGGGACAGCCTACCAGTGGCCACACCGCAGAAATTATTCCCCCTCCCCCGAACATGTGTGCTTTGGGATGGAGAGGGTCCAGGGTTAGAAGCCTCCACCTTCCACCTTTCACTTTAGTGCCCCTAATCATATCTTCTCTGAAATTAGGATCTCTTTGCCCTAATATGTATTGAGTGTTTACTTAATACACTGTGTGTTTCACGGTTGTTGTCTGCTAAAAGCCACAACACATCAATCTTCAGGGCACGGTCATCATGTCATTCATAGTTAAGGAAAATAGAGTTCAGAGGGGTTGAATGAGTGGCCTAAGGTCATCCAGTAAGTGAGGCAGCCAGGGTTTGATCACGTGCTCTGGCTTTTAAACAGGAGACAGAGGCAGTGTGACCCCTCTAAGGTTCAGGAGGCACTGCTCTGTTCAGTTTACTGAAAGCCCCCTCCCACCCAACGAGGCAGTGGTTTCTAGGAGGGAACAAGGGAGAACAGAAAACATCTTTTTCAAGATTTCAGGGCTTTTTCTTTGAGAACCTTCTTCACTAACCTAATTCTTCCAAGGAGACCACAAGCACTGCTTGTCTCTACCTCTTTATAATGATTCTATCCAGGGACCAATCCATCTATTAGGTCAGAACCCACACGACTTAGTCATCCCTAGCAATGCCATCACAGATGTACCCAGAGGTTCCCTTCATTAGTTAATCCCTCTCAAAATTGCTGCTTGGCAATTACGATCAGCCAGTCACAAGTGTGCAGTGGGAACAGCTTCAACAGCTCACACACAGGCCTAGTTCTGTCTTTGAAACCCAGGGCATTTTTAAAGCCTTGCGTCAAGTTCACAAACCTCTTCCCTGACTTCCCTTGGTGGCTTTATATTTGCTGATATCACAAAGCCTGAAATACACCCCCCCCCCTTTTTTTTTTTTAGCACCAGTAAGATTGTGTATCCCAGGGGCAGGGGAGGCAGTATTTTTTTAAACTTTATTTGCTTTGGGATCTCCCATAGAGTTAGGTGCTTAGTGGATACTAGCTAATCGATAAAATAATGAAAATAACAACGATAATACATGATTTGTTACTGGCATGTGCTTTAAGGCATATTAATTGAAGAATGTTATAAATAAAATGTACAAAGTAGAGACAGTTTCTGAAATTGGGGCTCCAACAGTCAGGGCGGGTTGCCAGTTCTTTCTGGCTGTTTTTATGTTTCATGTTAAACAATGATTTCTCTCCACTCCAAAATTCTGAGCAAACACTCAAAAAGCACCATAGCCCATGACTATGGCTTAGGAAAGGTCACATGACCCACTTTGAATTCCACTCCTGACCAAAATCTTCCATTTTTCAACGCCAAGCAAATTCTTCCTTTGTCCCACCAACTTCCAAAGCCCTGATGAACAGATGGGAAAGAACAAGATGACTCAGTGTTTACTTGTAAGTAGCCTTGGACAATGAGGACCAAAACAAAGAGGATTGTATTATGGGTAATCTTGAAACAGAGAGAGCACAGATGCGCTACTCATCATGAGAAGCATCAGGGGTCTCCAGGAGGGCCCATGGAAAGTGGACTAGCATCCGTCAGATTCCCGGAAGTGTGACACATCTCAACAAGGGTTCTGGCACCTTAGAAGGACTACAGTGAGATGTGCCAGCCGCTCCCTGAGCACATTTCCAGTGACCCTGGTCATGTTTACAAGTAATAAAACTGGCGACTAGTACTGAGCCAGAGTAGATTTCACCTGCTGTCAAGTTACTTTTCTCTGTGACCAGCTACCTAACAAGGAGTATCTTAAGGATGAGAGTACCTGGGGAGACAGTGGCTCAGTCTGTGAAGTGCCTGCCGCACAAACACAAGGATTTCATTTTGGATCTCCAAAATCCATGTAAGAAGTGAAGCAGTGACTGCCTGTCATCCCAGCCTGGGAAGGGTGGGGTGGAGGAAGCAGAGACAGGAGAGTCTGTGAAGGCCCCTGACAGGCCAGCCTGACTGAGCCAGAGCTTTAGCTTCCATGAGATCCTGTTTCAAAAGCTTTTTTTTTTTTTTTCCTAAGATGGAAGGCACCTGAGGGTAACTAGGGCACCACACACACACACACACACACACACACACACACACACACACGAGAGAGAGAGAGAGAGAGAGAGAGAGAGAGAGAGAGAGACAGACAGGCAGAGAGACAGAGAGAAAGCGCACCCCAGCAACTGAAGGGAGGAAGGATTCATTTTCATTCATTGTTTAGGGACTCAGTCCATCACATTGTGGGTGGCATGAGAGCAGAGTGGTAAGGAGGCTGGTCAGTTAATCTCCAAAAACAGGCTCATAGGCCAATCAGCGTGTCTCCTAGGTGATTCTAAATCCAGTCACTATGACAGTGAAGACTAATCTTGACACCTACATGCCTCTGTTAGCCTGGGAAAGGGGGCACAGGTTTGGCATCAGAGCTGAGTTATAACCCCACTGAGCAGCTGCAGGCCTTAGAACAAGGTATTTTATCTCTCTTAGTCTTGGGGCTTGAGGAATTTTTGTTGTTGTTGTTGTTGAGGTATAACTTATATAATGAGGCACCCAAATCTTTTTTTTTTTTTGCTTTGTCTCTTCTTTTATTGAAAATAGATTGTTTTCCACACAATATATTCTGATTACAGTTCTGCTCCCCTGCTCATCCCAGTGTCTCCTCCCTAACCCTCCCATCTGGATACACACTCTTTCTTTCTTTCTCTCCTTAGAAAACAAATGGACCTCTAAGAAACAGTAATAAAAAAAATTAAAATAAAACAAATATGACAAAACAGCCAAACAAGGGGGCAGGAGGCAAAGGCAAAAGACATGCATATAGATGCAGACACGCCTGCTCACATACTCAGAAGTCCCATAAAAACACAAAAACAGAAGCCGTAATATATAAGCAAAGGACCTGTAAGACAGAAAACACAACAGAATAAAAATGCCAGAACTCAACATTTGAAGACAGAGACCCTCCAAAGATGCCACGAATTCGTTTTGTGTTGGCCATCTACCGCTGGGTATCTGGCCTACCCTTAAGAGTGGTTTGTTTTCCCGGTGAGATTCCCTTGGAGAAAATTAATTTTAAATTTGCAAGTGCCTATCAATTTAACATGGCTTCTGGGTTAAGAATGGGGGCATGTGTCCACGTCTCCTTTCAGCTCCAGGACCTTATCGGATGTAGATATGAGCAGGCCTTGTGCATGCTGCCTTGGTCTCTGTGAGTTCATATGTGCACCAGTCCTGTTGTGTCTAAAAGGTCTTGAGTTTTTTTGGTGTCCTCCATCCGCACTAGCTCTTAGACTTCTTCCACCTCTTTCACAAAGTTCCCCTGAGCCCTGAGGGGAGGGATTTGATGGAGACATCCCCTTTAGGGCTGAGTATTCCCAGGTTCCTCGTTCTGCATCATGTCTGCTTGTTGTTATCTGTATCTGTTCCCATCTGCTGCAGGACGAAGCATCTATGATGATGGCTGAGCAAGGCACTGATCGATGAGTATAGGAGAATGTCGTCTAGTAATCATTTCGTTGCTATGTTCCTTTAGCAGAACAGTATTATTTAGTTTCCCCTAGGTCTCTGGCCTATCTAGTCTCAGGTTCTTGGTAGCACTGGGTATGGGCTCGCTCTCATGGAGTGAGTCTTAAGTCAAATCAGATGTTGCTTGGTGACTTCCACAAGCTTTGTGCCACTATCATACAGTGTATCTTTCAGGCAGGTCACTCTTGAAGATCAGGTTTGTAGCTAGGTGGTGTTTACCTTTCTCCTTTGGTAGCAGTGAAGCACCTAATCTCACCTGTGAAGTTGAATGTGTATGTTAATTCCTTGGATGACTTCCAATGATGTTTGGCCCTTGGTGTTTATGTGTTTATACAGTCCCTTATTCCTGAATGCAGATAGACTCTGTGGCTTGAACATGGACTTCTTACCAGTAAGACATCATGCAACAATTATGTTATGTTGTATAAAACCCCATCTTAACCCAGAATGATCGCGATACTTGGATGGTGGAGGCTTCAGAAGCTCAAGGTCATGCTCTACTATGTAGCACATTTGAGGCTAGCCTAGGCCACAGGTGAACCTGTCTCTAAATAATTAAATTTAAATAGATAAATAAATAAAACAAATAACAACAAAACCCAAGTTAGCAGACTGCCAGTTTGACGAAGTGACTTCATTAAAGAAGCCCACTTAACAGGAACCATGGGCAGTCCCAGGGTCTTAGAGACAGTGTTCAGACTCCAGCTATGAGGAAGTGAGGAAGCTGCAGGGTTCATTTCACAGTCCCGAAAGGAAAAAACACAGCCTAGACTGTTATTGTTGTTGTTGTTAATTGTGTGGGTGTGTGCATGCCGTAGCACTTTTGGAGAAATTGATCCTTTCCTTCCACCAGGAAGATCCTGGGATAGAACTTGGCTTGAAGGCAAGCACTCAGGTCACAGGTTGCATCACCTTTCCAGCCCCCAGCCCATGACTTGATTATAGCCTTGTGAGGCCTGAGCAAACATACAGCTAAGGTAAACCCAGACTTTTGACCCATGTAAACACCCATGTAAAGTGTGTTGTTGTTGTTGTTTTAACCCATTTTATGTTTTGTGTAATTTGTTCCCGAGCGTAGAAAAGCAATGTGACCACCACTGAGATCAAAATACAGAACAGGGCTGGAGAGATTGCTCAGTGATTAAGAGCCCTTGTTGTTCTTCCGGGGTCCTGAGTTCATGTACCAGGGGATTCTCACAACTGCCTGTATCTCCAGTTCTGGGAGATCCATTGCCCTCTGCTGCCCTGCATGAACACACACACAGACATATATCCCACATAAATAAAAATACATCTTTAAAAAACAGAACATTTCTAGTTCCTCAGGAAAACCCCTCATTCCCAGTATCCCAAGGGCAAACTTTCGTCTGATATCTGTCACCATAAATGACTTTTGTTTGGTTTGTTTCTGAACTTTGAGTCGGGGGAACCAAGCAGGATAAATTCTTTCACATCTGACTTCCTTTCTTAGCATGATGTGTGAGCCTGTACAGCACTAAATCACTTTTTATGCTATGAAGTATTCTACACACTGCCCTTTTCTAGTGGTTATGGACTGTTGGGTTGCTATGGGCAATGATGCTTATCATGAAGATCTTCATGGACAGTGTGGAGGGCATTGGTAAGTTTTTCCATTCAAAATTTGTATGCGCTTAATCTTCACCTGACTGGGCCACTCCTTACTTCAGCTGCCTTTTATGACTTCTGGGGGAGGCAATGTGATGGAGACATTGTGAAAGACATAAGAGTATCAGTATTTTACCAGGTGAGCCTGAGTTCCCCAGCTCCCTGCCTGGTCTGGCTTATGCTGTGGACTGTGGTACTAATGATGCATGAGGTTGTGTGTAGAATCTGTGTCCCTATGGAAGAACTTCTGTAAGTCAAGGATACACATGTCAATTCAATCATCGCCCAGATATCAAGCCTGATGGAGCCTTTATCTGGAGCCCTTCAGCCTCCAGAACCATGAGAGAATGGCTTCCTGTTATCTATAAATTGCACAGTATTGGGAGGTTGGTCTGGTGCTATGTATTCTAATGCTAATTACTGGCCCAAGATCTGGTTGCAATCAAGTACATCCTCATATACACTGGTCTTTGTGGTGTAAACCATGTTCTACCTCATTTAAAGTTAATTGGTTAATAAAGTTGCTGAAACCTGTAACTGGGCAGAAGTAAAGTAGGCAGAGCTTATGCTCCTAGGCTTGGGATCTCAGAGGGACCTTGAGGCAAGGAGGAAAAGAGAGAAGAAGAAGATGTAACAGAAGAGGAAGCCAGAGAGAAGGAAGTCATTGTGGGGCAGCAAGGACCATGAGGGCCAGAAGCAGCCCAGACAGGAACAATTATGACAAGTAACTTGGGGGGCATAGCTGGGAAATAGCAGAATAGCTCAGAGAGTTAGCTACTCAATTATGGTGCCTTAAAGCTTTTATAGTTTTAAAAAGTCTCTGTGCATGCTAGATTTCTCAGCCTCGCAAACTGTGTGGAGCACCCAGACCAGTTGTTTTTTGAAAGCAGCCTGAGCTGACTCAGAGATACCACAAGTCACCTTTGGTCACTGTTCTGGGAGGTCCCAGCCAGCTTTTCAAACTGAGTTCCTCAAGAACTAAAGCTTGTCTCACCAGCAACACATTTCCCCTGTCATTCTTCTTCCCCCTAATCATGGGTGGTAAGGTTTGTTAGATACCTAATATGTGCTAGATTCTTCTTTGTTTCAGTTTTGACACAGTAACTTACATAGCCTTCGATGGCCTTAAACTTGCCTTGTAGCTGAAAATGACTTTGAACTATTGCTTCCACCTCACAAATTCTAGGCTTATAGACAAGTCACCATGCCTAACATACTTGTTTGCTTTTGACACCGTCTCAAAATGTAGCTGACTGGCCTGGAAATTGCTATGAAGACAGCTCATTCAGATTAGCCTTGAAATTGTGATGCTCCCTGTCTCAGCCTCCTGAGAGCTATGATTACATGCGCTCACATATATGTGCAGCCATGGCAGGTTCTGCTAGAAACATTTTGTTTGTACTCACTCAGCCCACACATTGACCCTGTTTGGTCAGAACTGCTAAATTCTCTTGTCACGGATACAGAAACTGAGGCCTCTGTGGGGGACCTAGCATCTCAAAACAAAAACAAAACAAAACAAAAAAAAAAACAAACTAAAAAACCCAGGGTCTTGCTATGTAGGCCTGACTGACCTGAAACTCACTATGTAGATCACATTGGTTTCAAACTCATAGAGCTCTGCCTACTGCTGTCTCTCCAATACTGGGATTAATGTATGTGCTACCATGCCTGGCAAAGCTAGTGTGTTAGCCACAGCTGATATCTGAACCAATGTGTCTGAGCTCAGATTCTACTCACCTGCAGAACTTAGCCTCACAAGCAGACATTGCCTTCTCAGAATGTAAGCAGAACTGAAATCAGAACAAAAGGCTAATTGTGAAAAAAAAAAAAAAATTAAAGGCACCAACAGGTAGGGATATAGCCCAGAGGTAGGGAGCTTGCCTAGCATGCACAAGGCATCAGGGATTAATGAGTATAAATGTACATAAGCTCATGGGCCAGTGTTGATCTTGAAGCCTGACTAAACAATCAGCTGTAAAAACGGCTATTTTCATTTTCTTCCAAATGAACTGGTGTGAGCCATTGCATACTGGTCTTGCTAGCTTAGAGCTGTTGTCTGGGGTGTGATTTACCAGGTTGCAATTTCATCTCTTTGTTCAAACTGTCCTAAAGGGAAAGTTTATTGTCAGTTTCATTTTTGCAGTAGGAAAATGGGGGCAGAGAATAAAACAAATGGCTCCCGGTCCTCAGCTGCATGTGGTTGACCCAGCTGGGATTGGATCCTAAATGGGGCTTGGAATTGAGATCATGGTAGAGCCTGCCCAGCATGTGCAAAACCATGGCGGGATGGTTTAAATGAGACTGGCCTCCACAGGCTCATATGTTTAAAATTACTTGGTCCCCAGTTGCTGGAAGTGTTTGGGAAGTATTCAGAGGTGTGGCCTTTTGGAGAAGGTATGTCACTGGGGGCAGGCTTTGAGGTTTCAAAAGATTTGCACCATTCCCAGTGTTCTCCTCAGGAATTCCACCATTCTCTGCCTCACAGTTGTAGATCAAGATGTGGGCTCCCAGCTGCTTCTGCTGCCATACCTGTGCTATGACATCACAGATTCTAATGCCCTAAAACTGTAAGCTTTAACATTTTGTTAAATTAAACATTTTGTTTCATAAGTTGCTGTGGTGGTTTGAAGAGTTTTGGGCCTCTAGAATCATGTGTTTTGAATGTTTCACCATAGGGATTAGCACTATTAGGAGATGTGGCCTTGTTGGGGGAAGTGTGGCACTGTGGAGCTGGGCTTTGAGGTCATATAAGCTCAACCTATTCCCAGTGTGACCATCTCCTTCTGCTGCCTGCAGATCATGATGAAGAACTCTCAGCTCCATAACTCCAGCACCATGTCTGCCTGCACACTGCCACACTTCTCACCATGATGACAATGGACGGAACCTCTGAAACTCTAAGTCAGCCCCAATTAAATGTTTGCCTTGATAACAGTTGCTGTGGTCAAAGTGTCTTTCACAGCAATGAAACCCTGACTATGACAGTTGCCTTGGCCATGGTGTTTTATCACAACAATAGAAAAGTAACTAAGACACCTGCGTTCTACCCTCAGTAGAGTGAAAAGAAATAAGCCAACAGAGAGATGCCTGGCTTTCAAAGGCCAGCCAAACCCAGAGTGGACATCTAGCTGTTAAAAGAGTCCTGTCCACTTGCAGTTTAGGTCTCCCAGGGCAGTTATAGGAAGCATCTGGGGTCTGTTGGTCACGACCTGGACTTTGTTTGGGACAAGTCTCCTAACCCATACGAGTGTTTATATTCCATCTCTTCCCAGAGTCTTTGTAGGAAGGGATTCAAACATACAAAGGCTCAGATGGGGATCTGCCAACTTCCCAGCGGGACTTTTGCAACGGCTGTTTGTGTGTCAACTTGGTTAAGCCACTGGGCCCAGTGGTTTAGTTAAATACCAGTCTGACATGTTGCCAGTGATTTTATTTTTAAAGATGTAATTAACATTTAAGTCTATAGACTTTAAGTGGAGTAGATATCCCTTGATAATGTGAATAGACACCATCCAGGCAGTGGAAGGCCTTAAGAGCCAAGATTGAGAAATATGATTGGAAACCCTCAGTGAGGCTTTCTCCGGCAGCAGATGAGAACAGATGCAGAGACCCACAGCCAGACATCATGCAGAGAGAGAGAGCCTAAATTGGAAGTCACCATCATGTCTCTCCCCTCAGTCTGGGGAACCCCTGGGAAGTGGGAAAGGAAAGACAGTGGGAGTCAGAGTGGATGGAGGACACCAGGTTTACATGGTCCACCAAATTGATGAAGCATGGGTCACATGGCTCACAGAGACTGAAGCAGTCTGTGCTAGGTCCTCTGAATATCTGTTATGGCTGTCAGCTTGGTGTTTTTGTGAGATTCCTAACAGTGGGAACAGGTGTATCTCTGGTTCTTTTGCCTGATCTTGAGACTCTTGTCCTCTTATTGGGTTTGCTTTGTTCAGCCTCGATATGAGGGCTTTTGCCTTGTCTTATTGTATAGTGTTTTGTCCTACTTGGCTGTCATCTCTTGGAGGCCTGCTCTTCTCTGAAGAGGAGATGAAGGGGTAGTGGATCTGGGGAAGAGGAGGGTGGAGATAGCTGAGAGGAGTGGAGGGAGGGGAAACTGGTTGGAATGTATTTATTGTATGAGAGAAGAATCTATTTTCATTTTTTTTTAAAGCCAAGATTGTTATTGACCAAATGACAATACATTTATGCTTCAGGTCTAGAGGATGTGTCTGTCAAGCTTGCAAAATTAGCATTCCCAACCTGAGGGAAGACAGGTTAAAGAACCTGTGGGTCTGTTGTACAGATTTTGGACTTGTCAGCCCCCACATGATCTCATCCAGTAGATAAGTTACATTAACCATAATAGACAGGAGAGTCTCAAAGACTTAATGGGAAGATGTGAAAAGAGGAGGGGGGGAAAGGCAAATGTGAGGCTGTCTCTCAAACTTCTGACCACACCCACAGTCACATAGCAATTTCACCTCAGAATCACACAGACAGGTAGAGGGCTTTGGAGAGAAGATACCACCAGTACTGACAGCAGATGCACATAGATGCTTTATTCTGTGTTGTTTCATTTCATTCTGGACCCACTAAGTGATGGGTCCCAGGGATGGAAAGGTACTACAGTGATCAGCATGAAGTGCTGATGGATGGTGCTGGGCAGCTTTTCTCTCTTCATCTCTGTTTCCTCTGTGGGTTCCAGGGTTTTAGCTTCTGTCCTGTGCCTGCCTGCTAGGTGGGTTGGTGTCATTTCCTTCTCTGGTAAACCATAATTGTTACTTTAAGCTCCTGGAAATCATACTTACACAATGACACAGACATTACACATCATCATGTAACTGAAAAACTTAAATGGGGATTATTTCTCTTCTGGTTTGATAGTTCTCTAGAGCAAAAAGGCAAGGTTCTAGGCTTGCCCCTTTCATAACTCCCTCTTATAAAAATTTACTTATTGTTATTGTCTTAGTTACTTTTCTATTGCTGTGCTAAGACACCATGTCCAAGGAAACTAATAGAAAAAAAGAGTTTATTGGACTTCCAGGTTCAGAGGGTGAGTTTGTGACTACCATGTTGGGAAGCATGGTCGCTGGCAGGTAGGCATGGCCCTGCAGCAGTGGCTGACCGCTTACAGGTTGAGACAACAACCATTAAGCAGACAGAGAGAGCTAACTGGGAATGGCATGGACTTTAAAATCTCAAAGCCTGTCCCCAGGGACACCCTTCCTCCAACACAGCCACACCTCCTAATCCTTCCCAGACCGTTCCACCAACGGGAACAAGCATGTTCTAACTACCACAACCACAAAAATGATATAAATCCACTCAGCTCTGTTATCCCCTCTGAGAGCGGTAGCCCATGAGTCTCCTACCAGACTCCTCTTCCTCCTTTGCATTGCTTAAAATTGAAACTAGGACTTCACTCATGTTAGGCAGTATCCCATCACTGAGCTTTATCCCCAGTCTTCCTTTCTCTTTTTTTTTTGTTTTGTTTTGTTTGTTTGTTTGTTTGAGACAGGGTTTCTCTGTGTAGTCTTAGCTATCCTGGACTCACCTTGTAGACCAGGCTGGTCTCAAATTTACAGAGATGCACCTGCCTCTGCCTCCCAGAGTGCTGAGATTACTGGCATGCATCACTGCACCCGGCTCACTTTTAACTTTTTATGTGAAGGCAGTGCCTCAATAAATTACTTTAACTAACCTTGAACTCTATAGTCCAGGACAGGTTTGAACCTGTGATCTTCCTGCCTCAGCCTCCTTGAGTGGCTGAGATTACACCACCACCAGGCCCAGCTTAAACCTAGTTCTTAAATGTCTTGCTACCTCACAGTGAACAGCAGGTCTTCCATGCATGACTCTTCAGAACCAACCACCACAGCCAACCTTTAGCACTGGAGTATACCTCTGGCTGCTATACTCAGCCACCCTGGCTAACACTGAACAGTTAACCAACCGTAGCTTTCTTCCTTGTCATACTACTCAGGAAGGAGTCCAGATCTGAAGCAGAAACACAATACTTGGTATGCACACAAAGGTAACCAGGTGCAAACACACACACACACACACACACACACACACACACACACACAC
>NW_026585643.1:6359161-6372868 GCF_907164565.1 Psammomys obesus | reverse complement strand
ACACACACACACACACACACACACACACACACACACACACACGTGACCATAATTCCTAACATGATTGAGCAGGGGCTTAAAATATGAGGGGAAGTTGGTTGGAGAGTTAAGAATCTCTACAAACTGCTGATTCCATCTTGCTCATGACATTTTGGCTGCAGGCTTCATGGATCAAACAAGTTGGATAAGGAAGAACACAGTAACAAGGGAATCCCAGTCTAGCAGTGCTGTGGAGAGAGATTTGGGAGGCTTGAGGAAGGCTAGGAGGGCAGGATAGTGAGGGAGGGCATCAGCCTTGATGTTTGTTTCATGAGAGTCCCTTGTTTATTGTTCATGGTTTCCATGAGTATCTCTACCAGGAAGGGCTCTGCACAGCGTGCCACATGAGAGAACTCTGACTTGGTTGGTGACTAGCCCTCCAGGAATGTAAACTCCATCCACAAACAAAGAGGCAGCATGAGGGTTTCAGTGTTGTGTGGGACCAAAGGAAGAAATGATTGTGACTGAGGCAGTCCGGGAGGAGGTTTCTGAGAGACCCAAGGGGCCAGCTAGGATTTTGGTTAACCCTTGTCATCCTGAAGGCCTGGTAAGTGGCACTTCTGTCAGGGTAGTCAGGCCCGGAATTGGGTCCTGGCCTTTTTATTCTGTGCTGAAACAGAATAGGAATAGGTTCTGCTTTGGGTCTTCAGTTACATGAGGCCACGTAATATCAGTGTTGTTGTATAAATAAGATTTCCAGGAGCTCAGAGTTACAGATGGGGTTTACCAAAGAAAGGAAAGCAGCATCCATTTAAGATGGGCATAGGACAGAAGCTGAAACAGCTTTGGTAGAGGAAGCAGAGGTGCAGAGAAAGGGGGCTAGTGGTACTATGCTATTTTTCTGTTGCTGTAACAAAATACCCGAGGCTGGGCAGGATGGCAAAATTTCCCACTATGATGCCATTCACCATGCTGAGATGCAGCCAGCCAGGTATTTCACCAAAGCTGAGCATATGGGAGCCACCAGATCTTGGACAAGTAAGATTACAAATCTAGTCTTCAAATAAATATCTTTTCTTTGTAATATAACCCAGTCTTGGGTATTTTGTTGTAACAACAGAAACAAACTAAGATGGCCAGTTGATTTCCATTTAATTCTAGTTTCCAGTTTGTACTCTGATATAGCAGATTCATGTCTGGGTTCAGAAAAAAAAGCCTTACTCTGTAAAACTGTGCACAGAAGTAAAAGGCAAGATTGATGCAAATCCCTCAGACCCTTACAAGCTTATTTTCTGAGCAGTAGTGATAATCTTAATCAAGCATGGTGAAAAAGCATGCTTCATTTTGGCCAAAGGAATACAACAGCAAATATAAGGCTTTATTATTCTAAAAGGCAGACAACTGCATGGTCAGTAATTATGGGTATGTTCCACAAAGAACTGAATTTAGCAGGTAGGGGCACCAACCTCCCACCCTGATAACCTGAGGTGGATCCCCAGGTTCTATGTGGTGGAAAGACAGAACCAGTTCCTGTAATTTTTCCTCTGTCCTCCACATGCATGGCGCGCACGCACACACACACACACACACACACACACACACACACACACACTAAATAATGTAATTTAAAAAATGTAAAGATTTGAAAGCTGGGTGTTGACCGATGTTGGTACCCTCCTATGCATTCTAATAATAGCTAATGGATGGAAGGGATGCAAACAGCCGTGGATAGACAGATGCAGCAATAAAATACTTGTACGCTAAAGGCTTCGTCAGAGGAGTTCTTCCAAAGTCCTGTTATGTTAAAGGGTCGGTTTCCAGAGTGCTGCTATCAGCAAGCCTGTTTGTTTAGCTTTCAGTGTTGAATATTGACCTCAGGGCTTCATACCTGCTCAGCAGTCACTCTACCAGCAGAGCACCAGTCCTTTTCTTTCTTTCTTTTTTTGTTGTTTGTTTTCTGCTTTTTGGTCTTTTTAAGACAGGGTTTCTCTATGTAGCCTTACCTGTCCTGGACTTGCTCTGTAGACAAGGTTGACCTCGAACTCACAGAAATCTGCCTGCCTCTGCCTCCCTCAGTGCTGAGATTACAACGTACACCACCACACCCCCTTTTCTCTTCATACTTGATCATCTTGAGAATGTGTTACAGTAACAGAAAGCTGACTAACAAGGGACAGTTGGGATGTCATTCAACCGTAAGAAGAGCCTTCTGACAGGCTACCTACCACCCTAAGGACATTCTGTTAAAGGAGGTAAGTTTTCAAAAGACACATGCTGTGTGACTTCACTGAGACGGAGGGTGTAATGGTGGTCACTGGGAGCCTGCATGGAAGGGAAGAGGGAACAAGCATTTAGTGGGAATAGCCTTTTAGACAATGGATGGTGATGATAGCTGAAAGCCCTCTGAATGTATTTCTACACTTAAAATGGCCATGATGATAAGTTACATTGTGTGTATTTATTACAATTTAAAAAAATCAGTGGCTAGTTTAAAAAAAATGGGCTAAGTGGAGTGGGTTGACATGGCTGAGACCAAGACAGAGATTGAGGAGCAATCTGCTGGCTGAGCTGTGATGGCCCTGAGCATAGCTCAGAGTCCAGCCTTGTTGCCATGTGTTTTCTGGGACTCCCTCGGTGCACTGAGTCTCCCTTAGCTGTGAGGATTGTCTGGAAACCTTTAGGGAAAGAAGTCATTGATACACATCAAGAATCCCAAAAAGGAGCCTGGTACAGTGGTGCATGTCTGTAATCCCAGCACTGGGGAGGTAGAGACAGGTGATTCCCTGTGAGTTTGAAGCCAGCCTGGTCTGCAAAGTAAGTCCAGGCCAGCCAAGGTTACACAGAAAAGCCCTGTCTCAAAAACAAACAAACAAACAAACAAACAATACCAAAAAGAATCCCCAAATGTCTCCTTTACCTCCATGTGAATGAGTCATTTTCCGAGGACAAAAACATTCATTGTCTGGACATGGTCTTTTAAGACTGGAAATTGCACATATGCTCAAAATGAGGGCAGATATTAAGCTTGGCTAAAGTGTGTGTGTGAGAGAGAGAGGGAGAGGGAGATAGAGAGAGAAGGGGGTGAGAAATGTAAGTGCTATCTCAGGTAGAAAGCTTTAGGGCATAGAGAATGCAGCCAAGCATAGTGGAAAACATCCAGGGACAAAAATATGTACTAATTAAATGCACAACATAGTGGGTGTTTTTTTTAAAATACTTATGAAAAATGAGAAAGTTTTAGACAATTATTAAAGATTTCTGCTAACTTTCCAGAATGACATCATTAATAAGAACATTTACAAACTGTGTTTATCTATGTGGATTATCACAGAGGCCTATGCATTTTTCTTCTCTGTCGAAAGCTTTGTAGGTTAGACTAGAGGCTGCATGGTTCCTAATCTATCACCTTAGCAAGTGTAAGCATCAATTTCTGTCTCTAAAGGGAAGCCAATAATTTCTCAGCAAACTTGCCCCCAGGAAAGGGAGGAGCAGTACTTGGTAGAGCGTTTGCATGTCTGGAATCAATGCCTGGCACAGTGAAGAAGGAGGGGAGAAGAGAGCTGGGGAGATGGCTCACTGTGCAAAGTGCAAGCTGCGCAGACATGAAGACTCCAGCACAAATCCACACCACCCAATAAAAGCTGCCATGTCGGTACCCCCAGTGCCGAGGGCAGGGGCAAAGACATGCATAACCCATAGTTCACAGCCAGACAAAGCAAACTGGTGTGCTCTGGGTTCAGTAAGAGACCCTGACTCAAAATATAAGGTGCAGGGGCTGAAGAGTTTGCTCAGTGGTAGAGTGGTTATCTAGCAAGCACAAGGCCCTGGGTTTGATTCTCAGTTTTGGGGGCAGTGAGCATGGAAAGATATAGAAGACACTCAGCACAACATTGATTTCTAGCCTTGACATGTGCAGGAGCATGCATGCATGAATACATACATAAATACATACATACATACACACAAACACGTACACACCACCACCACCACCAATAACAGCAACAATAGCATGCAAACATGCATACATCACACATACATAATAACAGAAAAAGAAAAAGAAAAAGAAGAGGCAATGAAAGAAGGGAGGGAGGGAGGGAGGGAGAGGGAAGGAAGGAAAAAGTGAGCTGTTGGCTATTTCCCACAGAAATAGTCTCAAACAGCTGCTCTCCACACAGTTGCCCCTACCCTGTCCCTTCTTACCTAGACGTGCTGAACAGGTCACTGTGTCCTTTGAGCCCTCAAATGAGCCCAGTTAAAGGGACACATGGGAAGGGCAGTGCTGGCACTTCCTCTGGATGTATTTCCTTCCCCTAAAGCGGTGGTTCTCAACCTTCCTAGTGGTGAGACCCTTTCATACAGTTCCTCATGTTGTGGTGACCCCAACCATAAAATTATCTTTGTTGCTACTTCATAACTGTAATTTTGCTACTGTTATGAATTGTAATGCAAATATTTTTGGAGAGAGAAGTTTACCAAAGGGGTCATGACCCACAGGTTGAAAACCCATGCCCTAAGGGGTCAAGCTTTATACTTCATTCAAAGATTCTGCAGAGACTGTTTGTTTGAAATAGTCTCACTCAATCACAATGCAACAGCTATGGATGAAAAGCCTAATTAATATCTTTCAGTAGAAGAGCAGGAGTCTCCACTGTTTATCCAGCTGGTTGGGTTCTGTGGTACATGAAAGCAGTAGGATTTATACATTTTTATCAAGTTACCATTGCTACAGTGAAACATCATAACCAAAAACAAGTTGGAGAGGAAAGGGTTTATTTGGCTTACACTTCCACATCATAGTCCAGCATTGAAAGAAGTCAGAATAGGAACTCAAACAGGGCTGGAACCTAGAGGCAGGAGCTGATGCAGAGGCCATGGAGAGGTGCTGCTTACTGGCGCTCCTCATGGCTTTGCTTGGCCTGCTTTCTTATAGAATGCAGGACCACCAGACCAGCGGTGGCACCACCCACCATGGACTGGGCTCTCCCCCATCAATCGCTGATTAATCAAATGCCTTACTGCTGGATCTCATGGAGGCATTTTCTCAACTGAGGTCCCCTCCTTTCAGATGATTCTGGTTTTCGTCAAATTGACCTAAAACTAGCCAGGACAGTGCCTTTCTATTTTTCCTGAAATGGTGGCTATACTGCCAGGGCACTGCGAAGAGCTTTGAGAAGACAGTTTAGGAATAGGTTTCTTAATTTACTAGTGTTGGAAACATTGAATGGTTCTATCCTAATGCATTCACCAGATTTTTCTCCTTTTTCCCTTCCTGTGACCTTATTCCACCCAGTGGCTTCCTGTTGCTGTGTGGTTTAGAGTCATGGAGATTTGAAGAGGAAGTAAGGGTTTTTTGGCAAGGGCCCAGAGCCTTAAGTCCAAGACAGGGTTGGGCAGAAGCGAAAAGTTCAAGCAGGGAGAGTCCCAGCTAAGCAGGTACACTGGTCAGGAAGATAGCTGGCGGCTCACAGTGCAGCCCCAGAACCCAGGGCTGGCATCTCAGTATCTCTGGACCCAGATCATGGGTCAGCTAAGCCATGCCCAGAGCCTGGAGGAGAGATTCTGACCCTTGGTGTCTGCCATGCTGCAGCCAGGCCCCAGTGCTGGGGAGCTAGGCAGGAACTCACAGGGGCCAAAGCACAGTAAGCAAATGCATTTGTGGCCTGCACACTGAGATGCTTGCTCTCTCTCCCACTTTCTATATTCTTTGCATAACAGGGTGCTCATCTGTTTTTGTGCTCATACACAAAGGTGCTAGGTGACAGCTTTTCTTCTTCCGTTCTTGTTCTGACAGAGGATGTAGGGTTCCCAGGCACCTGTTCCTCAGCCCTCCCATGTGGGCTTCTCCTTTTGTCCAGGTGCGCTCTGTCTTCACCTGTGTCTAGCTTGTTCTCTTCAACCTTTGCAAAACTGCCTCCTCTCCTCTTTTGTTCTGTGTTGCTCCCTTAAGTAGCTTCCCTTTCCTCTCTGTTCTGTGAAAGTTGGGCACATCCTATTCTGTCAAATATTTCTCTGATTCATCACTTTTTCTGCCACTCAATTTGGTGTCACTTTCGAACATGGTCTTTTTTCTACAAACAAACTTTACCTTCATTGCTTGGGATTAAAGGTGTCTACCACCATGCCTGGATCTAAAGATTTTCTTTACCTGAAACTTGCTCTATACCAGGCTAGCCTTGAACTCAGATCTGAGCACTCTTTTAATATCCCAGCATTCAGGAGGCAGAGGCAGGCAGATCCCTGAGTGTGAGGCCAGTCTGGTCTACAGATGGAGTTCTAAGACAGCCAGGGCTGCTCAGAGAAACCCTGTCTCTAAAAATTAAAAACAAACAAACAAAAAGGGTTAAAAAAAAAAAAAGCCATGACCTCACAGGGTAATAAAGACTGGCTTCCATGGAGCAGGGAGGGGTCACTGGTTTACAGTGCGAAGTTCTCCTCCCCTCCTCCTTGACGTGTGATGTATGAAGGGATTCCTCTGGGGACCTTGGTCCGGGCTCTTTTAATGCATGTGATATCAGTTTTAGGGCAACCATAGAAGTTGGTGCTATTCCATTTTACACATGAGAAATTTGAGTAAATACTTTTCTAAGACCACCAGCCAGGAAGCAAAACATTAAAGGTGAACCCCCACTTCTGTGCCTCATTTGGGAGGCCCATTTCAGACATGAAACTAAGCTGCTGCAAGAGGTAACCAGAAAGTTTCTGGAAATGATAACCACCACAACCCTGCAACCCCAGAGATGGATGCTCTGTGCTTCCCTGTGTAAGGTGTTGAGTACGGTGTGGGAAATGACACACAATAACCGAACAACTGACTGACATGCCCTATAACTTCAGCAAGGTTGAGCTTCTTAAAAGACATTTACAGATCTGGGGGGGATAACACCATCCCTCTGCCTCTGAGTGCTGGAGACTGAGCCCTAGAACAACTTCTTGCCTTGACTCATTCATCTTTTAAAACAGAACTACCAATTGATGAAAAGAAAAATTAACAGGATTCTTCAGGACAGTTAATAAGATGGTGAGCATCGACACCCACACAGAGCCTTTGTGTGCTGTGGGATGGGAGGCTGAAGCACACATGAGATCTAAGGCATAAATGTGGAAGTTGGAGGACAACTAGGAGAGTCCATCCCTTTCTTCTCCCATGTGGGTCACCCGGGTTGGTGGTCAGTGCCTTTACCCACTGAGCCATTTTGCCAGTCCCAAGGGTCTCTGTCTTGATGCATTTCCCTCCCCTCCTACCCTATCCTACCTGACTATTAAGAATTTCTTTGTTTTGATTCTTTCATGTTGTAGAGAGTGGGAGGAGGAGATTAAGATATGGGGAAGGGAAAGGCAGAAAAGGGGAGGAGGTGCACCCCTATGTCCGTGCCCTTGCCCTTAGACACCTGGTATTTTTCTACTTTCAGAACACATCAGCTGGAAGTGTGGGTCACCCTAGGACATAACTGGATATCCTTGAGAGCACTCATTTAAGACAGACAGATCTCATGGCCCTTGTCTCTCTTGCCTGATCCCTTGGGTATTTCTAGGCTCACCCCTAAATGTATCAGTTACTGAAGTCATTGCCTCAGAGTTCTGAGAAGCATTATAAAAGTTAGAGGGCTGAAAAAAAGGGTTCCAGGAGAAGAGGACCCCTGGATGAGTACAATCAGATCGCTGTTCCCCCACAGACCCCATGGTGGCCAGGAGCTGAGCATTCCTCTGGGGGAATCCAAACATGAAGTCTGCTAAGTGGCGAAGAGTCTCTGCTGCTTCAGGGGGTGGTCATCCTGTGGATTCTGAGTGAGCCTGTAGATTAGGAACTGGCATCTCGCACACATTGATGCTCTGGTCTGTCGGCTGCTAATATTATGGAGCACTTCGAGAGGCAGAAAGGGGAACCTTAAGTTGTATTTTTGTAATGATTGTATAAGACTAAAATTATTATTATTTTAATTAATTAATTCTGTGCAGGAGATCAAACCCAGGACTTTATGCAAACTGTGCCATCACTGTACCACTGAACTACACTTCAAGCCCAAAAGTTAGTTTTACACACTTTTTATATTTTGGAGGGGGAGTGTCTTTTTACTGTCTTCAAACTCACAATCATCCTGTTTAGCCCTCTCAAGTTCTTTGATAACAGCACTATCACACCCCAGCTCACTAAAATTAGTATTTTTCTTATTCGTGTGTGTGTGTGTGTGTGTGTCTGCATTTGTGTGTTCAAATGCATGTGTGTATAGAGGCCAGAGGACAATCTTAGGAGTCATTATAAAAATGCTCTTTTGAGAAAGGGTCTCTGGTTTGCCTACAGCAGTGTTTCTCAATCTGTGGGTCAAGACCCCCTTGGGGGTCCAAATGACCCTTTCACAGGGGTTGCCTAAGACCGTTGGAAAACACAGATATTTACGTTCTGATTCATAACAGTAGCAAAATTACACTTACGAAGTAGCACGAGAAGACTGTAGCCGATGGGTTTACTGCTGTGTGCTCCTTGGCGACTAGGGCTGAAGGGAGCCTGAGACACGCTGCCTGCTGCACAGTCGCACAGTTAGAGACACGAATGGGTGCAGCCATCAGGAAAATTGCTCTACAAAGGCACACTCAGTTCCCTGGAGGATGTGCCTTCTACCTTTCATATTGCCAAGCTAGATGACGTCAATGGTAGGGAGTGTGACTCTGGCAGTGCCTGTCTATGACACGCAGCGATGTCCCTGCACACACTCTCACTGCCTTGTCACCCACATGCAGATTTTCTGTTCTTCTCTGCGTGAGAGTCTCCTACTCCTGTTTTCCTTTTAAGTATTATTACAGGTTGTATGGTGTTCCCCAGGGCAGGTTGCAGCCTTGGTCCCTGGGAATGGGTCCTGTTTAGGAGCAGGGTCTTTGTAGATATTGTTAAGATGAGTTTGTACACGGACAGGGTGGCCTCTAATCCAACTGGTGTCTTTATGAGGAGAGGGAAAGAGGGGGATGGCTTAGTTGGTAAGGTACTTGGTACCCAAGCACACGGATCCGATTTCAGATCCTCAGTACCCATGTAAAAACTAGGTTTGGTGGCACATGCCTGTAATCCTAGCAAGTGGAAGAGGAGACAGGTGGGAGAGACCCTCGGCTTGTTGGCCAACCAGCCTTGGCAAACCAGTAAGCTCCAGGTTCATGGAGACTCTGCTCAAAAAGCAAGGTGGAGAATGATTGAGGAGATGCCAGTATCAGCCTCTGGTCTCCACACGCATGTGAACGAGCACATTCAGCACACAAGAAGAGGGGTGTCTGGGCGTAGGTACACGGGGAGAACACAATGTGAGACAAAGTGGTGGCTGGAATGTGACATCTGAAGCCATGAAGAACTCCTGACAGCCAGTAGAAGCTGGAAGAGGCAAGGTGGGACGCCGAAGCCCTGCATGAGCCTTCAGAAAGCAGGGCTCCCTGACAGTTGGATTTCATCACACAGTGTCCCCAGCTGCAGGAGAATAAATGCATGCTCTGCAAGCCACGGACTTTATGATCATTTGCTGCAGTGGCCCTAGAGAAGTTAATAAATAAGATTCTAAAATCCAACAATATTCCCGAAAGCAAAAGATATAAGAAAGATGTTTTAAACACTGAAAAACATCTTTATCCAACAGCCATAGGAAAACCTATTTACCGTTGTTAATTATAAACAATGAGCCATCGATATGGTTAGTTTTTTGTTTTGTTTATTTTTTTATTTTTATTTTTTAATTCAATATCAAGTCAGCAACCAGTAGCAACACAGACACTCCCACTGGGAGAAGTGTAGACCCTCTTGGCCTTGGGGAAGCCATGTGGTAACATGAATTAGGAAGTGTTTTTGTAACGTTTTCTTTGCAAATGGTGTTTAGTAAAATCTCAAGGTCATTCCTTATCAGTAACAGCATAATCTCTGCGCACCCAGTTCTATAAAACAAGCTCTGGAGTCTCTCCTCTTCGAGCCTTTGATCTTAGGCTCTGAGCACTGATGGCTCCTGAGAGCAGAGTGCCCGTTTCCCAATAGCGCTCAGGGTCACTTTCTGATGCCACTTTGGGATAATACTTACGGTGAATTGAAAGAGTACATATGTATGTATGTACGTACATGTCTACAGTGTGCTGTGCTGTGCTGTGCTGTGTTGTCTTGTCTTGTCTGTTAATGCCCTACCACTAGACTACATCCCTGGTCCTGATATCCTTGGTGCTGCTTTAGAAAATCTCATGTAAATAAAGATGTTTCAGTACCTTAAGAATCCTTTGTGGCAGCCGGGCATGGTAGTGCATGCCTTTAATCCTAGCACTTGGGAGGCAGAGGCAGGCTGATCTCTGTGAGTTCAAGGCCAACCTGGTCTATGGAGTGAGTTCCAGGACAGCCAGGGCTACACACAGAAAAAAAGACCCTGTCTCAACAACAACAATAACAACAACAACAACAAACAGAAAATAATAATGAAATAAAAGAAAAGAATCCTTTGTAGCTGGAGATAGAGAGACTGGCCTTCTTTGAGCCCTGCGGGCAGATCTGAGAGATTAAAAACTCACAATGCAGAGCTAACCCTTGACTGTGCCTGAGGAGGTAACAAGAGAGGTATAGGGCAGCCTAACACCACCTCTCAAATTTAGAACCTGCTGGAATTATTCAAGCTGGACCACCCCAAGCCATCCACATGGCCCTACCTTGATTTTCCTGTGAAAGCCTCAAGAAAGTCCATGGCCTAAACCTTCACCTCACCTGTGATTGTGCTGGTATCTTTGTCATGTGGCTTGCCAAGCCTCCTATGTCTAGGCCTCACTGCTCACCAGAGCGTGCAGTTAGCTCTCTCTGATCCCCTATGCTTGTAGGCAAACCTGCTGACCATATCATAAAAGAACACAGAGAGAAGTTTCTCCAAATCACATCCCACTGATTGGATTGCATTCTACAGCTCAGTACTAAAAGATCCCTTCTCTATTACACAATACAATTTCTGTATCTAATAGAACTCACCCAGACAAGGGACAAATGCTATTATTTGGAGTGCCAAAGGCCATTGTGTTCATTGAAGGCTTGATCACAAGCTTAGGAAATTCCTGGGAGATGGTGGACCTTGAGGACATGGAGCGGAGAAGGCAGAAGTTAGGTCATTGTACCATGCCACTGAGATGGATACTGACACTCAGGTGGCTTTATCTCAGCTTCCTGACTGCCTTCAAGTAAGCAGTTTCCTCTGCCACATGCTCCCTGCCAAGCGACAGTGAACTCACACCTCAGAAACCAGTCACTGAGAGACAAGAGTCTGTGGGCTAGAGTGATGGCTCACTGGTTAAGAGCTCTGGCTGCTCTTACACAGGACCTGGGTTTGTTCTCAGCACCCACATGGTGCTTACAACCATTCGAAATTCTAGTTCCAGGGGATCTGATGCTCTGTTTTGGCCTCCACAGCCACAAGGTAGTCACATGGTATACGTACACACGTGGAAGCAAAATACTCATAAACATAAAATACATAGCTGTAAATCAAATTGAGAGTAAGCTTTTCTGGAAGATGATGCCGTGGCTCAGAAACACTAAGCAGCATCACCATGGCCCCTGAGCCAAAGAAGCCCAGGGCTGGGATCAGTTGTCTCCTCTCAGCTCAGTGGCTGTCCACACTGCCTTGACAAGAGGAAAGTCTACGCTGACCTTCTCAAAGTTGTTGGAGACAGAAACCAACTGACAGGTGAGGGAAGTGAGGTCTGAGGTGTGAGACTGGTTTTGTCAAGTCCACATGGTGATTGCCAGATGCCCGTATGTGTCTCAGAGTTATGGGACTACATTGTTCATAAAACTAAAGAAGCCTAGAGGGCCGGTGAGATGGCTGGGTGGGTAGAGGTGCCTGCTGCCAAGACTGGTGACCTGAACTTAATCTCTAGGACCCATATGGTGGAAGGAGAGAACCTAATTCCTCGAAATGTTCTCTGATCTCCATGTATGTGCTGTGGCATAAATAAATAATAAATAAATGCAATAAAAATGAACACATTACATTGATCAGACTTTCCCACTGATTTGTTGTGCTCTGCGCTGGCTAGTTTTGTTAATTTGATCCAAGCTAGAGCCATTTGGGGAGAAGGAACCTCAACTGGGAAAATGCCTCCATAAGGTCAGGCTGAGAGCAGACCTCTCATGGGGGCAGGGGAAGAGGGACAGTTCACTGGGTGGTGCCACTGTTATGCCCAAGTCTCTTGGACCCCAAAGACCACCAAGGAGGCTGATTCTGATACAAACGCAGTTGGGTCTTTTTTACAAGCTCCAGCTTGGGGTAGGGGTGATGGATAAATATTACCAGAGGTGAGTGGTCAAAGCACATTATTGTGGGTTTTCTCCAGGCTATTCCTTCAGTAGGGAACTTTATTGTCTTGTTCCTGGAATTAGTGACCGATGGCCTAGTTCCTGAGACTGGTGACTTTTTTTTCGGGGCGGGGGGGGGGGCAGGCCTGGTTCTCTCATCACCCTTGGTCAGGTTGTATAAGAAAGCAGGCTGAGCAAGCCAGTAAGCAGCAATCCTCCACGGTCTCTGCATCAGCTCCTGCCCTTGGATTCCTGCCTTGAGTTCTTGCCCTGGTTTCCCTGAGTGATGGATTGTACTCCATGATGTGTAAGTCAAATAAGCCCTTTCCTCTACAAGTTGCTTTCGGCATGTGTTTATCACAGCAACGGAGAGGCAAACCAGGACACACCCCAAATCCATTCAGTCATTTGGCATTCCTTAAATATGTCTGTGGTCCCCAATCCTGAGCTCATTAACTTAACTTTGGGAAGTCTAGGACCAGAGCTCACCCAGTGCTTCTGGAAGGGTCCTACTTCTTTCAGTCCATTATTTCTTAGTTAAAAATAAATAATAAAAGGCCTGGTCTGGCAATGAAACCCTTCAGAAATTCAGATAAATAACTTCCTGTTAACAATACCAGTATTCAGGAGGGCTGCAGCAAAGAGGATTAACATAAACTCAAGATCAATTTAACAAATAAACAAATGAAAACATTAAAACCAAACCAAACAACAAAAACAATCAACTTAACACTGAGGCATAACTTGGTGGTAGAGTATATTTGCCAAGCTGGTTTCCATCCCCAGTACCAGCCCCGCTATCACAAAAAAAAAAAACAAAAAACAAAAAACAACAACCAAAAAAACAAAAATCCAACCAACCAAAACAATCTATTTGTCTGCCGCAGCTGCCCCACCAAGCTCAGTGTTCTGAGTCAGTTCTGAGGTTGACCCCTTTTCAAATCCAACCAAGAACCTTTGAATTCCCCTCAGGAAAGTGAACACTTTGTTTTCCAGAGATCAAAAGCTCTATCTAACAAGAAGGGTCCTAACCCCCATCTCTTTCTTCTTCCTCATGGTAGATTTGCCAGCTTTTGTGGGACTCATAAACTGGTCTCAGGTCAGGCAGATGTATCACTGCAGAGGGTGCTAAACTGTAGTGGTCCTCTCAGCGTCGTTAGCATTTCATTGCAGTACTCAGCCGGCACTAATTCTCAGGGTTAGCGGGGCTCATTGTTGGGGAAAAGCAATTCAGTCTAAAAATACTGTTGAGTATGAAACACCAAGTGAAGCAGGTTGTGTAATTTTATCTTTAAAACATTTAAACATTTTTCTTTTCCTCCTTCCTTCCTTCCTTCCTTCCTTCCTTCCTTCCTTCCTTCCTTCCTTCCTTCCTTCCTTCCTCTCTCTCTCTCTTTCTTTCTTTCTTTCTTTCTTTCTTTCTTTCTTTCTTTCTTTCT
>NW_026585643.1:6281437-6359151 GCF_907164565.1 Psammomys obesus | reverse complement strand
TCTTTCTTTCTTTCTTTCTTTCTTTCTTTCTTTCTTTCTTTCTTTCTTTCTTTCTTTCTTTCTTATAGAATTTTGCTATGTGGCCCAGAATTGCCCTAAACCTTGCAAAGACCTAGTTAATGAGAGTAGTTTCCCCCACCTTTTTCAGAAGGGATTGAAAATAATCGTGAACCATAGTCCGTGTTTAGGGACTGAGACCATGATTTCTGGCTGCCAATGGCTGACGGTATCTTGAGTTTTTCTCCTAAAATGGACTGTCAGCCTAACTTCCATAAACCTGAAAACTTGAGCATTCCTTTGGCCTCCCTTTGTTGTATTGCTCATGGGAACATGAGGCTGGGAAGTTCAGACTCCCTGTGCTGCTGAGCCATGCTATCCCCCAGTTTAACAAGGAGCCTCCATACACTCTCCACACTTACAAAGCCAGATGCAAGTGCCTGGCTTCCAGGAAGCTGAGTTTCCCTTACAGGCTGATGATCTTAACAAGTAAGAGCTTCTAGTTTAACAGGATGGTATGTCTGGGGTCTCTAGGGATGGTCTCTTGTTCTTCAACTCTCTAAAACCATCTATGTTCCTCTCTCCTGAACGCAGTGCAGGGGCTGAGGGGCCTCATTGACTCAGGTCTGGCCCAAACTGCTAAGGAGGCATTGTTGGTCCAGGGATTAGCATCCCTTTAGTCACTGAGCATCCCTCCCTGCCCTCTTACCCCTAGACAAATAACAGCACGGCAAGGGGCGGAGCCAGGTGAGCCCAACCCTAAGTGCATAGGCACCTGACACAACCCAGCACAAAGGCCTCACTGTGGAGGGGACACCGCCTACACCTCTCAGGATCTACTTACAGTTAGATTGGAAAATATTGTGAAATGGAAATGTCTGGGCATGGTGGCACACATCTTTATTCCCAGCACTTGGGAGGCAGAGGCAAGTAGATCTCTGTGAGTTCAAGGCCAGCCTGATTTACACAGTGAGTTCCAGGGTAGCCGGAGCTACATAGTGAGACCCTGTCTAGGGTGGGAGGGAATAAATGGAAATGTCTCCATAGGCTCATGTTTTGAAAATCTTATTCTGCAAATGGTGCTGCTATTTGATTGAAATAACAGAATGAGCTAATGGCTAGATGAAATTATATTATATAAATACAGGTTTATTGGTAGCAGTGGGGGAGGGGAAGAGAGAAAAAAGAGAGAAACAGAAAGAGGAACACAGGAGAGAGAGGAGGGCAGAGAGAAAAGAGAAGGAGAGGGGATGGGGGAAGAAACAAAATGTCTGGATTATAAAATGAAGGGCCCCTGGGAGATGGGAAATTCAGGGTAGAGGACGGGGTAGGCCAGCCACACCCTGCAGCAGGTAGGGTTCTAGGGATGCCTGTTGATAAAGACTTGGGGACTCTGGTGGTATCTGGGGCCTTCATCGCTAGGGGTAGGCCTTTGAAGGTGATACCTGGTACCTGGTTCCTGTTCTAGCTACATAAACAGCTTCTGCCATACTCTTGCACCACCAAGAACTGAGCTGTTCTTTACTGCAGTGAGCTTAAACCCTCTGAAACTGTGAGACAAGATAAATCTTTCCTGTTGTAAGTTGCTCCTGTTAGGTACTATGACTCCAGAGACTAGCGCCTTGACTCACTGAGCACTGTTTATCCTTGTGGTAATTTCTCCTTATCTGTGGTTTCACCTTCCTGGAGACCACCTGTGGTCCAAAAATGTGAAATAGAGATAAGCAGTCCTTAAGTGTTAGATAACTTTTATTATAGAAAAATGTGCACTCATAGTTATTGTTCTTTTTTTTTCTTTTTTCTTTTCTTTTTGGGACAGATTGCTCTGTGTGGCCCTGGCTGTCCTGGAATCACTTGGTAGACCAGGCTGGCCTTGAACTCACAGAGGTCCACCTGCCTCTGCCATTGGTATTCTATACAGCAAAAGGCACATGCTTGGCATTATCTATTTTTAGACATCCCTGACAGATAAGTAGGAACCACTGCCCTGTCCTGCGGAGGCAAAGGCAGGAAAGTCCGGGGGTGACTTGGGGGACATCCACTGTCAGCCCCAGTACATGGTGCAGCTTTTAATGATCTTTGTACTGATGTCACCCTTTGGGTCCTCCCAGACAGTTTGTTCTACTTACTCCTTTGTCCCTCCTCTCCAGCTGCATAAATGCCTCTTCTGGACACACTCAACCTTGTATGCAGTGCTGGGTTCATCCTGTCCAGGATGGAGTAGGGTCCAGAACGAGGTGTAGGGTCTGGTGAAACACTGTTTTTTTCCATGTGCTATCGGCTAAATACCTCCTAGAAGCTATTTCCTGGAGATATGGGCCATGCCTATATGTGTGTCTTGATTGTCTGTCCTGCTCCCTTGCTCCTGGTGACCTAAATCAGGAGCTAAATCCTGGTGACCTAAGTTCTCTTGCATATTTCCGTGTGATACTGGCCCTGCTGTCTGCCCCACAGTGAGCTCTGGGGGTGGGGCTGTCAGCTCCACCAAAGCCACCTGCTGACATTTCTGGAGCAAAAGAGCTGGGCTACTCCACCCACCCACCTGCTACTGAACCAACCCTCATCCGCCCCTTGGTCTACCTACCACCTGTTGAGTCGCTGCCTATTGTACTTTACTTGCAGGACCAGCTTTTCTTCCCTCACCTTTGGGCATCTCCAGCACCCGCCCCAGCTCAGGAGGAGTATCTAGTTCCATGTGGGGCTCTGTCTGTCCACTCTGTGCTCACGGACATTAAAACCCTTCTGTGGCAATGGGCAAAGCAGAAACATCTACATACCATGTTGAAGGCACAAAACACAGATACAGTGCGTTTGGCATTTGGGATGGATTAGTTCCAAGACCCGTTGACATTCAAGCCTGTGGATGCTCCGTCCCCTGTATAAAATGACAGTGTGTCTGCATGGAATCCACACAGAGCCTCCTTGCTCCAGAGTACTTAATTCAATGTGTCTGAAGTGCACGAGCGGTCACACCAGATAGTTTAGGGGATGACAGCAAGGGAAAAAAACATTTACATTTAACAGATGTGACCATTTTCAAACACTTCCAATCCACTGCTGGCTGAATGCACAGATCCATTGATGTAGGAGGGTGATAATTTTAATTCCTAAAGCTGATTCAGATAACCTAAGATTGCTGTCTCTTCTTGGAGGCACAGGAAGACCTGATGTGGTTATGGAGGGTTAACCAGTCTCTATCGGGTTAGCTTCATCTCACTGAGGCAAACATTCAGATGTTCCGGGTTCTCTTGCCCTTCCTGATTGGCAGTGGCTAAGCCAAGGGCATGTTTCCCAGGAGTAGGTGACCTCTGTGCTATCACTGGTCCATACAGGCTTCCAGTCTTATCCCTTCTTTACACCGGACCCTTAACCCACCTGCCACCAGGGATAGCAGAAACACGATTCTCCCTTTGATCCTCAATTGTGACATCCATGCATGACATCCTTCTTGCCCCAATGCTAAGTGCCTTTGGGTCCCTTAGCTCTCTTGTCTTTTGATATAACTCAGTACATCAGGAGGAATTATCAACCTTTTTCTGTCTATCATCATGGGGAGCTCATGAGAAACCTGCACACAGCACAAGGAAAACCACTGTCTGGTATGTCTGCACCCCAACAGTAACATAGATGAAAGCTGAGACCAGAGACGTCCTCTACCTTGGGCTATTTTATGAGATAGGATTTGTATATAGCTCAGGCTGGCCTGAAACTTGAGATCCTCTTGCCTTGTCCCAAGTGCAGGAAGTTAAGGTGTATACCACCATATCCAGCAATAACTTATTTATTTACTGAAACAGATCTAACAACAGTCTTCAGGCAAGCTAGGCAAGTTGTCTGACGGGGAGCTGGTGCCCCAGTCAACTTCACTTTCACAGATAAAGGAATGAGGCTCAGAAGTTCTGGACATTTGCCTAAGGCCATATACTAAATAATCAGGTCTAGAGCCAGGACTTGGACTCAGCTCTTTGGCTATCTGTTAGGGTGCCCTATTACAAGGCAACAGAAGTCAGGTTGCATCCTGCCAGCCATGGTGTGTGTGGGGGGGTCTGAGGGGAGTAGGGGTTGGTTTAACTAAACAGACTTGTGCTGTTCTGCCAAAGCAGGAGACTCAAAACAAATTCTGTAGCTATGGCAGAATATATTGCAGGATAATTCATAAAATAAAAAAAAAACTTATCCAGATCATGATCTTTGTTTTTTGTTTTGTTTTGTTTTTCTGAGACAGGGTTTCTCTGTGCCACCCTGGCCGTCTTGGAACTCACTCTGTAGACCAGGCTGGCTTCAAACTCAGAGATCCTCCTGCCTCTGTCTCCCAATTTCTGGGATTCAGAAGCATGTGCCACCATGCTTGGCCACTTTGATGATTCTTTTATGCTTGTTTTTTTGAGACAGGGTTTCTCTGTGTAGCCTTGGCTGTCCTGGACTCACTTTGTAGACCAGGCTGGCCTCGAACTCAGAGATGCCCCTGCCGTCTCTCTTCCTGAGTGCTGGGATTCCAGGCGTGTACCACCACCCTGCCCAGTGCAGATCATAATTCTTAAGGCTACATGTCAAAGAACAGGAGGCTACATCTGGTTTGGGCCCTACAAAATGTCATAACGTAGAGCCAAAGTTAGATGGGAATGTGCACGCATGCAGATAAGCTAAAACATGGGGGTAGCCTCCATTTGTAACAACTGTTCTCATGGTAAGTAATCCAGAGCCTTGAGAAAGGGATTAATCCTAACAACCACCCACCCTGCACTCCAGCACACTGGGGACCAGACTTCAACATGATCTCTAAGGTGCAGCCTCCTCACGGTGCAGTCCGGTTTCGGGCTCTTTAGATTTCTTTATTGCTAACATGCGACTTTGCATTTGTGGTGAAAGACAAGGTAAGTCAGGCTTGATGGTGCATGCCTGTATGCCAGTACTCAGGAGGCTGAGGCAGGAGGATTGCTGCAAGTTTGAGGCCAGACTGTGCTGAATGCTGATTGTGTGATTGCCAACCACCTTTCCTCAAATAAAAGAGATGGCAAGATGGTTCCCTGATCTATGTGCCAGGAAGAAGGGCAAAGAACAAGCGCCACATCCAGCTGGTACCTGTCAGGACTTTTCCTTTGAGGCACTTTCCCAGATGTCCCACTCTGATCTCTGATCTCTTGGAGGAAAAGGGAATGAATGGCGGTTGGTATCTCTGTCACAGGGCCCTACCTTTCACTTGTCTTCCCTTGTTTTCTGCCGCCAACAACAATCCTGCACTGTTGGCCTCACCCTGCCTCTACCAGTTCCTTGCCCTAAAAGAATTTATCCCTTTTTATTCATTTGTGGGTAGGCATCCACAGTGACCCACAGTAGAAACCAAAAGGGGGGGCTGGAGAGAAGGCTCAGTGGTTAAAAGCACTGGCTGCTCTTCCAGAGATCCCAGGTTCAATTCCTAGCACCCAAATAGCAACTCGCAACTGTCTTTAACTCCTGTTCCAGGGGCACGACATCCTTATAGACATATGTGCACCCAAAAGATACCAAAAGGGTTTCTACTTTAGCTGCAGGAGGTCACAGCTTTGTTCTCAGTCCTGGCCGCAATGAGCCTTTGTGGTTGAAGCTGTCAGCCATTGCATTATCCAGTGGTCTCCCAGGTGGACTCCTGGGCACAGGGAATTATGACTGTCTTGGCTCCATCCCTTTACACGTGGTACCTGGCACATACAGGACACAGAGCAAACATACCCTCCAGCAAACACTGGCCCTAAGTTGGGGTGACGTCAGCCTGCAGGCTCACAGCCAGTTCTGGGCAGAGGGAGACTTCCCGAAGGAAAGGGTAGGGCAGGGAGCCTCCAGATGGCTTCACTTCCCCTCTGCACTTATCTAAAACCCTGAGGTCTTACAGAAAGGTGACTTTCTGCAGCACCGGATTCTTCTGAGTCCCTGGCTAAGGGTCATAAAAGGCCATAATTTTAACCTTTACTCCGACCCAGAGCCGCTGGGGTTCAATGCAGAGTCTCCCCAGGTCAGACTTAGGCTCTAGAAAATTTTAGGCTCATCTGTGTCCATCTGAAAAAAAAAAAAAAAAGCCCTGCTTTAAACAAAGGCACCCTGTGGGTTGGTTGGACTGTGAATACCCTCCTCCATGTCTGAGCACCTTCTAAGTATGACCAGGTGGCTCATGCTCTATACCCCCAGGCAATGGCTGGGTACCTGGGCCTGTCTCCAGCAAGAATCCTGCTGGGTGGGTTTAGCCAGTATCCCCCTTGTCCCTGTGCCTCTTAGCCAGGTGCCCTTCTCTGACCCCATCTGTTCCTTAGCTCTGCAGTCTCAGGTGCTCCTGATGCACATAGTCTTTCTCCTTCTCACTGTAGCCCTTAGCAAAGGGTCCAATACTCCCTTCTTCCCTGCCTCCCTCTCTCTTTCCCTCTCTCCTTCCTTTGGTTCCTTCCTGCAAAGGATGGAATCTTTTGCAGGATCTCATTTGTCTAGGTAAGCACTCCACCACTGGACCAAAAATCCTCAGCCTTATAATTTTTCCTTATTTTAACAAGTTGGCTTTTTTTTTTCTTTTTCTTCTTCTTCTTCTTCTCCTCCTCCTTTCTTCCTCCTCCTCCTCCTTCTTCTTCTTTAAAGCTGAGAGACAGGCATGGTTCCTGTTGGTTCTTGGTTTAATTATTGTGGAAAGTTTGGGACTGAGGACTTTTGACCAACAGGACAAAAGTGTATTTGACTTCAGTCCTGAATAATAAATATGTGTCCATCACAGAGCCTTTGGGCATCGAGCCCAAAGATAGAGCCCGATGACAAGAATCAAAGCCACCACTCTCCTTTTGATATGGAGGGTCCCTCCCATTTATTTTCCTGCAGGTATACACGAGATAAAGTTTTCCTCAGGCCCCCAGCAAAGGCCAAACCTGTTGTTCCTCCCTGCCTGCCCAGTGAAGGCCATGAAAACTTGATTCAGACTTGCTGTCCTGCCCTTAGCATGTCCCCAGACCAGCCCTGTCTGCATCTGGGGCAGTTTTTGGTCATAAAACTCAGGGGTTATAAGGATGGACCATGGGAATGGAAGAATTAGAGCTGGGATCCTTTTCCCCCAGCCTAACCCCTGCCGCCCACACAGGACAGATTTCCCACTAACTCTTTGATCTCTGAGTGTTCCCCTGACCCCTGGCATTTTAGTGTGGATGTGGGTGGCAGACCTGCACCCTGGCACTGGATTCCAGACAATCCGTCTTTCAGCCCAAGTCTCCAGACTCTAGATCTAATGTCTAAACCTTCAGGAGCCCTTTAACACTCTCTTCTAAACACCCATTAGAACCCAGTCCTTCAGAGGGGCTGGTGACTGCAAAAGAAAAAACAGTGTTTGCTGGGTATTCCCTTTGTCCCATGGTTGCAAGCAATCAGATGAGGTCAATTGTTTTACTGAGGACTTGTAAACAACTATTGTTTGGTTTTAAAGGGTAGAAAAAACTTTTTAAGTTGTCTTTTTGCAGGTTTTTAAGAGAAAGAGTGGGATTGGCGATTTAGCTCAGTGGTTAAGAGCACTGGCTGTTCTTCCAGAGGAAGAATTCCCAGCACCCACATGGCAGCTCACAACACCTATAACACCAGTTCCAGGGCTTCTGACACCCTCACACAGACATACATGTGGGCAGAACACCAATGAACATAAAATAAAAATAAATTTAAAAAGAGTAAGACTAAAATGCCATTTTACAAGAGATGTAGCCCAACTTCATTATTCCCAAACATTATAATACCAGATACTACTCTGTGTTTGGTGGCTTTTATAAGCAATGATTATAATATAAGGTAGAGATTTATATCTTTAGGTCCTCCTTAGGGGTGGGACACCAACATGTCCCATGCCCCTGTCCAGCTTGGGAGAGGCAATGACACATGGCTGCCGCCTCTGGAAATGCTCTTTGAGCCTGTCCTGTGAGAATGTGCCTAATCTGCTGTGTAAACATTTCAAGGCATTCTAAAACAGTCAAATGCGCCTGAAGTGCCTCTCGCCCACTTAGCCCTCCCTGTGTATAGGGCACCTTCTGTCTTCTAGACTTGCCCACAGGTCACCCCTTCCATCCAGCTGGGTCCCCAAGAGGCCACTCTGTAGGGCTATGTCCAAGATCTCTGAGAGATGGCTCAGAGATTAAGAGAACTTGTTCTTGCAAAGGACCCAGGTTTGATTCCCAACACCCATATGGCAACTGATAACTATCCATAACTCCACTTATGTGCATTCTAAAATGCACATAAAACATAGGCATACATGTAAAAAAAAAAAACAAAGCAAAACAGCAAACAAAAACAAAAAAAATGTGAGCAAAACACTCGTACATATCAAATAAATAAATATATTTTTAAGAAAGAATGAAGGAAAAACTTCTTCACGTTAATAGAAAGAAATAATTTTTGGTCTTCTTGTTTTGCTTCTGCATAGGAAAACTCCAGGACCAACATAAGCATTATTGTAGACTGCTGTTCCCTGCCCCCAAATATAGAAAAGATCAGCCAAGTTTAACTATCAAACTGGAGCAAATCATTGGCCTTAGTTAGAGACTGAGAATTGACTTTGAGGCCCTCTGCGCTCTCTCTCTCTCTCTGCCCGTGTGTGTGTGTGTGTGTGTGTGTGTGTGTGTGTGTGTACATGTGCATACCTACGTGGGTAGGTACCCCATGTGGGTAGGTCTGGGCAGGTCTGGATGTGTGGGTTCCTATCTTTGGAAGCCAGATGTCAGCTTCTAGTATCAATCCTTAGGAACGCTCCCTCTTGGGTTTTTGTTTGTTTGTTTTTGTTTTTGCTTTTGTGACAGAGTTTCTCACTGAGATAGAGGCCTCGCTCACTAGGTTGGCCAGCAAGTCAAAGGGATCCACCTGCCTCCACCCAGCTTTTGGAAATCAGGATCTGAGGCGTGAACTGAAGATCTCACGCGGTGTCCTCCATACTCCCCCACCACACACACACAACTTATTACTAATGTTAAACAAAACTGCTTCCTAGTGCTCAGGCTGGATCTCCCCTCCATCCACCAGCCTCAACCACTCATTTTAGCAACACCAGCTCCAGAACTCCTGCTCCAGCACTGGTCTCCCAGGCCACCCTGCAGCACAGAGCAGGGAGCACATGCGGTTCCTCTGGTGGAGAAGTTCTCCGTCAGTCAGGAGGGTGGAGCAAACCTCTCTGCCTCACACCAGGTGCCTGGGTTCAGCTCTGTGTGAGGGCTGGGCCAGAGCCTGTGGCTCTACTGTGCAGAGACAAGCTTCGAAAACTCTATTAGAAGTAGGTAGACTTCCTTACTCCTCCCTCACTGAAGTTTTTTTTTTTTTTTTCTTCTTCCTGTTAACTGGTCAGACTTTCCTGAGCACCTATTAACTCCATGAAAAGTGCCCACCTATGCCTGTCCATCTGTCTTCTGTCTCTTTTCTTTTCTTTTTTTTTTTTTTTTGAGACAGGGTTTCTCTGTGTATAACCTTGGCTGTCCTGGACTTCCTTTGTAGACCAGGCTGGCCTTGAACTCAAAGAGATGCCCTGCCTCTGCCTCCCTGAATGCTGGGATTACAGGTGTGTGCCCCCTCAGAGGCTCTTCCCTCTTGTCTTAAGGTAAACATTCCCTGCTGCTTCTGCTCTCCTTGTTGCTTAACTCCCAAATGAACTCTTTCCTCCTTTCTGCCCACTCCCCAAAACCCTCCATCTCGAAATCTTGTGATATTAGCCAAGTATGAGGAAGAAACTCCATGGCTATTAATCTAAACCAGGTAGACTAACCGCTCTTCCCAGCCCTCCGTACTCCTTAACGCCATGGGTCTCTCATGGGTGTTTTGGAAAGTGTGAGAAGAAGCTAAGGGTCTATGTCTCTCCCCTCCAGAGATGAGTTGCATCCTCTGCTAGGCAAAAGGCTGTGTGGAAGAGGACCTTCATGATGTAGTCCCTAATTCCACCATCCACCCCCTCCTGCTAGGCAGCAAGCAGGCACCCCTCTTACTCCCCTCCCCCCAGTCTTCCTGGATGGGCTCCACATTCTCCTGGAAACTCTCATTTGGAATGGGAGGTCGGAGTTCTTTTCTTCCCCTTTTGTTAGGGCAAGTGTCTCTCACCAACCTCCCTCTAGGCTCCCATGCTGAGGAGTACAGAAGAGACAGCTCCAGCTGTCAGGTGCCAGTTCAAGACCGTTACCTTACGTTTCCACTTCTGCGCATATGCTTCAATTAGGGCGAGCCTTAAAGAGAACATTCAGGAGGGAGGATAGGGGAGATGCTGGCAAAGGAAAGGGGGGCAGTGGGGCTATCACAGGGAGACAGCAGAGCCCTGCAAGCCATCACATTCTCAGTGATTTCCTGTCCATCTCCACCCCTTCTCACCCAGGAAGGAGTTTCCACTCCTGCCAACCAAAGAACTGGCAATGCCCAATAGACATCTGATACCACCACAAATGTTTGTGTGAGTGTCTGAGGAACAAAAAGAAGCGAGCAAGACTGTGTGTGAGCACATCCCCTGCCCCCAAAGAAAAGGAGTAGTTACACTCCTCTGGTTCATTACAGCCATTAAAAGTGAGATTACATAACTAACACAAGACAATGAAATGAAAGGTGAAAAGATAGATCAAATTGGTTCTTTAGTCATGTATGTGCATGTGTGTGTATGTATGTAAGTACATGTACACGTGGATACTGAGGCACACTCACCTGTCTGTGTACATGTGGAACCTGAAGTGGATATCAGGTGTCCTCCTCTGTCACTATCCATGTCGGCTTTTAGTCAGGGTCCCTCACTAAAGCAGGAGCTTACTATTGTTGCTAGAATGGCTGGCCCAGGAGTCCCCTCCCCAGCACCGGACTCACAGACACCTGCAGCCACAGCCTGCGTTAGTGTGGGTGCTGAATATCTAGACTCAAGTCCTCCTGCTTTTGCAGCAGGCATTTCATCTACTGAACCCTCTCTTCAGCCCCTGAGGCTGCAGCATTTGAAGTGATTGATTGCCTCTGTCTACTTAAACTTGTTTGATAGCCAACGAATAGCCCCATCCTCAGTCTGCTCTTTTCATCAAAATCTAGACGCGAGCACGGCCTTCTCCCATGGGGCCTGACATCTGGCTACGGCACGTGGAGGTGTGGCCAGTGTTTCCTCTCCACCTCGTCTTAAGTTTTTTCGGATCATGTTGGGGATGGTTTCTACAGCCTGCCCTTGGGAGTAAGTGTCTACTGAGCATGACACTTAGTGTGTGTCATCTCGGCACTCCGGAGACTGAGGTGGGAGATTTGGGTTTGCAGCCAGACTGGGCCGTACAGGGAGACCAGCTCTCCAGCAAACAAACAGTGTGGACATCCCCCAGGCCCCAACCCCATGCCTTATTTCATGGATGGAAAAAGGGAAAGGTCCCAAAGCAGTATTTCTTAGTCTCTTTCTGGACCTAGAGCAAAACATCTGAGGCTGGATCCTTTACAAGGAAAGATGTTCTGTTCACAGTCTTAGAGCCTAAAAGTCCAGGACTGGGTGGCTCTGTCTGTCCCCCTCTTCTGCTAAGGCTCAGAAAACATGGACCGTGCCATATGTTGCAGACAGCACCATGATGGGAGTGAACATGAAAGACAGGACCCTGAGAGATTTGGGGAGGCTTGATCTCTATACCAACCTTCTTGAGAGAACTGAAAGCAGGCCCTTTTAATTAATTTAATTAATTAATTAATTAAATTAACCATATTAATTTTCTGAGTGGGGGTGGGGGGAGTGGGAGGACGGAGGGGGTGGGAGGGGGTAGGGAGCTGTCCTTTGAGGACATAATCACCTCTCTCAAAGCTCCAGCTCTTAAAGGTCCCACCACCTCCACACCTCCACACTGGAGACCACCCAACAGCAACATTCTCAGACATAACCTAGACTATATCCAAACCGTTGCAGGCTGAACAGATCAAACAGCCAAACCAAACTGGCATCTCTCCCAACACATAAGAAATCTTTGGAAGCACCAACTAGTCCAGCAAGTGGGAAGCCCTGGGTTCAGTCTACAATATGCAAAAATAAAACAGAATCTCCAATCACTGCACCATCAGCTGCTTTTTCTGCATGGGTTCAGACAGCCGCCTTCTGTGTTGAATTCACGGGTTCTTTGGTACTCAGCAGACTCAGCCCCAAACCTTCTGGGTTAGGCAGGAGGGCAAAGGCTGCTAGACATACTTCTGATGAATCCTGTTGCTTCTTTTCATGGACACAATTTAGATGCATGGGCTCCAGAAATATAGCCCCATGCCAACCCAGCTCTTGTGGAGAGGTACCTGAAACACTGGGGGTTCTGGAACCTTCCCTTGCCATAGGCAAGTTTTGCTCAGGTTATCTCAAGAGCCTGAAACAGGAATTGTGTTAGGGAATTAACAATAGTACCTCTGAGTGGAGGAACATTTAGAAACTTATTTTCTACTTTAAACATTCCTGTGTATTTCCCAATGGACCTATGTTGCTTTTGTAACTTTTTTTCTTTAATTGTAAAAAGAAAAAGAGCCAACAAGGCTAAGGTAGCCCCACTTCCTCTTCTTCATTGTTATCTTGCCTCCTCCTGCCCCAGAAACTCTAGCCCCGGAAACCTTCCACAATCAGTCTCCTGATGTTGCCTCTAGTCACCTTCCTGAAGACAAGGCTGCAAACCTGTTTGGTTTCTTCTAGTGCCCTGCAAGGACACTGAGGCAACATGCCCTCTGGCTCTCACCAGTTCCAAAGGCTATTTGCAAAGGCTCCTTTGGTTTCCATGTTACAATGGCATTAACGGAGCTGTGTCTTCTTCCTTTGCCTTCAGCATCTGTGCAGATACCCAAATCCAGGTGCGCAAGCCTTGCTGTCAAATGGTGGATTTTTTTGCACAGAACCTACACAAATCCTTTCTAACAAGTTAAGTAGCTAACTTGTAAATAGCACAAAGTAAAAAGACTGTTCTTAAGGAATAATGACAAAGTCTGTACATGTTTAGAGTGCCCACAAAAATACACACGCACACACGCACACGCACACGCACACGCACACACACACACACACACACACACACACACACACAGTGCATGTGTGTGTGCAGATGCTCTGGAAATGTATTCTCTCCAGTGCTTGGAGGCTAGAGGTCAGGCAGGAGCCAACCTCAGAAGCCTTGCACCTTGTCATTTGAGACAGGGTCTCTCTCTGTGAACCTGGGGCTTGAAGACTGGACTAGCCTGGGTAGTCTGTGAGCCCCAGGGTTCCCTAGTCTGGCATAACAACCATGTGCCACTCTGCCCATTTTTTGTTTTGTTTTGTTTTTGATGTGGGTACAGGGAATTGAATTCAGGTTCTTATGCTTGCACAGAAAGCATTTACTGACCGAATTATTTACCCAACATCAAGTAAACCCACAGTTAAAAAAAATATCTATCTGTTTGAACTTTTCATTATTATTATTGTGCATATGTGCATACCCGGTGAGGGGGGGCACATGAGCCCTGCTGTAGGAGTTACCTCCTTCTACCTTTAAGGGGTCAAACTCAGGCTGACAGGCTCGAGGGGAAGGTCCTTAGTCTGCTGAGCTAGCTGTCTGACTGGTCCCTTAACATTTAATCTCACTTAATCTCCACAGGACTCCAGGAGCAAGCTGAGCTGGGGGCGGCAGAGACGCTTGCTCGAAGTCACACAGCTAGAATTCTAGCAGAGCTGGAATTTGAATCCAGGCGATCTGCCCACAAATGCTCTTGGTGTAGAAAATGTGGGGAAGCTGCTGCTGTTGCTGCTGGTACAAAGCTGTTAGGGACAAACGGGAGGAAAAGACAATGAGAGTCATAAATCTTCCTCCAAGCAAAACAGCACCAGGGAGCCAGTTCCCTACACAACGCTGGGGCAGAACTGCTCATTCACAGAGGCAATGGGGTTTCAGAATTTCCTCAGCCACACTCCAGTTCCTCAGCAATCATTAATAGGAAACCAAGCACTGGAGGAAAGTGAATTCCCAGAGCCTAAGGGAAGCAGGAAGCCCAGACTGCTCAAACGCCCAGCACGAGTCACAGCAGGGTTGGAGCCTATCCATTTGCTTGTAGACAGCTGAAATAAACAAACCAACCAGCCCTCCATTTGGTGATTGTTTCTTGTTGCGCCGTCTGTGGGACATAGCTGATACCCATCGCTACTTGAAGAAAACCTGGGTATTTGAACTCTGATTAAGAGGCTGGTGGGAATACTGTCTAAGCACCAGAGAATGGTCTGTGGACACAGCATCCTGGCTTCATTCAGGCCGGTGTCCCTTGAGGGGAACTACAGGCGGCTTGGGCCTCTCATTCAGCCTTAGGCAGACTGTAGCTCTCAGAACAACTGTTTACAGTGAAGACTGCAGATAGGATGGCCCTGTCCAGGACAGGTCCAAAGCCTGAGCTAACTTAGAGAATACAGTTGAGGAAACCTGAGAGTCCACTGCTTTTCTGAGTGAGGCACTGGACGCTTGTGCGGGTCCTTTGGCGTGACAGTGGCTGACACTACGCAGGGGCTACCTCAGACTGGGGGCAAAGGCTTCCTTAAAGTCCTGGATAAACGTCCCCTGAAGGGGATTGCTAGATGTCAGGCTCTGCAAGACTAATGTCCTGTAGCTACTTAGGAAAACAAACAAACAAACAACCCCCCCAGCATTTTACAGAAATACATTCATATATATACTGATATATATACATATATCAGTATATATGTACATATATATACATATATAAATTTTAAACCATCTCTTAAGTTTTTATAGAGTTTTCCTTTAAAAAAATATTCCCAAGTTTTCTTTTGTTTTTTTTCTTGGAGGCAGAGGCAAGTGGATCTCTGTGAGTTCAAGGCCAGCCTGGTCTACAAAGTGAGTCCAGGCCAGCCAAGGCTATACAAAGAAACCCTATCTCAAAAAAGAAAATGGTAAAACTTAAAAAAATAAACACCAAAAGAAACCACTGTCCAAGAGTAGGTCTGCCTGTTTGTCTATCGTCTGTCTGTCTGTGTATGTGTGTCTGCGTGTGCGTAATCATCAATGTATCTATCTGTTACTCAATCTAACCCTCAAGCTACATGCCACTGCCTACTGCAGTGAAGCTGAAGCTCCATCTTCCCCCTGTAGAATAGAAACAGGCCAGCATCTGTGTGCTGGGTGCTGGGTGACTTCGAGGACGTGGTCCCTGTAAAGTTCCGAACCTGAGGAGTAGCTGTAGTAAGCGCATAATACAATCCATTCTTGTGCATGAGAGACTATGTGCCGGCATTGTGCCAGGTGCCCAATACCACATGTGGGCCCAGCCCCTTCCCAGAAGTTCTCAGTGGACCGAGAACTTGACACACCCATATCAACAAGAAAATGCCAGTTCTTAGGACTTGCCCCATACAGCTGGGGCCTGGCAAGCTGTGATTTAACTTCAGTAGACTGATGCTGGTACAAGCTGAGAACCACCGGTGAAAAAAAACAGAACACATCTGACTTGTCTTGATGATTCAAAGCTTTAGTGGATTGAGTTTTTGTGCTTAGAATTTTTTTTTTATTCCAGAGGTATTGGTGGCACATGTCTGTACCTAGCACACAAGATGCTAAAGCAGAAGGAATTTGAATTTATGCCAGCCTGGCTATATATTGAGACTTAGTCTCAACAAACAAACAAACAAACCCACATTCTTCATTGCCTGCACACATCAAAACGTAATGCTTGTATGCCCAAGAGTTGCCTATCTTCTGCATATTTTTTAACAACTATAAATGCTGTAAACTAGAGACAAGTATTTAATTAGGACATATTTGTCAGCGCACTGGTGGGAGGCAAAGAAGCTCCCAGGGAGGACTGGGGCAGTGACTGAGTTCAGCATCTGGCTTCATGGTCAGCACGCTCAGTCCTGGGGTCTGGCTCCCCATGTTATCAGGGATCTCCTCTGAATGGCAGGATCTTTTGATTTTCTGTTTTACAGGACTTTGTTGTCTGCTTGGCCTCCCCAGGGAGCCCAGGCCAATCTCAAACTGGAGATCCTCCTTCCTCTGCCGCCCAAATGCTAGGGCTTAAGGCACATGCCACCACGCCTGCGTCCTTCACAACTTCCAAGAGCTACTTGGCAGTGTCTTCACAAGCTGCGTTTGCAGAGCTGAAGCTTTGCCTTGCAGCATGCCTGAATGATAAGACCTGACAGAACTCTTCGTCATCCATCAGCACCACACAGGGACTTGCTGAACCACTCCGCAAATGAGAGATTCAATTACTGTTCTGCATTCAGACTCATAGAACTCATTTCCATCAGGAAGCAATCCTACAGAAGACCAAACCCACAACCACCGGGAACACGTGGCAAATTTACACAACACATTCTCTGTGTTTGACGTTTGTGTTTGACTTGAAAGGATAACAGAGTCACTAGTCAGAAGTTACTCACATCAACAGCAAATTCGAAAGAGATACTAAGTAGCCGATGCAAAACTTGCTACTTCCTTTGCAAATGTCATCCTGAACAGCACGACAGCAGACCGGACAGCATACTTAGTTTTCAAGTGGACATGGTCCAACTATCCTTCTAAGCTGTGTTTCAAGAACACTGGGTTAGGAGAGCCAGGACTTGCCTAAGAGCCAGCATTTGCTCTACTTCCTGGGGTATGCTATTTCTGTGAACCCAGCTTCCAGGAAGCCAGGCTTTCCTGCCTGTGACCCTTGCCAGTAAGTAGCCTCTGCTGTTAAGTGAAGACTGGGAGCCTCAACTGTAAGACAACAGAGGAGTTCTACAAAGGCTTTAATGTAATTTGGATGTGGTGTTCTCCCCCCCCCCCCCCATATTCACAGGTTGGAAGTTTAGTGTTCAGTGTGGTAGCATTGAGGAGGTGATACTTCTAAAAACTGAGGTCTAAGGAAAGGTGACTAGGTCACCAGGCCACTGCCCTTGGGTTGGTTAGTTTCTGGAATGCTTTGCTTCAAAGTAGCTTGGCATCACCAGGGCCAAGCAGATATCAGTTCTGCTTGTTCGGAGCTTGACAAGTGCATAAACGAGCTGGGATTTTATGAAACCATAACCAAAAGCTCAAAGCATGCCCAAGGGTATCTGAATTACAGAGCACAGGTCTTGGGAGCCAAACAGTGGAAATAACACAAGAGAATCTGGACAGAAGCAGCAAAGACTGAATATTACAACAGCAACAGCTGGCTGCCGAGGAGCTTGCTAAGGGAGGTGAGTCCTCAGCCTCTGTCGGGGGGAGGGGGTACAGGATGGCAGGGGAGCCCTGGGAAGACAGTGGGGCTGAGAGGGGTGGCCCCCGCTTAGACACAGATACAAGCTGCTTATTAGACGCGGAGAATCCGCTTGTGTTCAGTAGATCAGAATGTTTAGTTCACTTCTGCCACGAATGATAACTGCCTCTTTTTGGTACCTGGTGCAAGAATTAGGAGACAATCACGGAGTCACGTCCTTTGTAGACACAGGAATTGCAAGGGTGTGGGCGCACAGTGTTACAGGTGCTCATCGTTGTTCTCACCCAGCCAATTCAGAGAGAGGATTTAGAGGTAGAAAATGTTTACATCCAAATGGTACAGTTTTGCTGTGATGCTAGAGGGACAGAGCAGTCTGCCCTTACAGCATTGTTTCACCAACAAGGTCACATGTCTGTAAGAAGGATGCACAGAAACAGTGAGATTGGAGGGCCACTGAGAAGGAGGATGTTCTGGAGTCTAGAGAAAGTGTAGTCAAGTTTGCAAACACTCTGCAAAAGAACAAAGGATGAGACCAAAGGCCCCTTCGTTTCCACCCCTCCTGTGAATGCTGACGGTTCCCAGACTGGGATGCTCACTCTGTGATTCCTTTTCTATGATAGGGTGAGGCTGTGTGCTTCAGCAGTAAATGGCACTCTGGTTTTGAATTTGCATCTTCCCTCCCCCTCCCTCCCCAGCCAGCAGGACTTGGCTTGTTCCCACTCAGTGCTGGGGCGTAGCAGTGGTTACAGATCTCTGTCTGCTCAGCTAACAGTTGGCAGGCCTTGTGCTTAAATGAGACGTAAGATAGGTTTATCAGGACGTGAATCGAGGAGCATCTACAATTCAGACTATCCAGAGGATGGAAAGAATGAGACAGAGTCCTCACCTGATTATACAGATTTAGTCTAACTTCAATACCAGAAGCCATGCAAACTAGGAATTTCAGAGTCAGTTTGGACTATAAACAAGGAGATGAAGCACCTCAAATCAGATGCTAGCCAACGACTCCAAAAATGTGTCTTATACAGCTGTCATGACCAGGGAGGAAGGGCAAAAATGAAGCCAGAGAAGGAAGTAAAGGGGAAAATAGTAAAGTCAACTGCATAAAAAAAAAAATATAGAAGCAATAAAAGTCACAACAGGAAGATGGATTCAGCAGGCAAGATCCATGTTGGAAGGCAGTGTCTGAGATAAGATACTAACCATAAAAACAAGATGGAAAACATTATGGTTTATTTTGTTAGAATTAAAAACATTTTCCCTATTCCCCTTTTATTATTTGTATTAATAAAGAGAAATTCAATAATATGTCATATTCACAGACAAGGCAAGCATATACCAGTAACTAACACAATTACTTTTTATTATGGTGCCAAAAGCCACTGTAGAAGGAAAACTTTGTTTTGATTTATGGTTCCAGAGGGATGAAAGTCACAAAGGCAGCAAGGCATGGTAGCAAGCAACAGGAGCAGGAGTCTGAGAGATCATATTTCCATCCACACACAGAAATCAGAGAGAGCCAACTGGGTGCGGTCATAAACTATCAGAGTCCCCCTCCTGCCTCCCCCGCCCCTTGCCCATGACATACTTCCTCCAGTCAGGCTGCACCTCCCATAGCCTCTCCAAACAGTGTCACCAACTGCTCTAATATTCCAGCAAATACCACAGCAGTCCTAAGCAAGAGCCCAAAAGTCTTACGGTGAGTTTTCCTTTGTTTGTTTTATCCAAGGTTGGTCGTCCCTGAGCAGAAGCTCTCCCTTCTTGTGTGTGGTCTCCCCATGTATTATATTTCAATGTTCCCGTGATCCAGCATCAGGCCCACTACCATATGGTAGGTATTCTATAACATTTTGATGAATAAGTAACAACAGCCATTTACCTGCAAGCCAGGCTTCTCCACCACCTTCCTTTGTAGAGTCCAAGGTCTGGGAGAGGCAGGCTTTCCAGGAGCCCAGGCTGCCCTGATTCTCCAGGCTTCGGCTTCACAACTCCATTCCCTTTACCTGGAATCAGCAAAGGTAAAGGAAATGCCATTAGGTGCACCCATCCCCACCCACCCACTCACTCTGTGGCAGGGATCACATGGCTAATAAGAAATGCAGCTGAAAGTTGAAACAAGATGGCATGCCTTGCATGTTTAAAAGCATAACATCTGAGGTTGGAAGAAAAATCAGTCCTAGGCCTGAATGGCAATCAGCAGTGTGTACAACATCTGCTTAGCCTTAATGGTGCTAAGCTTGGACCTGACCCCATGCACATTTTAAAGCATTACTTAGTACCCATCAACCCCCTACTGGTACCCATCAACCCCATACACACTACATGAAGTACTGGTATCCCATCAGCATGTGCCATATTTTGTGTGCTTGTATGCATCACTGAAAATAAAATAAAAACTGTGCTAAGCATTATTTCACTGCTGAGAATATCAGGCAAAGGGCAGAGAGGCTTGCGGATTATACTGAGATTCCAGCGCAGATTTATTTCTGAGAGTTGAATATCCAAGCAAGCTCAAAGGAAGTGGGGATTTCTGTATACTTGAACTACAGTCCACCCAGAGATTAGAACACTGCCATGTCTGAAGAACAATAGTGGGTAGAACTTCACAACCTATTAATGGGGGTCAGAGGCGGGGAGATGGTGGAGGAGCTTTGAAACGAATCCTATGGCTCCTTTTTGGAAGTGTTTTCATGGATTCTGTATGGTTCAATTTTGGCTGATTCAGGACACGGAAGCCGATGAAGCTGACTGAGGCTACCACATTACTGACATCTTCATTGCCATCTCTACCACCGTTCCCTCTCTCCCTTAAGACTCTAAGTTGTCACAGTAAAGCAGAAGAAATCAAACCTCAACAGCCTAGAGAACTGAGTGGATGGTACATCAGTAATAGATTTAAAATCTTCCAAGAACAGCGTGGAGTGTTGCAGCCCAGATCATCCACAGAGGACCCTGGGGAGAATATGAGAGACACGTTTCTGAGCAAAACCTCATGGGAGCTCGGGGTTTGGGGGCCACAGAGTTAAGGGTGAGAAGAAGGAAAAGAGCTGGCTTGGTATAAACTGGAGGCTGCCTGGCAAGCCACAGCCTCAGGCTCCGCTAGCAATTTAGAGGGCTCTGCTGAAGGCAACAGGAGCCTGCCTGGGAGAATCATTATCCTTTAGTGCCTCCCACCCACAGGTGCAGAGGGCACTCCAGAAAGAATTGAGGGGAAGCAGCCTTAGACAAAAATCTCCCAGAATGCTTAGCCAGGGCTTCACTCTGAAATACAAACAGGACACATCCACACTGGAGAAGTTCCCAGGCAACAGGCAGCTCAGAACTGCAGGGGTTAAATTCCAAATCCATGCCCTGGGACCTAACCATCTCTTGTGGTATTCACAGTGGCAGGGGCCTTAACACACCAGGGCAGAGCCCTCACCGTGGATTAAGAACTTTTAAGCACCATGTTGGAAGTGGATCCTGGCATTCTTCAGGCACCAAACCGGTGGGGGCTTGATAGGGGACTTTCAGACACCAGAGTTATGAAAAAGGAATGTCACTCAGTCTATGGAGTTTTGTTTTAGCAGGACACACAGAATAAGAGTGTAAACATAGAAATATTGGGAGAGTGGCCCAGTGCAGGGAAGGGAACATCTTGGTGTCTTGCTACACTCAGAACCGACATAATTTGTGTCTTCTACTCCCTGAAGAAGCCATTTTATTTAAACAAAAAGCTAATGTGTTTGATTGCACTCTTTCAACTTTTTTTTTTTTTTTGTGGTTCCTTGGGACTATATGGTAGAGACTTTGATCATAATGCCTCTCTCTGGGTACCACTCTGGCTGTGCCCACGGTGGTTTTCAAGTCTTACTGGTGAGGCTGAGCACCTACCCATTCTGTAGTTATCATGAATTGTCCTCCTTCCCCCTTTTAATACATCTACTTTAATTTCCTGTATTTCCTTTCCCTGATAGAGTTATAAAAGGCTTTATTTATTCCTCCATGACTTTGGCAAGCATAAAGTTCTTCCCTTTTCTTTTCTTTCTTTTTTTCTGTCCTTATCATCCTTTCATGTGGGACTTAATCAGAAGGTTCCCAGGAATACAGTTTTCAGACAGGAAGTAGATTTATAACCCTTCCAGTTCCCCCAGCGTTTGCAGGAGCTGCAGCCTCAGGGACAGGTAGACTTTCAGGGTGTGATCCCAGGCTTGCTCAGAGCAACGGCTCTGCTCTATCTGGAATCTCCAGCGAATTTAAAGATAAAGAGTTTTCTTTTCCTTGTCTCTTTCTCTACAAGAGGACCAATTATTATGTTTCTTTTAACTGATTCTACTTTCAGAATTGCAATGTAGGGTCTCCGTGAAGGGGACATGGTCCTCACCTTGAACTTGCCTGCTCAGTTTGCCCTGGTCTGAGAGTCAGCCCTGGTGGCCCCAGCTCCAGGGGATTCTACACAGGAAACAATCACCAGTTGTTGGGACTCAGACTCAGCACAGTGTGAGAATTGTTGTAGCGTGCCTCCTGCCAACCTACTGCTAAACCAAAAGCTTTAGTCTCCAAGTACAGTCCCTCGGCTGGAGTGAGAGGAAGAGCAGGAGCTGAGGACTCAGCCGTGACTCACTCCTGCGCTACAATCGAGTACCATTTCACATACAGGAACAAGTCTGCTGTAAAGAGAAATGACTCTTGGCTTTAACAGACGAGAATTGAAAGGGAGGGACTACATTTGGTGGCAGCGGGGGTTCGGGTGGGATTTTGATCTTACAGTTTACAGTTGATTAAGAAGAGAAGTCAGAACAGAATGTGGAGGCAGGAACTGAAGCAGAGGCCATGGAGGAACAGTGCTCAGTGGCTCACTCCCTACTTCTTAGCACTCACAACTACCTGCCCACAGTGAGCTCGGCAATCCTACATGAACCACTAGTCAAGGCAGTGGCCCCACAGACTGCAGGAAAGTTTGTGGAGCCAGTTTCCTGATTGAGGGTACCTCTTTCCAGGTGGCTCTAGTCTGTATCAAGTTGGCAGAAGCCTAGGCAGCACACCCACCATCAGGATGTTTCCACCAGCATATTTGAAAAATGCTTGAGTTAGGAAGTTCTTTGTCTATTACTGTAAAAGCTTCATGGACTGGGTATCATGTTGGAACACAGAACTTGGAGCCACCTAAACCTGTGTTCCCATCACGGTTACCCTCTAGAACACAGCACCTCGTTCCTTTTGAGGTGAGAGCTTTGTTTCTTTTATCTTTTTATTTTATATATTTTTTGTTTGGGTCAGACTTTATTTTTTATGGAAAATAATTTTTTCATACAATAGAGTCTCATCATGGTTACCCTTCCCTCACATACTCCCAGATTGTCCTCATTTCCTCATCCATCTGACGCCACGCTTTTTCTTTTTCTCTCTTTAGAAAACCAACAGGCGAAACAAAACAAAGAAAACAACCAATCAGAATTTAAAAGAGAGAGGAAGAAAGGAAACTACACAAGTAACACACACACACACACACACACACACACACACACACACACACCTGCTCACAGAGCAAAACCCATAAAATACATGAAATTAGAAACCATGATATACAAGCAAAAGACCCATATGATTTTTTAAAAGGTCCAAACAAAGCATTATGAGATGGAAACACCACTGAGTTCATTTCGTGTTGGCCACTACTGTGGGGCATCAGGCCTACCCTTAAGTGTGGTTTTTATACCCAGTGAGACTGTTGGAGAAAACTAATTTTTTCCTTTGCAAATGATTGTCAGTTGGAGATGGCTCCTTGCTCCTCTGCACTGGGACGTCATCTGGAATAGACCTGTGCATGCTACCCTGGTCCCTGTGTCTTGGTGCACGGCAGTCCTGTTGCGTCTAGAAGACGTTGTTTGCTTGGCTGTTTGCACACATCCTCTCTGGCTCTTAAAGTCATTCTGCCTCCTCTTCCAGAGAGTTCTCCAAGCCCTGAGGGCCGGGGTTTGATAAAAATATCTCATTCATGACTAAGAATTTCCAAAGACTCTTACTCTCTGCACATTGTCCAGTAGTGGGTCACTGTTTTAATTCCCAGCTATGGCAGATAGGAACTTCTCCAATGATGACTGAGTGAGACACTGATCTATGCTATAACAAAATGTCATAAGAAATCATTTTCTTGCTGTGTATGTGTGTGTGTGTGTGTTTTCCCTAGGCTCATGGCCTAACCGGTCTCTTGGCCACTCTAGCAGTGTCAGGCATGGGTTTCATCTCTTGGAGTAAACCTTAAATCCAATCAGATATTGATTGGTTACTCCTTTAATTTAATTTAATTTAATTTGTGCCACTATTAAATCAGTGTGCCATGCAGGCAGGCTACCATTGTAGATCTCAGAGTGGTGTGGTGGTTACCTTTTCCCGCTGGTAAAGTGTAGAATACATCCCAGTACCGTGAATACTAGTCAATAGGGGTGAAGGCTCTATTTAGGCACAAGCGTGACTTCTTCATATTCAATGAGAAAATGTAGGTGTTATCTTCGGCAATAGAACCTTACCATCAGTTAGTGCAGAAAAACCAAAATTCTTGGCAATTGTTTGGGCTGTTTGGGGACTTCCGTTGTGCCCTTTTGTCCAACAACTCAATTAGATGTAAGCCATTCCTAGTCCTGAAGTTTCTTTTGGAGGCAAAAGATGTTAATCAGGGTATTGTCTTTCCTGTTATTTGGTGATTCCATTTACATTTCTTTCATATATGGATAAATTTTAAGAATTTCTTACTGTAGGTTTTTATATGATTCCCCACATGTCCCTTAGTTAGTTGTCCTTCCCCGTGCCCCCTTCTCTCATCCCTCATCCCTCTCCCTCCCATTCCAGTCTCTCTCCTGTCTCCCCACAACTATCTATCTACTTACCTTTCCTTGAGAGACCCTTCTCTCCCCTCAGTTCCTTACTCTATACCTAACTGTGGTTATATGGATCGTAGCATGCATAGCAAATGCTTAAAAGCCAACATCCATATATAATAGACTACATACTGTATTTGTCTTTTTGGGTCGGAGTTACCTCACTCAGATTTTTTCCTAGCTATATCCATTTACCTGGAAATTTTATAATTTTATTTTTTTTAACAGCTGAATATATTACTGTGTAACACTTTCACTAGTCATGCATCTACTGATACACATCTGCTCCCAGTTCTGGCTGTTAGGAATATAGCATCTAAACAGGGATGAAAAAAATATCTCTGGAGTAGGATACAGAGTGCTCAACAGTGGGTTAGCTGGATCTTGAGGTAGACTGATCCCAGTTTCCCGAGGAACTAGCACACTGATTTTCATAGAGGCTGCACAAACTTGTGCTCTAAATTAGCAATAGCCAGTGTTCCCTTTTCTCCACATCTTTTTCAGCTTGAGCAGTCATTTGTTCTATTGCTCTTGGCTATTCTGACTGATATGAGATGGAATTTTAAAGTAGTTTTGATTAGCACTTCCCTGTTGAATCAGGATGTAGAACATTTCTTTAGTGTTTCTCAGCAATTTGTGGTGCATCTTTTGAGAATCCTACATTTAGTCTGCACCCTACTTTTCATTGGGTCATTTGTTTTCTTGTTCAATTTTTTTTAATTCTTAATATATTGTAGACATCAACCCTATACCAGATATATACTTAGTGAAGGTTTTTTTTTTTTTTTTCTCTATTTTGTAGGCTGCTGCTTTGTCTAAGTGGCAGTGTCCTTTGCTGGGCAGAAGTCTTTCAGTTTCATGAGGTCCCACTTTATTAATTGTTGGTCTTAGTGCTTGTGCTATTGGCGTCTTGATCAAAAAGTCTTTTCCTGTACCATTGAGTTTAAGACTATCCCCTTTGTTTTATCCTGTTAGATTTAGGGTATCTGGACATATGCTGAGGTCTTTGAGCTATTTGAAGTTGAGTTTTATACAGAATGATAAACATGAATCTATTTGCATTCTTCTATTTGCAGCCATCCAGTTTGACCAGCACAATTTGTTGAAAACGTTTTCTCCCCCCGCCCCCAGGTATATTTCTGGCTTTTTATTTAAATAAAAAATTAGGTGTCTGTTTATGTAAGGGTCTTCAATTCAATTTAATTGATCAATGTGTATATTTTGTGCAAATACCATGCTGTTTAAATTATTATAGCTCTGTAGTACAATTTGAGGTTGCAAGTTGTGATACCTCCAGCAATTCTTTCATTATTCAGGATTGTTTTAGCTAGTGTGTGTGTGTGTGTGTGTGTGTGTGTGTGTGTGTGTGTGTGTGTGTTTTCATGTGAAGTTGAAAATTGTCCTTTCAATTTCTGTGAAGAATTGTGTTGGATTTTGGAATTTTCCTGGGATTGAATCTGTAGGCTGCTTTTGTGGGATGGCCAATTTACTAATTTACTAATTACCAATTTTCAATTTACTAATCCTACTTATCCACGAGCATGGCAGATCTTTCCATCTTCTGGTGTCTTCTTCAGTGTCTTGAAGAATTTATTTATTGCACAAGTCTTTCACCTTTCATTTGCTTGGTTAGAGTTATCCTAAGACTTTTGTTTGTTGTTTGTTGTTTTTATTTTTTGAGACAGGGTTTCTCTATCTTGGCTGTCCTGGAACTTGCTCTGGAGACCAGGCTGGCCTCAAACTCACAGATTCTTTTGCCTCTGCCTCCCGAGTGCTGGGATTAAAGGTGAGCACCACCACCGCCTGGCCCATTTGTCATTTGTATATAGAAAGACTCATAGTTTTTTTTCTGTGTTAATTTTGTACATTGATACTTTACTGAAAGTCTATCAGTTGTAAGAGTTTCCTGGTAGAGTTTTTAGGGTCTTTAATGTGTAAAATCATATCATTTGCTAAAAAAGACAATTTTATTTCTTCCTTTCTTCTATTTGTATTGCTGGGAACTACTTCTAAAGAATAAATTTGTGATATCAAATATCAAAGCCTAAACAACAGAAATCTATTTCTCATAGTCTGAAAGGCTCAACTCTACCACCAAAGCATCAGTAATGCTGCTTCTGTCATTACTGCGGTCCTTGGCTTGTTGGTAGCCATCTTTTCCTGTGTCTTTAGTGCTGTCCCTCTGAGTACATTATGAACGTACGCCAATCTCATTTCATAAACACTAGTTAGAGTGGACAGAACCTACCCAGGAGCAGTTTAATTTAATTGCCTCTTTAAGAAACAATGCATCAAACACAGCCGCATTTCAAGGGACTCTCTTTGAGAATTTCAGCATTTCAGTGTCGAGGAAATACAATTTAGTCCATGGCTCTGAGCAGCGTGTTCTTTAGACTTCTTTCCTTTTCATTTCTGCCTTTCTAAAACATTCTCTGCTGTAGTTTCATACACTGCTCTTTTCTCAGCATTGAACATGGGCTTACTGAGCTCCACAGGACCTCTAACACCACTCATGCTCAGAAGCAGAAGCAATGCTGAGTTCCCCAGTAAGCACCCTAGTAAGAGCCCAGAAATGTCTGTGAAAGTGTGAGGGAGTTCAGAAGACCAATGTCTCCTTCTGCCTGAGGTAAGGGAGTTAGAGAAGAGAGGCCAACAGTTAAGACACCTGAAATAGGGACCATGGTTGTTCTGGCAGAGAAAATGGTGAAGACATTGCAGAAGAGAAACAAAAGGTATAAAGTTTAGAAGCAGGAAAGGGCATGGCTGGGAGGTGAGTCTTCTGGGAGGAGGTGGGGGTGACTTTGAGGTTGCAGAAGGATGCGAAAGAAAATCCTGATCCCCCCCCAACAAGCTGACTGATAACTATTTGAAATATTCACAAGTTAAAGTACCATATCTAGATTTCTGAAACTCTGTGCAAAAAAATCATTTGCATATTATTTAACTATATCTGCAGTGCACGGATCTTGCTATTACTTAGCTTTGTAAGAGTCCACCCAATTCTCAGCTCATAGTCAGGGCCTTCCTCTGGCATTTTATTTGCATTCATACATCCCAGTTGTCATTATTGTGTGGGAATAGTAAGCAAATGGAAAGGAATCCTCTTTTTTTATTTTTTTATTTTTACCTAGGGAAGCATGGTCTCTGCCTTCCTCAGCGCGGCTGTGTGGGTGCATATTCTTGCATGAGAAACAGATGAATATTTATGGGGCAGTGGTCAAGTGGACGTAAGTCTGCTTTGAGAATTTTCACAAACAGTACCTACTTAATAATCTAGTGGCTGACTGATTTCACTGTGCAAACAGAGGAAATCAGGTCCCTTTAAATGAATTAACATGCAGTGACATTAGGTTGATCTCTTTGTTAAATCCCTCATGTTCATTCTTTTCTTGGAAGGGTCTGTGTTGTGTGAATAAAAATGGCCCTCATAGGCTCATATATTTGAATGCTTAATCATCAGAGAGTAGAGCTTCTTGAAAAGGTTTAGGAGGTGTGGCCTTGCTGGAGGAAGTGTGTCACTGGGGGTGGGCTTTGAGGTTTCAGAAGCTCAAGCCAGGCCCAGTGTCTCTCTCTCCAGCTGTCTGCAGATCTGGATGTTGAGCTCTCAGCTACTTCTTCAGCTCTCTGCCTCCCTGCCATGGTGAAAATGGACTAAAGCTCTGAAAATGTAAGCAAGCCCCAATTAAATGCTTTCCTTTAAAAGAGTTGCCTTGGTCATGTCTCATCACAGCAATAGAACACAGACTAAGACAGGGTCCTATTCCATTGTTACACTATCCAGCAAAGTTTAACTGCTCTTCCAATGTGACCTGTTCCCAATGGAAGTTTCTTACCAACAGGTATGACACACAGCGTGTCAGGAACATTCTCATCAGTCTGCTGCTCTCTGGCTGGCTCCCATTAGTGCTTTTGTTTCCAGAGTCTTTAAAGTCACACTGTAACAACCATTTTCAGCTATGGCACTCAGTGAACCAGAGTGAATATGCAAGCAGTGTGTGCTACCAATACTCTATGTATAAGGAACACATCTGGTTCTCATAATAACACCAGTGAGGTGGGCGCTGTTACTTTCTTTAGTTTGATCATGTAACACTGAGGAATAAAGAGGTCAGGCTAGCTCCCCCAAAGACCCCTGGTGGGACCTGAAGCTAGACAAGGCTCAGGGGAGGCTTAGGTCTCTGCCCTCATGACAGGAGCTAAGGAGGCGCCTGCTCGGCACTGAGGCCTGAGCATGTGGTAGGCAGTGTCTCTCCCTCAGCTGCTGGCGGGAAAGTGCCCGATGCCCAGGGTAGCACCTGCAGTTGTGCCCCTGCCCCAGCTCAGCCTCCATAGCCAGAGCGCAGACACCAAGCTCAACAGTCCGGTGTATGGGGAAGGAGCGAGGAAGTGGACGGCGAGGGTGTGCAGACGGATCCCCAGAAGGCTCTGGTTTCTAGGATTGAGCCTCAGGGAAGACATCCATTGGGAATGCTGCTTACAAATTCATTTGAATTTTCATTTGAAACAACAAAGGGTACATTATAGTTAATAAAAACAACAATAATAATAGGCATTTACTGAGCCCTTCTACACATTAGGTTACTGGGCCAAGCAAGTTGTTTTCTGTTCTCTTGACATCTCAAACAACCTCAAGCAAGAGCCAGACTCTTGTCTGAAGAGAGAGAGCCTTACCTTAGAGAGGCAACAGCCTCAGAGAACTCATTAGAGCCAGGGGGGTGAACCTGGATCTTCTCCATCTTGAGAATCTACCCTCCCATTTCCTTTCTGGATACTCCTCCACTCCCAAACTTTCCAGCTTGGCTTTGCCTGTCTTTTCTGTCCCTTTATAAATTGACGTATAACTGACATATGGTAAAGCAAAACAGTAACAAGACAACAAAGCCAACCACAAAAACAAACCCTAAATATTTTTTCATTTCTGGGGTGTGTGTGTGTGTCTGTATGTTGAAAGAGAGAAAAAGAGGCATACATACATACATACATACATACATACATACATACATACATACATTCACTATACAGCTCAGGCAAACCTTTGAACTCATAATCTCCCTAGTGCTGTGATTGCAAGCATGTATCACTAAGCCTGGCATCTCCATGTCAGTTCTGTTTAGTTAAGTGGTTAAAAGTTCCTAGGACCCATGTCAGGCTATGACTCTAGTTCTGGGGGATGCAATGCAAAGACAAACACATGCTACATATCAGTTTTTGTTTAGAATAAGATAACATTGGAGTTATATAGTTTAAAACAAATTATAAGATCTTAGAGATGCACTCCAAGTCCTTAGGGTGAAGTGGTAAAATAGTGGTTTAAAATTCTCTATTGAAATAATAAGCAGTTAGGCATGGTAGCTTTTATCCCAGCTCTTGGGAGGCAGAGGCAGGTGGATTCCTCTGAGTTTAAGGCTATCCTGGTCTGCTTAGTGAGTTCCAGGACAGCCAGAACTACATAGTGAGACTCTGTCTTGAAAAAAAAAATCAAATAATAAAAACAATAAATAAATAAGCAAATGAAAATAATGAAAAAAAACAAGACAGAAAGTTTTAGGACAAAGGTGTAGCTTGGTAGTAAAGGGTTTGCTTAACATATGTGGCTCTGGCTTCCATCACCAATATGATAAGGGAGTAACTAAATAATTAATTAACTTAAAAGTAGAAAACATATAAAACACAAACAGGACACATTTTTACAGTGTAGTTCTGTTTTTAGATTGGGGACATTTCCAACATCCTAAGAGACCCAGCTTTCTGGCACATTTAGTAGTTCCTGGTAGGGCCATTAGAGTCTCGATGGAAATCTCCACAGAAGCTGGGCACTTCTGGGGCTGACACAGGAGAAGCATCAGATTTGATTAGTAAGGCTGTCTGTGGCTGGGATGTAAGCAAAATGAGAAGAGTTGTTAGCCAACCATTCTTACCTGGTTTGGATATCGGCAGTTAATTTGTTTTCATTTCACATCACAGAGAGATTAGGTCTCTGTGGCATACTTGGCAGGTGACCACGAACATGAAATAAACTGCCGGTGAAGCCCACTTGTCTGCACTCCGAAATGACCAGAACACATGGGAGCCCTCCCACTTCAGCCAAGCACAGTCTCAGGGCTGTGGACTGTCACCTGACTGTCACCCTGTCACTGCTACTAGCACTGTACTTGTTTGTGCCACAAACATAGCAGTGAAACTTGCTCTCCAAGGCTGCGCTCTGAGCCAGGTTAGTGACTGATACCCAAAATTCCAGCATCTGGAGACAGAAGCAGAACTGTTGCAAGTTCAAGGGCAGCCTGGTCTGCAAAGTGAGTTCCACTAGGCCCAGCAGAACTACAGAGTGGGAGCCTGACTCAAAACCAAAACCAAATGGCAAGATTGCTGCCATGCACAGATGCTGGATTGGAAGCAAAGAAGCTTAGCTGGGCAGGTGGATTAACAGGACCTTGATTCAGAGGTGAGTGCCAGGGAGGGGGAAGGAAAGCCTTCTCTGAGACAGAGTGAAATGGCTCTTCTTTATTCAAGGGAATAAAGGCTGTATAAATCTTGGGGAAGAAGGTAGGAGTTTTGAGGGTGAGTGTACGTCATTGGTTAGAGCTGGAAACGTTTCATTTGCATGGAGAGGAATCCCAGGTGCTAGCTGGACAAGTCCTCGTAAGAAAATAGGAAGTTTTAACCGGAAACCTGGCCACCAGGCTGTGCGACTCCCTCAAGGGTGGCAGAGGTGGGGGTCGCAAGGCTGTGTGCACCTGATCATGCAGGCCCAGAAGAGGGAGGGAGTGGTCCTTACTCCTGCCAGTCCCAGGCTGAAATTTTCCAGAGTTTGGACACATCTTGACCTCACTCTTGCTCCAGGACCGTAGTCCTGGTCTCACAGGTCACTCACCCCACAGGCTGCATGTGTTTTTCTTCCTTAACACCTTAAAACTCTCTTCAGACTTTAAGTAGAATAATAGGTTGACAAAGAGTATGTACACGTGCTGGATGGTTTTATGTCAATTTGACACACGCTAAAGTCATCTGAGAGAAGGGAACCTCAATTAAGAAAACACCCCTGCCTTAGTTAGGTTCGATTGCTGCAACAAAACACCAAGACCAAAAGCAAGCTGGGAAGGAAAGGGTTTATCACTGAAGAAAGTCACTCAGGAACTCAAACAGGGCAAAAACCTGGAGGCAGAAGCTGACGCAGAAACCAAGGAGGGGTGTTGCTTACTGGCTTGATTCCTTGTGGCCTGTTCAGCCTGATTTCTTATAGAAGTAAGCCCACCAGCCCAGCAAAGGATGACACCGCCTGTGGGTTTTTCTCCATTGATCACTAATTATGAATTACTGCCAGATCTTATTAGACATATTTTCTTAGTCAAGGCTCCTTCTTGCCTGGTGACTCTAGCTTGTGTCAAGCTGACATAAAGCCAGCCATTACAGTTTCCATAAAATAGGTCTGTAGGCGAGCCTATAGGACATTTTCATAATTAATGATTGATGGGGAGGACCCAGCCCTCTGTGGGTGGTATCATCCCTGGGCTGGTGGTCCTGGGTTCTATAAGAAAGCTGGCTGAGCAAGCCGTGGGGAGCAAACCAGTAAGCAGCACTCCTCCTTGGCCTCTGTGTCAGCTTCTGCCTTCAGGTTTTTGCCCCGTTTGAGTTCCTGACCTGACTTCCTTCAGTGATAGACCATGACATGGAAGTGTAAGCCAAATAAACACTTTCCTCTCCAACTTGTTTTTGGTCATGGTGTTTCATCACAGCAATTAGCAACCCAAAATAAGACAGCACCTGAAATAATTTCTGTGGAAGTATGTTTGGATCCCATTCAACTAGATAGAAAAAACAAATGGAATCTAGACTAAAATTGCTTTGTTAAGAATGGGAAGATGGCTCCGTGGGTGAGAGCTTGCAGTGCAAGCATGAGGATTGAGTTTGGATCCTCAGAACTATGAGAAGCCAACTATGGCCCAACACTAGGAATGGGGGTGGGGTGGGAAACATGAGGATCTCGCTAGCCACCAGCCGATCTGAGAAGTGGTAAGCTCCAGGTTCATGGAGAGACTGTGGTGGGAGTAAGTCAGAGATGACAGAGGATACCAGATGTCCTGCTGTGGCCTCCACATGCATGTAACTGTGTGACAGTCTCCCACGTGCCCCAAACCCCGCAATTCTGTGTTAAAGTGGTTTGGTACTCAACAAATGGTGTTGGATGGACCCTGCCTACATACAAATATCAATCAGCTCCTTAGAGAAAGACTTAGGTAGACCACACGAAATCCTTTGGTTCAAGAATTAAAATGTCAGTGACAGGAGAGGACACACTGATGCAAAACTGAGCCAAGAGAAGTGTAGTGGGATGATTTCAGGGCATTGAAATGAGAACAGCTAAAAGAAATAAGAAAGTAATTACTGCAAACTGCCTTAGTCAGCCCTACTCACTGGTTCCTGCTTTCTTAACCCAGGGGAAGGAGTGTGTGGCCTAAAAGCAGCATGCCTGGGAAAAACATCGCCTCCAGAACTGTCTGTAAAGAGATGCACTGTGGCCAGTGAGATGGCTCAGCAGCTAAAGGTACTTGCCACCAAGTTTGGTGACCTGAGTTTGATCCCGGGGCCCACAGTGGGGAAAGAGAAAACTGATACCTGAAGCTGCACTCTGGTTTCTGCACATTGACCATGGCAGGCACCCACACCACAACCAGATGTGTGCACACAAATAAATAATGTTAAAAAAAAATACCCCATACCAAACACAGGCACAGGCTCAAGCATTGTCTTCTCTAGAGGTGAAACTCATCTCCCTCCTTCTTGTGTGCAAAGTACATGCATGAAAGCAATTTTGTTTGCTTATTGAAAAACCATAAAGTAAATCAAACCTTCCGAGTTAAGCACACCTACTTGTAGCACGTGTGTACAAGTTTATCTCCAGAGACAAAATCATATGCACAAACCCTTCACAGCTGACTGATGTATGGTGCTACAGCTGCTTTGTACTACATAAGAGGGATAGAAGTGTGTTATTTTCAAATAACATGTATGTGAAGACTGGATATGGGTAACAAGAATGCACAAACTGCTGGAGCCACTGTTGTGTGCTGTGATATCCATGGGGAACTCAGTAAACACCCTGTGCTAGCTGATTTCTCACCTTCACTATTATATCTTTCATGTTTCCATGATGCTGATCAAACCCAGGGCAAGTGTTCTGCCACAGAGTCATATCTTCAGCTCCACCAGATTTATTTATTTTTTAAAGATTTATTTATTATTACTTCTACAACATTCTGCATTCACACCAGATCTTACTATAGATGGTTTTGAGCCACCATATGGTTGCTGGGAATTGAACTCAGGACCTCTGGAAGAACAGTGAGTGTTCTTAACCTCTGAGCCATCTCTCCAGCCCCAGATTTATTTTTTAAAGTGAAATTTACAAAAGTCTCCTGCTTGGATCCTGCCTCACAATCTGAAATTGTTTTAATGTGTGATCCAGCATTTTCTGTTTTGCCTTGAGGTAAGCAATCTCTTCACCCTGTGGTGTCTGGAAACCTGGACCTCTTCATGCAGAAGAATGAGTTGCGATCCCAGACTTTACGAGGTGTAAATGACGGGTCAGGATGGATAAAGACCAAATGCAAGACCTGAAGCTGCCTAGACACCTTGAAGGAAACAGGACACTGGTTTTGGAAATGGAAGTTTTAGGTACGATACCAAAAGTGCAGACAGCTAAATAAAGACAGATGACTGGGCTACATCAAATTGAAGAACTTTTTCCACAGCAAAGGAAACAACCAACTCTGTGGAACAGCAATCTAACAAAGAGGATAGTGTGTCTGTCACTCACAGACATAGTGGGGTTTGCCTAGCACATAGAAAGTCCAACCGACAGCAAAACAGCTTAATTATTTGGCTAAAGAATTAGATAGGCATTTCTTCAAAACCTCTCACCATTAATAACTGGAAAAATGCCGACCAAATCCACAGTAGGGCATTCACATCAAGCCTGCCCTTTACACAGCCACCATCAAAGCTCTGAAAAAAGTAGGTGCTGGAGTTGCAGGGAAACTGGAGTCCTTGTGCAGCCTCCGTGGGTGCAGCCACCATGGAAGACAGTGCGGATAGTCTGTATAAAGCAGAAGCATCATACAATCTCATGTTTTGATCTGGATCCAAGAGACTCGAAAGCACAGTTTCCCAGAGTCACCTTCACCTGTGTCCACTCTAGCACTGTCCATACTGACCAAGGGGAGGAGGCAATCACCAGCTAGCATATCACTGAAAATACTAAAGTACAGGGGGAAAGGAGTCTAACAGGAGTCATACCACCTACAAGGTGAGACTAAACGACCCGCCCAAATCTAAAGAATCCTCCTGGCACAACTGCAAACTGAGATCACAGGCAAAATGCCTCAGCATACAATTACAGTGGCTACTAAACGATAGCTGCCTGCAGCAACCACCATTCAGATTCTTACCTTTATGAATTTTACCAGTCTGAGAACCAAATACAAGCGGAGTCATAGAGCACATGAGTTTTTGTGACTGACTTCCCCCAGGGATTACAATGTATTTGAAATTCATCCATGTTGTAGCAAGTAATAAGATTGACATCTGTGGTCTGTGTCACATTTTGCTCATCCGGTTGTATAAGTTACTTTTCTTTGTCAAGAGGACAAAATGTATGATGTAAATAGCCTAAAGGAGGAGAGATTCATTGCTCTCTTCCTTAGCCCTTCACTTCCTAGCAACAGCTCCTAAAACTGTAGGAGTCTCCAGGGCTCTTGTGGGGTCTTCTTTCTGAATACATGACTGGGGCATCTTGAAGGAGTTAGGATGGAGACTGGTCACAGGAAAGACCAAAGCATCAGAGTGGTGAACAGGGCTAAAGGGTAAGCTGTTTTGCAACAGCTCTAGATTTATAGCCAGTCAGGATGACAATGTTAGAATTGCACTGCAATAAAAGACTCTGAGTATTCTTGAGATAAGAGAATTTCATGTATGTCTCTGTGTGTGTGTGCTCGTGTATATGTGTGTGACAATCCTCCCTCCACACTAGAGTGACCAGAGCTATAGCATTCTATAGTGGAGTATAAATGTGGAGAGAAACATTTTTGTTCTCCTCCACCTCCCTGACATAGTTGCTTAGTTAAAAAAACAAATTCCTGGTTCCATATGGCACACACGGTAAGTTCAGCACTTGGGATACGAATCTCAGGTTGAGACCTTGACTTAAAAATAAACAGATAATAACAACAAAAACCAGATTCTTAGGGAATTCTCCTGACTTGCTGACCAGAAGCTCTGTGGCTGGAGCCTGGTGGGGCTGGAGCCTGGTGGGGCTGGAGCCTGGGGATACTCCTTTTGGTGAGGGAAGTGGATATTTCTGCACTAAGGCTAGCCTGGCCTGGATTTCTGTGCCGGGTAGTTTTATGTCAGCTTAACACATAAACTAGTGTCATCTGAAAAGAAGAAACCTCAATTGAGAAAAATGCCTACATAAAACCCAGCTGTAGGGTATTTTCCTAATTAGTGATTGATAGAGGGGGACCCAACCGATTATGGGTAGAGCCATCCCTGGGCTGGTGGTCTTCATTCTGTGTACAAGAAAGCAGGCTGAGCAAGCTATGGGGAGCAAGTTGGTAAGCAGCATCCCTCCATGGCCTCTATGTCAGCTCCTGCCTCCATGATCCTGCCCTGATCAAGTTCCTGTCCTGACTTCCTTCAGATGAACAATGCTGTGGAAATGTAAGCCCAATAAATCCTTTCCTCACCAACTTGCTTTTTGATCATGGTGTTTCATCAAAGCAATAGAAATTTTAACTGAGACAAGGTCATTGTGCAACCCAGGATGACTTTGAACTCATGATTCTCCTGCCTTGGCCTCCTGAGTTCTGGGATTACAATCATGTACCACCATGATGGGCCAGCAATGTACATTTTTAATATGTCCCCGACTGATTCCTATGACTAATGATGTTTTTGAAAAGGAATAGAGACTGGAGAAAATTACATTAAGATTTAACATATGAAAACAGGAAGTTGACCAAGAAAGACTGGAAGTCTTTCCCCACCTGGACTTTACTTTCCTTATAAAAGTTGTTCTCAGCTGTTTCACTGGCCAGTTTCCCAACTGCTCCCTGTTCTCTCTGAGCAGTATTCATTAGGGAGTTTCACTAAGCCTGAGAAGCCAAAATGTCCTAAGGTGAGCCTTCCTTTCCAGTCTGCATCCATACAATCGACCCTTTTCGTTCAGAAAGTTTGGGTTTAAGAACAGACACAACTGTCTATGGCTCTGGGTCTGGAGGATCTGGAACCTCCTTCAACTGGGTCACAGAGAAGAACAATAGGAAGTCATTTTTACATTAAAACCAGTGCACCAATGTTAGAGAAAAACTATGTTAACGTTATTTTTATAAAGCTGTGTGTGTTTCTCAGTTTCTCTCTTAATGCGGCAATCACACAAATATTGAGACTGTGTTATATTATTTTAACAAGCTTCACAGCACAAGAGTTGAGCATTTATTACTCTATTCTTAAACCTCTAGGCTTATTTGGCTTCCTCTCAGAGTACATCCCAGAGATACTTGCACTTTGTAGTTTTCTCTGATCCAGCTTCTCTCTGCTGATGTCACTTGGACCTCTCCTGTGGCTGAATCACCTACTTCCTCCTCTAACTCCTCTTTCCCAGGAAGTCCAGCACTATTCTCTTTCCCGCTCAACAACTGGCTGTAAACTGCTTTATTGGCATATCAGGTAACAATTGGGGAGCAGTGTTTACACAACATCGAGACAGGAGATTCTCAGAACAAGAGAACCAGATGTGGGGAGGGGGAGTGGTACAGAAATCAGCATTTGAATTACATAATAACCTTATGCCTACAAAACTAACTTTTGTTTTTATTTTGTTGTTGTTGTTGAAGAAAGAGAATTAAAGACTGTTGCAAAGGAAATGCTCCAGGCATGTGGAGTCTGTAGCAACAGCTTACTATTTGGTCTGTGATAGAGGCTAACTTCATTTTCAAAAGTTGTGCTGACAGGATAAGAAGTGGCATCTGAGAGGACAGGAGTTCCCTGAAACCCTTAGTTGCTGCCTCTCAGGCTGTAGACAGCTTGAAGTACTGAGAGAGAAATGATTAAAAGTTGTATCCCAAATCCTACATTTCAGGTTAGGAGGAAAAGATCCAGGCAAATTCATTTTCCACAAACATTCTAGAAGGTTTTAGTCTAAAGGCCCAGGCTTGAACATCAGTGTCTTTTTGACTACAGCTTGGCTCCTTCCTCAGATCTGTCTTGTATTTTTTTTTAAGATTTATTTATTTATGATGTATACAGTATTCTGTCTTGCATATATGCTTGTTCGCAGAAGAGAGTGTCAAGTCTCATTATAGATGGTTGTGAGCCACCTGTGGTTGCTGGGAATCGAACTCAGGGCTTCTAGGAAGAGCAGACAGTACCTCAGAGCTAACTCTCCCTGTCTTGTATTTTTTACTGTTAGAACCTTGCCTCAATTCATAAAGAAATTAGGTCTTCCTTAAAATAACGTTAAACTGAACACATAGAAAACATATTAAAAGTTTAAAATTTGTACTTTGTAAAATGTGGGAAAGATAGATAAAGTAAGTCTATGTAGGTTTTGCCCAAGCCACTAGCTGGAAACTTTTTACCCCATCTGGGTGAACTCACCCCACAGCTGCTGCCTTGAGTGGAGACATGAACTGAGCACATTTCTGTGAGGGTTATTAGGCAATTCCTCATAGCCTCTTTTAGACTGTATCCAACTGTTTTGAAAACTGTGTCCGTGTACTCACTGGAACCATTTAACTGAGGGCTTCTGCCTAAGGCCTGGCTCAACATCAGGAAATTGTTTTACCTTAAGAAAACCTGGATCAGGTATCACCAAGGTCTCTTGAGATTATCAAGTGGTTCTTTGTGCCATGGCTACTGGCAAGCAAGTGATGGTGTTTCCTGATGCATCTTCAACACAGGAGGGATGGAGAGCTTAAGGTAGCCCAAAGGTATTTGCATTCACTCCTTAGAAAACATGCTTGAGACCAGGCTGAGTCATGGAGGTGGAATGCATGCCCATTGACCTTTCACCCCTGTGAAATGGAAGGCCTCTTTATTAGGGACAGATGGGAAAGTGAAGTGTTTATTGATTTAGATAATAATTTATGTAAAATGTGGCCTCACCAACAAAATGAGGCCCCTTATACTGTGATCTCTGCCAGGGTTCTATGGAGAGTAAACTTCATCATCCCTCTTCCTCAGTCTGTTTGTAAAGACACGGCCGTCTGTACATGAAGTTGCAGATGCTAAGCATCACACACTCAATGCAGTGTTAGGAATCCAGGCTTACTCAAACAGTCTCTTGGGTTTTGATAGCCTTTTCAGGAAACTGACATAATATTGACTATGGAATGCAAATCTCCAAATAAAAATGTTAACCCTGGCTGGGCTATATAGAGTTCAAGGCTGGTCTGGGCTACATAGGGAATTTAAGGCCAGCCTGGAAAACTTAATGAGACGCAGCCTCCAGATAAAAAAATAGAGAAAAGGTTGAGGCTGTTGGTCAGTGGAAGAGCCTTCATGTAGCATGTGTGAAGTCCTAGGTTCAATCCAAGGTGCTGTGTTTTTATAGGCCACAAGTTAGGGCCATAATAAGTTAAATGTAAAGAGTTAAAAACATAATAAGTTGCCAAAATATGGCAATTTGAAAGGAAAACAATAGTATATTAAGAGAAGAATATGTTTAAAGAATCAGAGGACAGCAGAAAGACTCTAGTGGTAGGTCATGACCTATTATTGCAAAGAGACGCCATGACCATGACAACTCTCAAATAAAGGAAAGCATTTAACTGGGGCTTGCTTACAGTTTTTTAGGTTTAGTCCATTATCACCATGCTGGGGAACATGGCAGTATGCAAGCAGACATGGTGCTGTAGAAGGAGCTGAGAGTTCTATATGCAGATCTTCAAGAAGCAGGAGAAAACAGAGTACTGCTTGCTAGTACTCAAAGGCCACCCCCGGTGACTAGCTACTTCCAACAAGGTTACACATCCTAATCCTTTTAAATGGTGCCACTCCCTATGGACTAAGCATTCAAATAAATGAACCTATGGGGCCCATTCTTATTCAAACCACATCACACTCCCTGGCCCCCATAGGCTTGAATCCATATTATGATACAACATTGCATTTAGTTCAACTTCAAAAGCCCCCATAGTCTATCACAGTCTCAACAATGCTTAAAAGTCCAAAGTTCAAAGTCTTTTCTTAGACTCAAGGCAATGTCTTAACTGTAACTCCCTGTAAAATCAAAATAAAAAAGATCACATACTTCCAATACAGAATATATATTATCTTCCCAAAAGGAAGGAAAAGGAGCAGAGTGAGGAAATACTGGACCAAAACAAGAACAAAAACCAGGGGGGCAAACTCCAAACTCAGCATCTCTAGGTCTGATGCCAAATGCTCTTCAGATCTCTAACTCCTTCCAGCCTTGTTGACTACAACACACTTCTCTCTTATGGGCTTGTTCTATACCTTGTCTGCAGCCTTGCTTGGCAGGTATCTCAGGACTCTGGCATCTCTAACATCTTGGGGTTCTCAACACAATCCAAGCTTCACCTTCACAGCTTCATGCAATGGCTTCTCTGGACCTCTGTGCAGGAACACCCTGACACGTGCCTGGCCTCAGAGGCTTTCCTGTTGAGGGATATCCCACAACCCCTTTCTTGTATCCTTGACTCTAAAGCCAGACCATGTGGCCAAGTTTGCCAAGTTCTGTTGCTTGCTAGGGTTAGCACATGGCTCTTCATTCAGTTACATCTGCATCAGCTTTCTGTTTGCAATGGTTTCCTTCACTGCTTAAGCTTTTCTTTTATTCCATTTCACAATCTGGAAGCTTAGCTGGGAGGGTTCTTTCCCTGAAGTCACCATTCCCTTTGTTCTATTTAGCATCAGGCTTTTCTTTAAACTTTTCATCTCTTTGAGCACTGGACTAAATTCTATTATACTTCATGGTGCTTTTTCTCCTCAAACTGTATTTTTTTTCTTTCTCAGCTTGCTATTATACTCTGTATAAGAGTATCCATTAATAACCATATGACAGAGTCAATACTAGGCTGTCTTGAAATCTCCTCTGCCAAGGCCATTAACCCAAAACTCTTCAATTTAGTCTCAGACAGCATTTTCAGACAAGGGCAAAAGCAGCTACATTCTTTGCCAAAATATCACAAGAATGAGCTCTAGGCCACTTAATATTTTTCCCCTCCAAAATCTCTTGAGCTTGGCCCTCATAATCCACATTGGTCTCAGCACCACTGTCTTCCCTGCTCCTACTATTATGACCCCTTAGGCCCTGCTTAAAGTGTTCAACAGCTTTTCTAATCCAAAAGTCCCAAAGTCCATATTCTGCCAACAAGCAGCATGGTCCAGCCTGTCACAGCAATATCCTACTCCTGGTAACAACTTCTGTCTTAGCCACAGTTCTACTGCTGTGAAGATACAATGTAAGCAAGGCAACTCTTATAAAGGAAAGCATTTAACTGGGGTTTGCTTACAGTTTTAGAGGTTTCGTATATTATCAATATGATGGCACATAGGCAGACACAGTTCTGGAGAAGGAGTTGAGGGTTCTACATGCAGACCTGAAGACAGCAAGAGAAGAAAGAGACACATGTCCTGGCTTGTCCCCCACAGTGACACATTTCCTCCAATGAGACCACACCTTGTAATCCTTTTAAATAGAGCCATTCCCTTTTGACTGAGCATTCAAATACATGAACCTGTGGGGCCATTAGTATTCAAACCAGCACAACCAGTATACACATTCATCTCTAGCAGACCCCTGATAGACTCATTGCTATTGAGTTGTCTTAGTTTCTACTACTCTCCTCATAAATTCTCTTATTTTTAATTGCTTCCTGTGTTACTTCATTATCATCATTGTTTGAATAACTGCCTCTCACTGGTTGCTCTTCTTCCAAAAAGAATATCACTCTCCTTTATTAACCAGGCAGCACCTTGGCCAGCCAATAACCGTATGCAAGAGAGGAAAGCGGAGAACAGGGGCGTGAGGGGTATACACATTAAGTATTTATAGCTATGGTCTGATCCCAGAGACAGGAAGCTCCCCCTTCCTAAAGCTGCACCTCAGAGAGCAACAGGGTGCGCGGAAGCATCACTGCTGATGGATTCCTGTCTGTATCAAGGGAGAGATTAGAAAAGGTACCTTGAAGGTATTAGATTAAGTATGAACTTCCAGAAGAGCAGGCTAGCATACTCGCTAGACTCCTCTGTGAAACCAATAAGAAAACTGGCAAAACACCCCTCTCCGGGTCCCCCTACTGGGCTCTGTGAATTAATAAAGACTTGCAAAAATCCAAGCAGTGTTTATAAAGAATAAGTCTGAATATGAGTAGGAACAGTGAGTTTTAGAGAGGTTACCCCTTCCTTCCTCTCTTTCCCCTCATCCCCAGCCCCAGGCTACCTTGGAAATCTAAAAGCCATGGAAAGTATAAAAACAAGCGATCAGCCACGAGAGGGGACAGCATCAATGGAAAAGCCACCCTCAGAAAACTCTGTTCTCAGGGTTTGATCTTACTGATCTTCCTCAGGGAACCTGTGTGGAAATAGCTGTACAAGAGTCAGATACAGTCAGTGACAATTGTCTGCCATGGAAATGTGAGGTAGCAAAACTGGTTAGGATTAACAAGAGGTAGACCAGAAAACAAACAAACAAAACACATAAAAGGAAACGATAGGGAATGAGGTGTTCCTACGGACCTTTGTAGAGCTGAGGCTACCACTGAGACTCTAGAAGGCTCCCGATGAAGAGACCTGCATATACGGAAAGATCTTAGAAGGCACCACCTCAAGGCTTTGAGAAAGCAGGGAATAAAATCTGAGGTAGAGATGTGGAGTACTGAAGTATGCTTCAAAGAGACGAGACATGGAGGAAGGCTGCTAGACTTCATTCAGTGCATTTAAGGAAATCCCTCTTCAGTTATCAGGTGATAGAAAAAGAGAGCAGAGGCTAAATGACAGGAACACAGCGCCTATAGAATTATCCAGGAAAGGCTCTCAGCAAGCAAACAACACCAGCCACAAGAGGGCCCAGAGATGCAGAAGAAAAATATATTTTTTATTTAATATTTAAAAGATTCTGCTTTTTAACTAAATAGAAAATCAGATTCGGCATGATGGCTCTGCTGTAAAGGTATTTGCCTACAAGATTGGTTACTTGGATTCTCTTCCTGGAATCCATGTAAAGATGGAAGGAGACAGCTGAATCCACAAAGTTGTCTTCTAACCTCCATACATGTCCAGGGCATGTGAAACCACACACACACACACACACACACACACACACACACACACACACACACCATTCACTAACAATAGAAACTGTTAAAAAAACAAAAACAAACAAACAAACAGAACAGAACAGTAAATATGACCAGACATGGGAAATAATGTACCCAACAGGAACTGGCCTTGCAGGAGTTCAGATTAAATTAAATTTTCTAAAGAGGACTTTAAGGCAGACACTACAAGTATGTACAAATCAGTAAAGGATCCACATCTAACTAAAAGGAGGTCATTTCTCACTAAATGTCAATAATGGGATAGAACCTATTCTAAATACTCTGTGGCTCCATCAGCTAAAAATTTCCATTCTGGTGAACAAAAGGGAAGTTACTAAACAGAGCCTCGAAGAACAAAGAGGAAAAAACGAATATCAGAGAAGTAATGGCTAAGGTTTTGAAATTTCATTTATGAAACATTAATGAACACACCTGACGTCACCAGGCTCTGCATGAGATAAAGTCAGGGAAAGTGAGATCCAGGCCTATCTCAGGTGAACCTCGGAAGTAGCGGGTCACATACAAGAGATCTCTAGCAAGATTATCAGAAGGCTCAGAAGCCAGAAGTTGCAGCAGTGTCAGGGAGCGGATCCACTAGGCAAGAACACCATAGCCAGCAGAGCTAGTCTTCAGAATCAGAGGAAGGTGTGCTTTCCTTCTCAGCACAGACTGGGAGAGCTTGTGTCATACAGTCGCTAAGGAGAAAAGGAGTTACACAGAGTGAAATGCCCGACATTAAACAGTAATATGAAGGAAATTTAAAAGTATGAATATGTTTTGGGGTTTGTTTTGTTTTTTGTTTGTTTTTGTTCTGTTTGGTTTTGAGATGTAGTTTCTCAATGTAGTCTTGGCTGTCTTGGAGCTCACACTGTAGACCAGGCTGGCCTCTAACTCACAGAGATCTGCCTGCCTCTGCCTCTGCTAGGATTAAAGGCATGTGTCACCACTGCCCGGCTCATAGTTCTGTTTATACCAGTTTTTCTGGCTACTTGATTTTTAAAGTGACTGTATAAAAAATTATAAAACTAGTGCCAGGTGTGCTGGTGTACACTTTTAATAATAGCACTTGGGAGGCAGAGGCAGAGACAGGTGGATCTAGAAGCCATTTTGGTCTACAAAGTGAGTTCCAGGACAGCCAGGGCCACACAGAGAGATCCTGTCTGCAAAAAACAAACAAACCCCCATGTTTTGCACCTATAAATATATAAAGATACAGGCTGTGTGACAATAATGAAAGAAGAGAGGTGAATGAAGCTACAACAGAGCAAAGTTTTTGTATGCTACTGAAATTACCTTGTTATTAAGTCTAATTGGAGTTTGCTAAGATGTCAATAGCAATCACTAGGGCAAATACTAAGAACGTATTTGTCTTTAAGAAGTAAGAGAGGAGTTAACACAAAGGAACCAGCAGCGGTGGGGGTAAAGTAGCAAGGTGAAAAGTATGTAGAAAAGTGGTGCATACCACTGAAGCATCTTAGAGGTAGAGGCAGGAGGATTGCATGCTCAAGAAGAATGAGATAGGGAGCTGGAGAGATGGCTCAGAGGTTAAGAGGTCTGTTCTTCCAGAGGTTCTGAGTTCAGTTCCCCCCGCAACCACATGATGGCTTACAACCATCTCTAATGAGATCTAGTGCCCTCTTCTGGCATGCAAATGTACATGCAGATAGAGCACTCATACACAAAGTAAATAAATGAATCCTAAAAAGAGAGAGAGAGAGAGAGAGAGATAGAAAAAAAACTCACAGAGAGAGATATATAGAGAGAGCACAGTGGCAAATTCTCTCTAGTCAGTGACTACATTACATATAAGTGGATTTGTTCAAAAGACAGATTGGCAATATGAGTAAATATCAAAACAAAATGGTCCAACTATTAGGAGCTCAAGTGATCTACCCAGATGCATTCAACATTTAATCTAGGAAATGTGGGGACAGAACATGTACAGGTATGATCAATTAAGTTGACTATCTGACTGGGTCTAAGATAGTCTGATCAAACCGAGGTAGACTGGACATTCTAACTCTTTGGAAGCAGGCTGGTATCATGGTTGGTATTAATGTTAACCTGCCACAAATCCGAGTCAACTGAGTTGGGTGCCTCACCTAAAGAACTGTCTGGATTGCCTTGGCTGATGTGGGAAGAACCCCCTTGCTCACCCTGATCGTGGACAGGGCCTTCTGGTCGCAGCTGATAAAGAATACCTGTGAGAAGGACAACCATCTGCCTTCTCCTTTCCTGGCCTTACCTCTTGTGCTGATCTGATCTGCCTGCTGATCCTTCTCTTCCCTGCTTTCCAAGCTTTCATTTCCAAGCTTTCATCATGGACTAGGGACTCGTGGATCTTCAAGAACCCTCCCTCCTGACATCAGAAGAGGGAGAAAACAGGGAACAGGACAGGGGCCTATCACAGAGAGCCTCTGAAAGACTCTACTGATCAGGGTATCAAAACATATGCTGAGATTCACAGCCAAACTTTTTGCAGAGTGCAGGGAGTCTTGTGGAAGAATGGGGCGATTGAGGGACCTAGAGGGAACAGGAGCTCCACAAGGAGAGCAACAGAACCAAAAAATCTGGGCACAGGGGTCTTTTGTGAGACTGATTCTCCAAACAAGGACCATGCATGGAGATAACCTAGAACTGCTGCACAGAAGTGGCCCACAGGGGTTCCCTCGTAGTCGGAACGGGGACCTTCTCTGACATGAACTCATGGCCTGCTCTTTGATCACCTCCACCTGAGGGTGGAGCAGCCTTGCCAGTCCACAGAAGAAGACAGAGAAGCTGTCTTGGACTTGATGGAGACCTGATGGACTGGGGTCAAATGGAAGGGGAGGAGGACCTACCCTGTCATTGGACTGGGGGAGGGGCATGGGAGAGGAGGAGGGAAGGAGGGTCAGTTTGGTAGGGGATAGGGGAGAAGGCTGTAGCTGGGATGCAAAGTGAATAAGCTGTAATTAATAAAAATAAAATTAAAAAAAAGAACCCTCCCAACTTCAGAAGCTGGATTGAAACTGCTGAGGCACCCAACCTTGTGGACTGAGTCCTCTCCCAGAGCAGGACACATGCTCAGGCACTGACTTGTCTCTCCAGCCCCATGTCCCAGTTTTAACTGAAACCAGAAGCAAGTCCACTGAGGGATACAAATGCCAGGGACAGACATCCTAAGCGTTGGAGTTGCCAGATTTAAAGAGGCTGTTCCATGCTGTGAGCTGAGCGTCTCCCAAACTTCATGTGCTACCACTGGATGGAGGGAAGGGACTTGAGGAGGTGATTAAGTCAGGAAGTGGGGGCCACTTGGATGAGCAGCCCTGTAAAAGGCCTTGAGGAAATGAATGTTCTCTTTCTTTTCTTTCATGCAATCTGTCCTCTCTGGAGGACACAGCCACATGCGCCATCTTGGAAGGACACTGACCATGACAGTTCTTTGATTTTTTAGATTTTCAGCCTGTAGGACTGTGAAAAATGGATTTCTGCTGCTTATAAGTCACCCAGGTCTGTGGCATTTTGTTTTAAATATCCACAATGGACGAAGGGAGCCAATCTGAATTCAGAGCAACTCTTATTTATGCCTTAAATATTGCACATGCTGATCTTACATTCAGAATTCTCTTTCTGTAACCTGTGGTTATTTAATAAAAGGCACATTTGCATGTGCTAATTACATTATAGCCCCAATCTCAGTGATTGCTGGAGACTCCAGGGTCCATGTCTTTATTGGGTAGAAAGCCCACCAGATTTAGAAGACCATTCTTTGGGCCTAGATGCTTCCAGTAGCTACACATACGACAACAGAGGAACCCTTTGCTTCTCTGGCCCTTAGAATCCACAGTGGTGCAAACAAATGCTCAGCAGCCCTTCGTGCTTTGTCCCACAGCCTCTTTTTCAGCAGTTCTCAGCCTTCCTGATGCTGTGAACCCCTTAATACAGTTCCTCATCTTGTGGTGACTCCAACCATAAAATTACTTTCATTGCTACTTCATAATTGTAATTTTGCTACTGTTATGAGTCATAACTGAAATGTCTGTGTTTTCCGATACTTAGGCGACCGCTCTGAAAGGGCCATTTGATGCTGAAAAGGGTTGAGAACTGCTGCATTAATCCAACCAGCTACAGACTGTCTACAGTCAAAAGAAAAAGTTACCCTCTGCCCTGCAGACTATCAAAGCATACGCTGAGACTTATGGCCAACTGTTGCGCGGAGTTCATGGAATCTTATGAAAGAAGTGGGAAATAGTAAGATCTGGAGAGGACAGGAGCTCCACAAGGAGAGCAACAGAACCAAAAAAATTTGAACACAGGAGTCTTCCCAGAGACTCATACTCCAACCAAGTACCTTGCATGGAGATAACCTAGAACCCCTGCACAGATGTAGCCCATGGCAGTTCAGTGTCCAAGCTGGTCTCATAGTAATGGGAACAGGGACTGCCTCTGACATAAACTGATTGGCCTGCTCTTTGATCACCTCCCCCTGAGGGGGGAGCAGCCTTACTAGGCCACAGAAGATGACAATGCAGCCACTCCTGATGAGAGCTGATACACTAGGATCAGAAGGAAGAAGAGGAGGACCTCCCCTATTAATGGACTTGGGGAGGGGTATGAGTGAAGAAGAGGGAGAGAAGGTAGGATTAGGAGGGGAGAGGTGGGTTTATGGGGGGTATATAAAGTGAATAAAGTGTAATTAATAAAAGTTAAAAAAAAAAGAAAAAGTTACCATGTCTGTACTGGATAGGAGCAGAATTTTTCTCATTACCATTCTCTACGCAATATAATATATTGCACTAGGTTTCATAAATCATCCAGAAAAGATTTAAAGTACATGGTAAGATGTCAGTAGGTCTTGCAGATAGGACTCATTTTATAGAAGTGCCATGAGTATCAGTAGATTTCTGGAATCCAGTGAGTAGATTTCTGAGATCCAATGAGCTTTGTGGATCTCCAGGACTGACTATATTTACCCTGGCTTCTCTTGCACACTGAACTGCTGTGAGAATAAACCTAAATAATATGTGGGAGCTTGGTGCCTATGTGAGTATGCTTCTCCCCAATTAATAAACTGTTGCTATAAAAACAGCCTGCTGGTTTGGGAGCTGAGTGCTATCAGATGTAATCAGTGCCGAGTGTCCAGAAGGCAGATGGAACACAGGCAGCGTGAGAGGTCCACAGCTGCCTGAGACACTGCACTTGTGCTGCAGTGCCTCCCCCAACCCCCGCCAAAGGAAAATGTCTTCAGGCAGGCCAAGAGGACATGGCCCTGACCCACAGAGGCTGGAGGGCTACCGTACCTGTAAAAAAGGCCCACGGGAAGTATCATGTAACACCAGCAAAAGTTATGCAGAGATATGTTCTACCCTTATCAGCAACTGTGGGGTTTCTGTTTGTTAAATACCCAGACAGCAACCCCTGGCTACATCCCAGGGAGATGATACAGCCAGGACCCAGAGCCCAGTGAGGACCAGAGCCTCAGTGGCACTGGACTTCTACGGTCTGCACTGGTCTTTTATGGTCTGTTGATGGAAGTGAGAGTCCAGGGCTTTGGGTGTCCATGTATGAAGGGGAAATAGGAAAGTTAGAGAGGTAAATCTCGTACGTCCACACATCCCTCTGTATCCCACAGCCACGTACGATTATCACACAGCCACTCCAAGAAACGTAAGCCTATTTGTTATGTGCGAAATCAGTACCACGGCTGCCTGCTGGGCAGTGCTCAAGCTTCACTGCTCTGAGTTTCTCTCAGAGAGAAGCAGGGACTATCCAGACAGATGGTAATCTATAGACGTAATCATTTCAGGAGGAAGAAGAAAACCGGAGCGTCGCTTCAGAGCCTGGAGTAAAATTCAGAGCTCCAAGTCAGTTGGGTTTAGCTCTGATCCAAATTCTGACTCTGAGTAAATTCTAGGACCTTCTGAGCCTTAGCATGCTGGATCTGTAAAGTTGTTTGGGGGTTTGTGATGGCTGATGTGGATTATTAAGTTGGCAGGTTGCCTGGGAGACACAGCTCTGGGTGTGAGGATGTTTCCAGAAAGTTTTACCTGAGAGAAAATCTACTGTGAGTGTGGCCCCAGGCCCTGGGCTGGGGGGCTGGACTGTACACGGAGGGGAAAGCTAGTTGAGCAGCAGTCATTTCCCTGCTCCCTGTCTGAGGGTGCAGTGCTGACCAGCTCTGCCTCATTCCTGCCACCATGATTTCCCCGCCATGATGGACGTATATCCTCAAACTGAGTCAGAACAAGCCCGTACTTCTTCATGTTGCTTTTGTCAAGTTTTCTGTGAGAAATAAGAAAAGTAAGTGACACAGAGACCCAGCATTTAACAGGATAGTTTTTTTGTCCCCTGAGACCTTGTCTCAGCCCACATGACAATGGTCATCGTTTCATAAATTAACACCACAAGCTCAGTGATGTGACGTTCCTGGGGTCGTAACCTTGTAGACATTTGGTATATTTCAAATCAGAGTCTCAAATCTGGCTGTAGAACATTATGAAATAGTTGCTAAGCCAGGTGGAACAAAGTAGCTGGAGCTGGAGGAAGGTCAAAGTTTGGAGGCAACAGATCCATGATCCACGATCTCCATGTTAGAAGCAGGGTGAACTGGACCCAAAAGCCCACAGCCAGACTCTGGTCCTCATCAGGATTTTCCTCAGCTATGTCACAGCCTTACTGCAGAGAAAGGGATCAGTAGCCTCCCAGAAATGCCAGGCTCAGGTCTAATGTATCAAGTTGTGGACGGACTAGTCTGGGGGGCCACCTCCTTCTGTGGCACAGACAAGTATGGGGGTCCAGGACCCTATCTTCATGTCTGGCACGCCTCTGTTTGGCCTGTCAATCACAGAGTGGAAGGGAGCTATTCCCAAATATCAGCCAGATTGGCAAAACTCACAAGACTGTCACTTGTTCAGGACCTAGAAACCTTCAGGATCTTAGCAAAGTTGTTGTTGGCTTAACTGTTGTTAAGATGCTGGATGGCCATCCATGGCAAAGGGTACCAGAGAGAAAGCACTGCTCATTCACTGTATGTGTGTGTGTGTGTGTGTGCATGTGTGTGTGTGTGTGTGTGCCCTTTGAGGGAGGGAAGGCAATGAGCTAACAACAGTTGTCTCTGACTTATGCACTTGGCAGAGCAAGCTAGAAATAGCGTTCAGACACTCAGGCCGCAGCTGGAAGGACTCCTCTCTTCCCTCCACATCCTGGCAGCCATGTCCTCTACCATGTATGTGAAGCTTGATGAATTGCTAAGCTTTTATTGTGATCTTCAGGCAGGGCAGAGGCTATACCCACATCATCCCACTGTGAGTAGGGCAAGGAGCCTGTGACAGCAGCTACAGATATTCTCTATCTTTACTTTAAAAGACAGTTACTTTGGGCTACGGGGCAATCAGCTTTGCAGCACCTCAGCCCAGACAATAAGGACTAGCCCCAGTTATCCTGGCTTTATCCCATTCTCAGAGGCTCTTTCTCCTTCTAGCATCACCTCACTCTTGAGGACTCACTCCACTTGATTCTATGACTGCTACTGCCTTGGGGCCACCAAACCCACAAGCCCCAACTCATTTTGTTCCAGAATATAGTCTTCCTAAAACTTTTATTGCTAAGCCTACCCCTGAGGGTCTACCATGAAGAAATCTTCAAGAGAATTAAAACTGTAGCCATCTTTCCTCTTGGTTAGTGGATGTGGTAGTACCTGGTTAGGAGGTAGTACAGGAACTGGAACGGAAGTGTCTGGAGGGAGAAAGGACCCACCCAGGGTTAGAACCAGCACCTGGAAACAGTCATTGAGAAACAGTTAAGCTGAAGGTACACCTAAGAGGCTCCCTGTTTCATCGGTGTTAGTCCGTGGTGGGCTGGTGCTGTGTGCTGGTACAGAACAACCTGGGGGAGGCAGTGGTTAATGGGGGGGGGCATGGAGGGAGGAGAGTGTGATAGAGGGAGTATGGAGGGAGAAACGTGTGATGGAGGAGGCACAGAAGAAGGAGAAAGTGATGGAGGAGGTATGGAGAATGGGAAGCAGATAAAGGGTGGGAGAAATGGGGACCATGTAAAAGCTTTAAAGCCACCTGCTTCCCTCATGTAGGCCACACCTCCAGAGGCCCAGAGCCCCCCAAAGAGCACCCACAATCAGCTGGTGACCAAGTATCCCACACAGGAGCCTGTGAGCTGCTTCAGATTCAGTTACTGGCTGCAGCTCAATATAAGAGCCACGATCCCTGTGTCACCTACTTCCGGCCAGCATGCGACATCATGGGAAACCTTCCCCTGATGAGTCCTCTGGGCTACCTGAAAATCTGTCAGGCACTCTCCCAGAGCCCTGCAGTGCTTCACGGGAGACCTCTCCAATGGCACTGAGCAGTGGCCACAGATTCATCCCCAGCTGAAGAACCACGGAGTAGCTTTCTTCCTTTAAGAAAAGCATGAAACATACACTTGGATCAGCTCCTGAAAGTACAAACGGGGCATGTTCAGAAAATGTTTTCCTGAGCAGTTTGCTCCTGGTGAGCCTCGCCTGCACGCTTGCAAGAGGCCAGTGGGTGGTCCCAGTGCCTTCCTGGGCACCTACCCATTTCAGAGCTGCCACAAGCCTCACTCCTGGCACCGCTCCTCCTCCTCCCTGGGTGCTCAAAAGAATTTTCCCTGCAGGGAAAACGCCTCCTTGTGCTGTACCTGGGGCACCGCTCCCGCCCTCCCCTCATTCCACCCACATCTTACCAGTGAATTTGAATTGTCCCCCTCCTCCTGTTGTCCCCCTCCTCCAGTGTGTTGCTAAGTTACAGAAGACAATTAGGACTAGCTTTGGGAGCTTTTTACCATTCCAGTCACGAACAGCTTGTTGGAGCTCCCCTTTCTTTCTCTGGGAGCAGAAGGGGAATGCTTGTTAAACTATAATGGAGAAAAGCCTCCCATGTTCAGGACAGGCAGCAGAGGAACTTCTCATCGCATGGCTCTTGCAAACCACTCAAGTGGGCAGACACTACTCAACTGGATCCAGCCCCCTGAAGGAAATGTCTGAAAAGCAGTTGCATACCTGCACACGGGGGCTGGCTACAGCGCGACTAGGGAAGCAGTTAAATTCCCTTCGGAAGTGGCCCAGAGGCGCTGTACCTGCTGGGGCTGGGGCTGGCTCCCCCGCCAGTGCAGGCGGTCTGCCCAGAAGGCGGTTCACTTTGCTTTCCAAAGTACCTATTGCAAGGCAGATCAAACGAAAGTAGTTTTAATCTGCTCTGATTAATATTACAAAACCGCTCCCCCACACCTGAAATGTGGTCCTCGGAGCCAATGAAGGCCCAGAAGTATGAGGAACATGGACGGCTGCCTCAGAGAGGGTAGTCCAGGGCAGGGGTCCTCCTTTGCCCCAGCAGATAGCTAGTGACTTTCAGGACCCAGCTTCCTCAACATTGCTGGAGGAGGCAAGCACAGGCCACCCTGAGCCCAGCAGCTATTCCCACAAACCCTTTTGTGCCCCAAGCAGGTATTACATTCTGACCTGTAAGAGGGACTGTGTCTCTGTTCTTATCAAAGGGCATGCTCAGAGCCTGCTCTGTTTCTGTGGTTTATTGTGCTTTTCATGAACACCTCTGGCCTGGGGAGAAGGTCAAGGTGGTTTGGACAGTAATAAAAAACTGTTTTTTTCATCAAGAAAATGCATTTTCGGCTTTAAGTGGAAGCTCTGATGTTTGTTCTAACTTGGGGAGAGTGCTGGTTAGGTTTTTTGTTTGTTTGTTTTCGTCATCTCCACACAAGCTAAAGTCATCTAGGAAGAGGGAACATCAGTTGAGAAATTGTTCCATCAAGTTGGCCTGTAGGCAAGTCTCTTGGGGGCATTTTTCTGGATTACTGATTGTTGTGGGAGGACCCAGCCCACGGTGGGCAGCGTCACCCCTACACCAGTGGGTCTGGGTTGTACAAGAAAGGCAACTGAATGGGCAATGGAAAACAAGCCAGAATAGCATTTCCCAATGTGCTCTGCTTCAGTTTCTGCCTTGAGTTCCCGCCCTGACTTCCCTCGGTGACAGACTGTTTGTAACCCGGAAGCATAAGCCAAACAAACTCTCCAGCAACAGAAAGCAGGAGAGGACAGAAGATATGGGTGAGTCTGACCACTGCACATTTAGGATCAATGTCCAGCACATAAAAAGCAGGAAAAAAAAAAAAAAAGAATTTCCAGAGCAGCTACTCTTCTGTGAAGAGACTCCTTAGACGTTTTTGCTCTATTGATGTGAAAACAATGTAGCCGTCCTGTTCCGTGTCCACTGTAGTTGAATACAGGTGTCTCCATGGTCTCTAAGCACCCACATAGTGGATAAAACTCTCCAAAGGTCCAGGCCATCTGCAGGAGAGTATTCTGCCAGGGCCACCTACCTGCCCTACCCACATCGCAACTGTATATGTGGGTTTTAAAATGCCAACTGGCATGTTGCTAATGTCTATCTTTCAAATAACCCTGGTTTCTACTGATAGCTGTTACGGAGGCAGGGCAAACAACATTTCTGCCACAGCACAGCTGTGTGCCTCTGGGTGAGGACCATACCCTTCCTTGGTGAGGAGACAGTGAGCTGGACCTTGCTTGCAAAGGTGGAATTACTGAAGATGCTACATATGGAGTTAGGAGCATAGAGCCAGGAGACAGTAGATGCTCAGCCAGTGGCCATGGACTTGACCTGTGTTAGTCTAGATCCAATGTGATGCTTATGAAGGAAAGGTCTGAGACAGAGTGACAGTGGTGGACAGAGTGAGAGTGGTGCGGTCATTTGAGAGAGACATAGCAGCTGTCAGCGACCTAGGTAAGATGTGACTTATGACCCACATGGGGAGAGTCTCTGAGAGCACACCAGTACCAGGAAAATGGCCCAGAAGGCTTATAGAAATGGCTTGTGTTTCTGTGTGCAAAGTGAAAAGCAATGTGAGGCTCAACCCATGGAGATAGACAAGGAAAGTGGAGGCTTCTGGAGGCCGGAGCAGAGAGAATAGGAAGAGTAGTGGTTCTCAACCTGTGGGTCATGACCCCCCACATCAAACATCTACATTACAATTTATAGTGGTAGAAAAATTAGATTTATGAAGTAGCAATGAAACCATTTTATAGTTTTGGATCACTTCAACATGAAGAACTGTTATTAAAGGATGGCAGCCCCAGGAAGGTTGAGAACCACTGAAATAGAGATTCAACAGGTGATATTTGCCCTCTTAAGTGCGGCCTGCAAGTGTTAAACAGTGAGACACAAAAGGCAACTCGCAGCATAGGACTCCTGAGGTGTGCTTAAATATCCACTCACATGTGTAAGAGCCGCATTTCCCACAAACGTTCAGATATCCACAGCCAGCCATGTGCCAAATGGGCTGTGGTATCACGGGGTAGGAAGAAGGCCATTAGGTAAGAAGATGAAGTGAGAAAGACTGCAAATTAAAACGAGGTAAAGTCCTTGTAGGGATATTAGTGATTGTTGTACAATTAATCCTTCGCTTTATGTAAAAAGAACAAAGTCGTTTCTACTGTGTGGCTTGGCTGTAGGTTTTGTTGCTGTTGTTGTTTGAACAAGTCTAATTTTATTTATCAGTTCAATGGCAAAGGCAAGCTGGAATTCTCTTCCAGTCCTAGCTGATGTTTTAACCCATGTTAAGGCCATGATCCTTAGCACAGCACTTAGCATGCAACAGGCAGGAAGTAGATGTCAGTGAGTGAATAAAACAGAACATATTGCTATCTGCGCTGTATGTTCCTCCCTGCGCTGGCTGGGCAGAGCTTGGGACTGAGAGAAGGAAGCGTGGGGACTTTGTGGAGGCGCAGGTATCTGTGGCTGTGAAGGAGGAGAGGGGAGGGTGAGTGGAGCTGCCTTCCAGCCTCCAAGGTTGTTTTTTTGTTTTTTTGTTTTTTTTGTCTATTTGTTTGTTTTGAGACAAGTTTACTCTGTGCAGCCTTGGCTGTTCTGAGCTAATTTTGTAGAACAGGCTGGCCTCGAACTCAGTGATCCGCCTGCCTCTGCCTCCCAGAGTCCTGGGATCGTAGGGGTGCACCACCACGCCTGGATGGTTGGTTTATTCTTAGGGAGCAGCAGAGGCTGAAATGATGCTACCTGTCTCACCAGTTCCTGCATAGCACAGTAAGCACCGTCGTGTGAAGACGGCTCAGTTCCCCTCGCTGGCTTCCAGGGAGGAGGGAAGAGGTGTACCACACAGGATAATTGACACTGTGTGACAGCAAGGTCACAGGCCACATCCCAGACCTAATTGCACATTTGAGGGGAAACTGCCTTCTAAAGTGACATGTGACACACCAAGGGTTGACGGATCCCAGAGTCCACCCTGGCCAGGCTCCAGCCCAGCATCACACGTGTACACAGGACCCTGACTCTCCCGTCCCGCCCAAGTCGGTATCTCAGAGTGAGAGCATGCCATTTGAGCATTTTACTCTTTCTGAAACAACTCGGCTTGTGACAATGACGAATAGCTAGGCTCAGTCCTCAGTCATTTATTCTAAGCTATTGGCACCCATGTAATCTCCCCAAAGTCCTTTCTTCCACAGCAGGGGACTTTCTAGCTTGCTGTTGCTATGTCCCTTTGTTTGTCTCTAGCAATAAAACTTATTGGAACATCCTTTAAGGGTCTTATCCCAGCACTTATGTTTTGACATTCAGTCAGTGGAAGGAGATAGATGGTGAGGGTGAACTTTGGAGCTAAAAGGGTTCACGATTTTAATTTGCCTGTTTTTGATAAAGGGTCCAAGGATTCCAGATTATTTCAGTCCTTTCATTCTCCTTCAGTTTGGAGGAACTGAATTTTTCACATGAAGTCTCTCATTTCTGTTTTGAAATAATGGAATTTTGAAAACTACAGATCAGTCCTTAAGCAGGAAAAGCTGACAGATCATCACTTGAGCATCAGGGAGAGAGGCCCGGTCCCTGTGATTGATTGTAAACAGTATGTAGATGTCCTGGAGCCGCACTGTCCCGGGAGACTGAAGGGAGGCACATGGAATGACTGAACTAGGGATGTGCTGGCCAGTGCTCTAAAGACCAGAGTGAGTAACTTCAGATGATACCCTGGCAATTTCCCAAGAGACCAGATTTTTTTTTTTTTGGATCTTTCTTATGATGTAGGAGAGAGAAGTGGAAGAGGAAGGAAGGAGAAAACAACTCATTATACTTGTCCCTTGGTAGCTAACGGGAATTGGCTCCAGAATAGTCCCCATCTTACCATGAGTACCAATGTCAGAAAATGCTGAAGTCCTTTATAAAAAAAACGGCATTTGTTTGCAGAGAACCTATGTACAGCTTCTCATGTTCTTAATCTCTATGCCATTTACAATGTCTAACACATATAAAGCTTATAAGTCTGTGCTGGGTTGTAATGCTTGGGGAATGATGACAGAACAAAGCCCTGTTCAACGTTCAATGCAGGCACAGCCTTTTACTCTGAGTACTTTTGGTCTGTGGTTGGTTGAGTCCCAGGTATAGAAACTTTGGGTATGGAGTGCTGACTGAACACGGGGAAAGGAATATTAAGTAGCTTAACTGTAGCCACAGCTGACACATATACCTACCAAAGCAAGGTTGTCAGAGATTCATGTTGTACTTCTTTCTGGTTTTTGTTTTGTTTTGTTTTATTTCTTTATATATAAGAGTGTCATAACTGCATGTATGCCTATTTGCCAGGAGAGGGTGTTAGATTACATTATAGATGGTTGTGAGCTCCCAAGTGGTTGCTGGGAATTGAACTCAGGACCTTTGGAAAAGCAGCCAGTGCTCTTAACTGCTGAGCCATCTCTCCAGCCCGTTGTTTGTTGTTTTTGGTTTTTGTTTTGTTTTGTTTTTGTTTTTGTTTTTGAGACAGAGTTTCTCTGTGTAGCCCTGACTGTCCTGCTCTGTACACCAGGCTGGCCTCAAACTCAGTCATCCCCTGCCTTTGTCCCCTGAGTACCGGGATTAAAGGCATGTGCCACCACTGCTCAGTAGTTTTGTACCTCTTAAAGTATACAAAATTAAGAAGTAAGGACCAGTAACAGATGGGCCCCTCAGCAGCTAGGCCAGCCAAGGCAGCTTAACCAGAGTCTCACAGATAGAAAAGACCAGATCAGCAGCCTGCCTTCTCTCCACCCCTGGCCTCTCTCTGACTCCTGCTGTGTAGTAGAATGGCAGAGTGATCTTTTCAAAGAGGAAGTTGGCTAATGTTCTCCCTTCTCAAAGCTGCAAAAAAACTATGAAGTGTTTTTCAGGGCCCTGGGTCCTTGTTTATTTGGATAGTGTCATTTCACACATCAGTTTCTGTGGCTGTCTGCATGATGGCCTCCGTACCCCAGGGCCTTTTCACTGCCTACAATGCTCTCCCTAACACACTGCCCTTTTTCTACCTCATCTTCTAGTTCTCAAGTCAGTGACAGCTCTCTGATTCTCTGATTAGATCATAGTCATCAATTGTCATCAAGAACCACAGGCCTCCCTTAGAAGACTTGCCCATAGAGGGGTGACCTGTCGCACAGTCCACCAAGCAAATGGTAAACTCTGGCCGAGCTGAATCCACCTTGTAGGTGAGTCAGCAGTAAGGACCCAGAGCAGTAAGGAAAGACGCTGGGCGGGCCAATGGGCAACAGAGTTATCACGCTGGAGCTGAAATCTCCCACACCACAGGATGACAGGTGCAGATGGGAAAGCTGCATGTGCTTGGCTGGGCAACTGACCTCAGGATGACAGACTGAAGAGAGCGACATCACTGACTAAGGTGACAGCTGGCTCCCCATAGTTACAGCAAATGGTATCACCTGACTTCCAAGGGTCTCAAGCTGCCAGGAATTGTGTAGGAGCTACGTACACATTGTATACAGAGGTTAAATGTATAGACTTGAGGTCACCCCGAGTGCTGTACTTTATATTGAATGTCCCGAAGGCCCCCATAAAAAATGTAGGCTCCAGAATGTGGCTATGGAATGAACATATCTCCTCTATCACCTGCTCCTACTGCCATGGGCCCTGAGCAATTGTGCCTAGCATCTGTGGACTGAACATCTGAAATCGGGAGCCTGACCAACCTTGCTTCCTTTTATTTTTTCTTAATGTTTTTAAGGATTCATTTATTTTATATGTTTACATATTTTGCCTGTAAATATGTCTGTGCACTATATGCATGCCTGGTACCTTCTGAGGACAAAAAAAAAAAAGGGTTGGACTTCCTGAGAAATTGAGTTACAGATGGTTGTGAGCCACAATGAGGGTGCTGGGAATCAAATCCAGGTCCTCTGCAAGGGCAAGTGCTCTTAACTACTGAGCCATCTCTCCAGAAGGCACCCAATTCATTTTTGATTGATTATCTTTGGCATCTTTTCATGGTCTTAGAAAACAGATTGACACACAGTATTAAAAAATTAGCAGGAAAAGAAGCATCTTTCCCAGTCTATTCATAAGCAGTCATACAACAAGTATACCACCAAAGTCCAATTTGGTGAACCAACCAGTTTTACTGGGGTTACTGGAACAGGAATGACTCAAAAACAGCTGAGTCACCAAAGCTCACTCTACCTTGGGAACCTGGAGCACACTGCACAGCCAGTAGGTAGCTCAACAGAATGTCTTCCAGGCAGCTGGGCTGTTCTCCGGTTCTGATCAATTGGTCTGAGTCTTCTACACAGCTCAGCTTGGCTGAGTGTTGTTCACTCAGTCCTTGCTGTATATAGAACTTTGGGCAGGAGAAAGGGTAATAGTGAATCTTGTCAGTTTCAGGGACTTCCTGAAGCTTTTGAGTTGTTTACTTCCTGAGTTTAACAATCCTCCCTGAAGTATGGAATCTTTTCCCTTCTCTTAGAACAGTGGTTCTCAACCTTCCTAAAGTTGCAACCCTTTAATACAGTTCCTTACGTTGTGGTGACCGGCAACCACAAAATTATTTTTGTTGCTACTTTATAAGTGTAATTTTGCTACCCGTGTCATTCAACACAACAAAGAAGTTGTGATGCACAGAACAAGAACCACTGCCTTAGAATATCCTTTGTCTTAATGAGCTTGCCTGCAAGATGGAGGGAACTTGCTATACAAGGCACAAAAGTGGGTTTTTTAGTAGATTCCCAAAGCATCCAGATCTGTGTTTTCATTTGTAAAATGAAGTGATAACAGCATTTATTGTAGTATGTTCACTGTGGAACTTATTTGAGCTAAGATTTGTAAAGTTCCTTATACCAGCATTAAAATGCTGTTGCCTTGATTTCCATCCCATAAACCGAAGCTCAGAAAATCTGCAGTTTGTTTCCGTCTTACATATCACAGATGAGACACTTGGTCCCAGGGGGGTTGGCCCTGTTGCTTTTGACCAGTGGCAGTATCGTGTCATGGTGGGAACAGGTAGTAGAGAAATCATTCCCTTCATGGTATCCTGGAAGCAAAAGAAAAAAAGGAGGGCCTGGGTTCCCATCCACTTTCAGAGCCCAACCCTTGTCCCTGGGCTAATTTCCCTCCATCTTGCTATATCAGGAATTAGATGACGCTGCCAGGGTTTTGTACTCAAAAGAAGCCAAAAAGGGATGACCTGGGGTAAGAGCACATCCTGAAACCAAATACTTTTGGGCAACCCTTATGAGTGACATCACGTGATAGTCATATCTCTGTTTCCAGCTTATGTCACTTCACATCGTGATCTCTTGTCCTATCCATGTTGCAAAGAAATTCCTTTTCTATGGGTAAGTACATTCTATGCTATACAAGTATCAACTTTAAAAAATACACCTATCAGCTGACCAACAGCTAAGCTGGTGTATGTTTTGGAACGGTGCTTTGATGAAAAAGGGAAGAAAAGAGTGTCTTCAACAGGTTGTTCCTATTCATCTCTACAAATGATGATAATGTATGTTTTTTTTTGTTTTGTTTTGTTTTTGAGACACAATGGTCCCCATTGCCTCAGCCTCTCACGTGCTGGAATCATGGGTGTGAGCTACTCTCCCCAGATTTTATTCTGTGTATTTCTTATTTTCTTTTTCTTTTCTACTGGCTTTTGGTGTTTTGTTTTTGATTTTGTTGTATTTATGTATTTATTTATTTAGGGTCTCACGGCGTAGTTCTGGCTGTCCTGGAAGTTACTATGTAGGCCCTTCAGCTCACAGAGATCCACCTGCCTCTGCCTCCCAAGTGCTGGATTAAAGGCCTGTGCCACTATGCCCAGCTTGTTCTGTGTATTTCAAAACAGCTAGAAGACAGAAATTTAATATTTTTGCCACAAAGAAATAATAAGCATTTGAGGAGACAGGCTTACACTCATTTGGGATCTATAGAATGTGTACATGTATTTTCCAAGAAATATGCATAATATTTATATGTCACTTTAAGAAATCAAAGCCCCTATGGCCAGACCTGAGTGTAAAGTCAGCAGTATGGCTGGGCACTGTAGGCCACACCTCTGCAGTCCTCAGATCAGGGCAGAGTTAGTCCCAGGACAGATCTACAGGAGGGGTATGAGGGGACCTGCCTGGACCCATCTGCATGCTCTGGTCAGGACATCTCCTGAGGCTCCAGACAGCATCAGGAGAGATTCCTTTCCTTTCATTCACATTTGCTTTATTTCTTATTTTATTGTGCCAACAAATATCAACTGAGCCCTTGCTGTTTGCTCCATGAAGATCTGGTCGTGGGGTTACATGACTGTAAAATAAGTGTAAAGTCTGTGCCATGTTGGGGCTCCTGTTTTAGGGGACTTGTTATGAATAAGGAACAGAGGAATATTTAAGGAAGAATTGGGGCTAAAGCAGGTTCTAGGATAATTGCATGGTCAGGAATGGTCCTCCTCAGCAAATGCTGGCTCAGGGAAGTGTGAGCGCAGGAAAAATCCCCATTCCTGTCAGCAGGGACAGTGTATCAGACCCCATCACAGACGGGCTAGCTGGAGGCACACAGGACAACATAGGCTCAAGAGCCAGACTGCGGCTTTGAACCCTGTTCTACCCCCTGACAGCTGGAAGTGTTTTGTGTCTCTTCTCTCCACATCGGTGACATATGGATGGTAATAGTTCCTAACTCACAGGGATGGTATGAAGCTAAGAGTTAATGTATGTTTCATTGTGTTCAGTACTACACAGGGCACTCATTATCATTAGACCTAAAAGGGCTAAATAAGAACAGCCGTGTTCACAGTCCATTATTCACAACAGCCAAAAAATGGAAACAATGTCAGAGACTATCAGTGGATAAGCTGTTGAAGGAATACAATGGAATATGACTTGCCCTTTAAAAAGTAGGAAACCTAGCACATTCCTAGCATGGATGAACTTTGAGTCTGTAAAGCTGAATGATGTAAGCCAGTTACATACGGACAGATGCTGGTTGATCCCATTTGTGTGGGACACCCAGAGTTATTAGATTCAGAAGGAGAAAGCAGAATTAAGGTTGCCAGGCCTAGGAGAGGGAGTATTGTTTAAGTGGCATAGCATTTCAGTTGTATAAGACCAAAGAGTCCTGGAGATATCAGCATGAATACACGAGACGTTGTTGAACTGTGCACTTGCAAATGGTCAAGAAAAAGCAGTGACTTTTATGCTATATTTTACCATGATATGTTTCAAAAGTTAAGCGCAAGTTAAGACCGGGAGAAGCATGGAGTGGTGCAGCATCTGTGCAGCAGGGGAGGTTTGTCGGTTGGGGTCCGTCTTGCCCCAAGACTTCCCATGTAAATCTGGTTGTGCAGTATCTGTGTAGTAGGAGGAACTCAGTCCACAGCTTGCCTCGATAGGTACAGGAACCCTGGGCCTCATTTAAGACCCCTCTCTATTGCGCCCTTTCTGTGTTCCTTAGAGTCCTCGGACAGACAGCATATGTGCCCCAGTGGGGGCCCGCCTGGAAGAACCATGCCATGGACATCACACATGTCCCAGTGAGAGGGCAGACCAAGAGATGCCTGAATTAGCTGTCGCAACAGCAAGGATGAGTTCTGCTGCCCAATATTTGATGCTTAAGTGGAAACGTGATATAGGCAAATTGCAGATAGAGTGCTACGATAGCTGGCTGGGCCTTCGGTAATAAGGATGCTAAAATGAATTTCCTGAATTTTTATCTTGGGGTGCTGGGATTCACAAATCTGGGTAAATTTTTAACCAGCAAGGAGAAAAGCGCATAGGACTACAACCCATGAGAAGTATACTTTGGAAGCCACAGATAACATCAAAACCTATTTTTGTTTCTATACACACCTCCATGGCTAAGTTTAGCTCAGGAAGTACAGTAAGAGACAAACAACAATGGCTATTAATAAAATACAATAATCTATAAAAAGAGCAATGTGAACATGCTCTGCCTTCCAAAGAAGCCACATCCGTGAGTGATGGTGCGAGAGGACATGATGGCTGTGAGATGAGATGAAGTGGTCAGATCACACAGGCAGTGTGTCAGGGTCCAGCTACGATGTGCCACTTGAAAACGAGCACCACAAGACCCAGGCAGTAGCCCTCATAATCCATAATGTCATAAAATAAATGCGCACAAGGGAGACCTAGGTCAGGAGCTCAGGAGAGGTTGTACATCAGTTTACAGAAGTGTGTACTTGCTCAGGAGTCAACTCCAGAAACACTCAAGGAGTGTAAAGGAAAAGGAGCCAGCCATGGATATCGGAAGAGCCAGGAAAAACCTAGTCATCCAGAACCTGGGAGGCAGAGGCAAGGTGATCCTTGAATTCCAGGTCAGTCTGGGTTACAGCCTGTCACAAACAAATAAGCACACAGAAAAACTATCAGAAGAGCCAGCAAGGGAATGACCCAGGAGAGGAAGTTCTGGGAGTTGCACGTGCAGCTGCTGAAACTGAGGAAGAAAGGCATCTTACATATGGCCAGGAGGCCACTGGAGACATTGGGAGCACAGCTGTGAAGGAATCACAGGGATGGGTGCAGAATTTAGGGGACTGAGCTGGGCAGCAGAAGACAGGTAGATAAGGGTAGAACAACTCTACGCAAGCAAACTGTGAAGTTTATCCGTCAAGGAAACAGGGAAGGGCAGCTTCGTTTATTTCTACCAATAAAACCCAATACCACAAACTAGATACCTTATTTTGTTTGTTTGTTTTTTGTTTTTGAGACAGGGTTGCTCTGTATAACCTTGGCTGTCCTGGACTCACTTTGTAGACCATGCTGGCCTCGAACTCACAGAGAGGTAGGTGGCTGCCTCTGCCTCCCGGAGTGCTGGGATTACAGGCATGTGCCACTGCACCCAGCTCTGGATAACTTATAAAGCTTGTTTTGGCTCACAGTTCTGACCCACGCTCAAGGCAATGATATAGCGATGGTCCTTGAGTTGACGGGTCCCAGGAAGCACACAGTTCCACATGGCAGGGAATATGTGAATGCCTGTTCACTGCTATTCTACAGATCCACATGCGTGGTTGGTCTTCTCTGAAACTCACGTTGAAATTTAATCTATACCACCAGAAGTGGTTAAGAGGCAGTTAGAGCCATTCTTCCCTGATGGGCTGACTCACTCACTGTGCTTAAACCACAGTAGAGATGGAGGGATCTGCGGCAGATGAAACTGAACAGCCAGCGTCTTCAGAGAAAGGCTGGGCACAAGCGGTAGAGAGTTTGGAGTAACCTGGGACTTTGTTTTTAAATACATGTTTTGTGTAGAGGGGCTGTAGACCTGAACGTAGCACTGAGAGCTTCTGTTTGTCTCTTGCGGGTTCCCTGTGGTTAACACCTTCATTCCTGTGTAGCATTTGAAACCAGCTTTGAAACCAGGCTTCTCCTGCTATCAACTGAACCTCCCAACTGGTTAGATGTGGCGGATGCTTTTCAAGACAGTCTAGGGGGAAGTGCTGGTTGAGCATCCCACAGAATTTCAGACATTGGGAAGGGGCTGGCCTTCTCATAATTGGCTCAGGAAAGGATATCCCAAAGGTGAAGTGGTCCTGCGGTGCTGGGGTCCCCTAGAGCCTCACAATGTCAACAGTAGAGTTAATTCTCATCACTGGGTATGATGGCACCCACTGTGTATGGACTGCTGCTACAAAGCCTCATGGATTGGTGGTTTACAGCCCCAGAAAACGATGACTCAGTGTTCTGGAGGCCTGAGCAGATGTGGTATCTGATGAGGAGCCACTTTCTGTGTGATCGTCCCTGTTATTTTGCTTTATTTAAAAAGGCGATGCAAGAGAAAGAAGAGGGCTGACCCCTCATCCTACAGAGGACATGGGAGGAGTCCTGGGCACTGAGACAGGCTTTGCACAAGCAGTGTATTTGAGTGATAGCCAGGGCTCAGTGCGGGGAAGGAGTGACGTGCTGGGTGGAGCTGTAGGAATGCCTGTTTTTCCTGCAAAGGGTTCCAGGGAGCTCTGGATGTGTCTGGGAGGGCAGACAGCTGGGGCATGAGGGACAGGAGAGAGGAAGCCTTCAGAAGAGAAAGCTGATTGGCTGGAGAGCTTTCATCTGGTCATAGATGAGCAGTTACAGTGAGTAAGACTGAACAGTTGTGATACTGGCTATAACCCCAACAACCCCAGGGCAAGGTGGTTAGCTACACTGAATTTGGTGAGCTCCCCAGGTTCAGTGGAAGGCCTTGTCCTAATAAATACAGTGAAAAGTGACTGAGGAAGACAACGACGTCAGCTTCAGGTCTCCACACGCACATGTCCACATAGGCATGCACACCCACTGCTTAGTTACTTGCTGTAGTAACAATTTATAGAAGGAAGAGCTTATTTGGGACTTACAAGTTCAGAGAGTTAGAGCCCATGACCACCATGGTAGGGAGCATGGCAGCAGGCAGGCATGATGCTGGAACAGTAGATGAGAGCTTAAATCTGGACACACAAGAGAGAGTTAACTAGGAATGGTGTGACCTTTTGAGATTTCAAAGCCTACCTCCTCCAACAAGGCCACACCTCTGAATCCTTCCCAAACAGTTCCTCCAACTGGATATCAAGTATTCAAACAGATGATCCTATGGGGGACATTCTCATTCCAACCGTTGTACCTACACATGCAAACACACAGCACACATACACACGCATGCAAAACAAATAGTAAGCGTGACTTAATACGAATGTGAAGAAATGTATGTGTTAATTAGCTTTATCTGGTCATTTCAAAAACATTAGACTGTACATGATAAATATTTGTGATTTTATGTGCCCGTTAAAAGGAGAATTGCCATTTGATTCACTCATTTCTCCCAGGAACACTTTGAGTACTTTCCCTGGGCTACTGGGGGTCAGGCAATGAAGAGGGCTCAGGAGACTCGCTGGGGAGTAAGTGCTGAGAGAATCAGGCAGGGAAGGGAAGGAAGTGGCCCTGGGCTACTATGTTAAGGAGACTGGTTCAAGAGGCATGATGCTTAAGCCAAAAATGGATCAGTTTGGGGGTGGGGGGTGGCAGCCCTCTTGTCAATCAGGACTGAGGTGCTGGAGCACCATGCATGAAGCAGGAGGGAGGAGGAAGGCATGAAGGAGCGGAAGCTCTGGCTTGGCCTCTGGCCTTCATCCTGAGCACGGCACAAGGCCAATGTCTTCCTGAGGGTAGCTTTAAGGTCTGACTTTCCATGGCAGACTGACATGTGGTGCGCTGGGGCAGCCTGAGGCTCTCCGCAGCATCTGGTCCACCGGTCTCCAGGGAGCCACAAGTTCCCAGGTCTCTCAGAGTCAATGTTGGATCAAGGTCAGTAGTTTTTCTAAGGCAGGAATCACTGATTGTGTAGACCCCCAAGGAAGGGGTGGAAAGAGTGTCCCTCACCCTTTGCTTGGTCCTAGGCTCCATCCAGGTCAGCAAGGTCCAGGGACGAGAGGTAGTCAGGAGGGCCAGGCACTGCTGATGGCGAGTCCATACACTGACAGTCAGTAGCAGTTTTCAGACTGACTTCTTGGCCCAGCCAATCAAAGTTTAGACATTCTGACTGTTCTGTTACTTAATCCTGAAAAGGCACCATGAGGAAAGGGCGATGACAGATGCAGGCGAGAAGCCAGGGCACTCCCACACACGCATGCCCACACAAACCTGTACCCTCTGGGAGTGTGAGTACGTTAGGGTTTGAAGGTGAACCATCCCCAGCAGGCTCACGTGTGTGAACGCTCCATCCCCAGCTGGCAGCAGTTTGGGGAGGCTGCGAACAGTTTGGACATGGAGCCTAGCTAGCCAAGGTGGGGCTGTGGTGGCTGCATTTCAATTTGCCACATTCTGCCTGAGTGTTCTCTGCTTCCTGTTGAGCTGCTGAGATGTAAACAAGGTAACTAATGGTCTGTGGCACCACTCCCACCCCCACCACGAACGTACCACACCTCCCTCACTGTGAAACTGCAGACTCAAGTCAGTTCTTCCTGGGCTGGGGAATGCAAGGACGAGGACCAAAGTTCAGAGCCTTAGAAGCCACATAGAACGCTTGAGTAGGCACATCAGCCTACTCAAGTGTCTTCAGCATGCAAAGGAGGAGGTGAGATCTCCAGAGCGAGTGAGACTAGCCATCTCTGTGAGCAAACTCTGTGGGATGATGACGAAATCTACATCAATGGAAGAACAATCAGGGATGATTCCTGACCTCACCCTCAAGCTTCACACCCACACACACATGTTCCTCATACGTGCAAACACACACAGACACATGCACACACAAACATACGCATGCATGCATCCACCTATGAAGATGGAAAAAGAAAAAAACAAATTCTTCCTCTCTCAAGTTACTGCTGTTGGGTAAATAGCACAGATGGTCATAAGAGCCACTAAGCGGGTCCCTTGTTCCTTGCTGTGGGCTGCCAAGGGTCTTAATGTTTCTAAGGATGTGGACTGCTGGTGCCGACTAGGGGCTCTTTTGTTACACAGCTCAGCGGTCTCTGCTTAGCCAATGAGAAAAGCGAGCCCCTGAAAGGAAAGGTGACAAGGCTCCAGACCTCCGAGAGTAGCCGGGCTGGCTGGATGACAGACAGCAGCCATCTGGGTGCTCAGGCTCCTGGCACCAATTCATCAGAAGAAATCAGTCCCAATTCCCTGCCCTTCGCTTTCCTCTACCCCACACAAACCCCAGCTGTTCACCTTTCCTCATCCAGCCTCTAGGCCTTCACCTTTTGAGTTCCCGTTCAGTGAACATGGCATTCTTAGACGGGGCTGGTCTCCAGACTCCTTACAGACCGACGTCGACATTAAGAGGCAGTGATTGCTGGGCTGGAGAGATGGCTCAGTCGATAAAGGTTAGGCTCGCCACCGAAAACACAAGAAGCAATAACTGTGCTGTTTGGGCTCAGCGCTGCGTGCCCATAACCCCATCCCTTTGAGTAGCACGGAGGGAGGGTCCTTGCTTTGAGGTTAGCCTCGGCTAGCTATTGAGATCCTGTCTCAGAAACACAAACAAGTGAATGATTAAATAAACAAACAAGAAGCCATGCCAACCAGAAGATCACCATCAAGCAGTCCACAAGATTAGCACATAAATGAGTGTGCTCACCCCCAACACCCCTCCCTTGGTGACATTTTCTTGCTCATGACATCTCTGGAACTCTTCTAGATTTATTTTTAATTTTCGGGTGCTGGCTATTGACTCCAGGGTCTGGTGCACACTGAGTGTGTTTTACACTGAGTACACCCCTAGCCCTTGAAATAGCCCTTGAGTCAAAGATTCCCAAGTTCAGTCTTGGCTCTGGCTGAGACTGGCTAGCTGTATGATTGTGGGAGAGGGAGTTACCAGTCACAGCTGCAAAGGGAAATTGCTAATCAATGCCCAAAACTGATAGGAGGCGCAAATGTGATGATCAAAGTGCCCAGCCTCACACAGAACAGCCTTAAAAGTGCTTTCTGTTTCCCTTATTTGGACATCATTCTCAGACACTACAGTTCCAATAAATGTAGCGTTGACTGAGGGACACTTTAAAGATTGTGTAGTGGTTTGAATGGCCCCAATGGGCTTATATGTTTACATACTTGATCTCTAGTTGGTGGAACTGTTTGAGAAGGATTGGGAGGTGTGGCCTTGTTGGAAAGGGTATGTCACTGGGGGTGGGCTTTGAGGTTTCAAAAGTCCATATCAGGCCCACTCTCAACCTTTCTCTGCCTCTGCCTTTTGCTTGCAGATGGGGATATACGTAAGCTGTCAACTACTGCTCTAGCACCACACTGTCCACTGCGATGGCTATGAACTAACTCTCTGAAAGTATAAGCAAATCCCAAATAAATTCTTAAAAAAAAAATTTAGTCAGGCCATGGTGGTGTGTGCCTTTAATCCTAGCACTGGGAAGGCATCAGCAGGTGGAGCTCTATGAGTTGCAGGCCAGCCTGGTCTACATAGTGAGTTCCAGGGCAGCCAGGGTTACACAAACATTGTCTCAAAAAAAAAAAAAAAAAAAGAACAAAGCAAAAAAAAGTAGCCTTTGTAATGTCTCTTCAAAGCAGTAGAACAATAACTAAGCGAATGTGTGAGATTAAGGATGGTCTAGGAAGGGTTTAAAAAGAAGTGTGCTATACTGTAAGTTAACTAGTGATAACATACAAGATATATCATCATCATCATCATCATCATCATCAGGTTTTTGATACAAGGTCTCACTCTCTAATTCAGGCTGGCCTATAAGTAACTATGTGCTCAGGCTGGCTTCAAACTTATAATGGTCTCCTGCTTCAGTACCCCAAGGGCTAGGTTTATAGGTGTGAGCCACCATGCTCAGCAACATACATCATAAAAAGAACAAGCCACTTCTCCCAAAATTAGCTGTTCTTCACTGGTGTGCCATGTTTTACTAAACTTAAAATAACCCAACAATAAGTAATTTACATTTTGTAATAGTGTAGGCATTTTTGCAAGCTAGGAGTTTTGAGCCAAAAGAGATTCCAAGTTGACAATTTCCCTTGCTAGAATCTCTATGTCAACAATTACATGTTAATATGCAATCCTCAGAAGTAGAGGTAAGTCTAAATCTTTTTTTCATCCTGTGTACAACAGTACACATGGTAAGGGGCTTAGATCCCTTCTATTTTGCCTCCATTCCCTCAACTGTAAAGTAGGGATATCAGAAATACCCTGTCAAAGGAATGAGAGTTGCTCCTTCTCTTATAACGGGGTCGTGTCCTGATAAACCCAATAGATAGGTTGGTGCAAATATTACATGTTAGCACAGCTAACCCGCTGAGAATCCCAGCTGAGCCTGGCTGCTCAAATGTGCTCAGAACACTACTATTATTCCAGTCAAATTATGTAAACCAAAGCTTACTTTTAAACTAAAATGTTGGCCACCTTATGTAATTTACTTAATACTGTATATTCTTTGACAAAGATTTGTCAAAGGGCAGGCGGATCTCTGTGAGTTCAAGGCCAACCTGGTCTACAGAGGGAGTTCTAGGACAGTCATGGATACACAGGGATACCTGTCTTGAAAAAACAAAACAAATAAAACAAAAATGAGGAAACAGAACCATGTTAGGCTGGAGACGACCTGCCATTAAGTTGGCACAGTCCTGGAGTTGAGAGGAGTTTCTGTGACCACGTTGTTTTGGTTTGATACCTACAGGGCAACAGCAGGTGCCCTATCCTGTTTCCCATCCTGGCACCCTGCGTTCCTTTACAATTGACAGCCTTAAAATTGACAGTCCTAAGGAAGCTATCAGTAAACCCAAGCATCACTGTAATCATGCACAAAGAAATAATCAGAAAGAGAGCCTCCCAAGGAGCACTGGTCAGGGAACCAAGGCAGAGAGTGAGCCACAGCAGGAGGGCCAGGAGCCATAGCAGGGGAGTTGGAAGCTCTGAGGGGAGCAAGATAGGGTGGGGGTGGGGGTGGGCTGGAGCTCATTCTGCTGGATGAACATTACTGTGCTGGAAGCAGCTTGCCAAGTTTCACTTTGACTTTGAACATCTCTCTTTTCATTTCTGTAGCTTTTTGACATAGGGTCTATGAAGTGAAAATTTAGCAATGGAGTTTGGGAGCTACACTGTGTGCAACCAGTGAGCAATCCAGAGCAACCACAGAGAAAGTGGCATCTGCTATTGACCTTAGTCTTATTCTCCATCCATGTTTATCCTCCCTGATCTTCTAAGGGGATCCTCTGGCTAAGAACCCCATTCCCACTCCCATGACTTGCTGGCCTGGTTTAGAGTCCTGGTATCGGAGGAGGGGAAAGAGTATGGACACATGCTCATGGTGGGTTAATTTTAAAAAGGCAGGTATGCCAGCCTTCAGCAAGTCACATCTGAAGTTACAGCAGGGGACTAGGATGTAGAGTTTATGCTCCAACAAGATAAATCGAATGCCATGCTCTGGATCAGAACTTTCTGTGCCCTAGATTATCAGACATATCAGTTTGGAGAATGCTTCCAAGCAGTAGTTTGACAGGGACAGGGTCACAGGACTCTGAGAAATGCCCAGTCAATGATGTATTTACTGACACATTTGAGCACAGCAGAAAAACAAAGCAAAGAGACACCATTGTAGACAGCAAGAGAAAATTAAAGATTTCCACAGAAGAACCAATAGCTACAAAGAGATGACAAGGTGCCAAAGAAAATGGCTAGATAAGAAGTACCTCTACCCCTATATGACGGAGCATCCCAAGGATGCTGGTAGTCTCAGCAGTAGATACAGAGAGCCACTCCCTTGTTATCTCAAGAACTTGTCCAGCCCAGCTGGGGTTGCCAGGAACAAACAGCAATTTTGTCATTGTCCTGTCACTGTTCTCTCTAGGCAAAGCCTTTAGAACACATAAATCACAAAGTCAAGTTTAAGTATGGTGCTGGTTGGTCTTTGTCAACTTCACACAAACCTAGACATGTTTGGGAAGAGAGGAACTTGATTGAGAAAATGCCTCCACAGAATTGGCCTATAGCACGCCAATGGGCTTGTCTTGATTAATGATTGATATGTCAGCTGTGACTGGTTGTGTCCTGGGCTGTACAAGAAAGCAGGCTGAGCAAGCCTTGAAGAGCAAGGCAGGGAGCCATACTCCTCAGTGACCTCTGCTTCAATTCCTGCCTTCAGGGTCTGGCTCTGATTTCCTCTGACGATGGACTGTGATGTGGAAGTGAAATAAACCCTTTCCTCCCCAAGTTGATTTTGATCATGGCGTTTTATCATATCAACAGAAACCCAAACTAATACAAATGTCAAACCACTCCATCCACATTGTGCAAGATTGTCACGTGTCTACATATTCTCTCCTATGTGCAGGCGCTGGGGCACACAAGTTCAGATAACCCAGAGCTCAATTTACAGAGGAAAAGAAAGAGCAGAACAAGTAAATCACATTACACCAAGGACAGAACTAGAGTGCTGTAGTGTCTGTAGATGAAGATTTCTGACTTGAATGGATATAGAGTAACAAACCCAAGGCCAAGTTTATTTAGAAATAGCACAAAATGCGTCCTAAAGCTCACACAAGTGGATGCTACTTCACAGCCATTCCAGGCACTTGGTTTCATCATTCCCATGTTTATTTTTCCCTATCCCTCTGACCAAAAAGCGACTGATTCCTTTTATTTGATTTGCTATCCATGACATGCTGAAGATGCTCTCTCAACATACTGCAAAGTAGCCATGGTGTCTTAGGGGCTTTTCATGGAAAAACGTGCTGGCCTCTTCCCTCAGGAAAATCTCTTCTTAGGATACTTTCCAAATTGTTCAGCCTGATGATGTTAATGTGGGATATCTTTACAGCTCCTCGTATATCAAACATCTAACAATAGCTTTCCACACTAAAGCTCAACCTTGCAAAGATCATTTGTCTAACATACCAGTTTATTCTGCTTGGTGCATTGGGTATCGGAACTATGCCAGCTGGGATGGTACTCAACAGAAAGCATTTGACTTAAAATTAGAACATTCCAGAACATTTAAGGTTAGAGGTAATTTAGAGATAGTCTGTTCCTTTCACCCTTGAGGAGAGTTGGAGGAGGTTGAGTGAATTGGCCAAAAGCATCAGACTTTTGGTAAAACTTAACAGCACATGAGGACTGGGAGGGGGCCACAAACTCCAGCACTTTTCTGTGACCATCCTAGAAAGCCTGCTACCATGCCTGGCACACAGAGGCACACCACACACACAACACAGAACACTGCAGTGAGTAAATGATTGCTGACAGTGTGCTAACACAGTTCAAGGCCTCGGCGCTAGCACGTTTGCTCCCCTGACAGTCCAGTGAGGTAAGTACTATTAGCCTCCACCTACTAAGGTAAGAGAGGTTGCTGGCCTCAGATAACAGAAGTAGAAAAGGGACTTGAACTCAGGTGCTGGCCTAAACACACCTGTCATCTGCACAGTGTTGTTCTGATAGAGAAAGGTAGAATACACAATGTGTTCAATGCTGAAGAAACAGGAGGGATCTGAGGAGACCACTTGGGAACCCTAACAGTGAAAATATGTGAACTGTATGTGTGCGTGGAGTCACAAGCTGGCGCTTTGTAGCATACCTACATTGCAGCATGAGAAGAAACCCAGGCCCTACCATACACCACGCAGCCTTGGGGCTGATGGACACTGTCGTTTACACAACCTAATCCTCAAAGGCTGAGTGAAATAAGACAGGGCTCAGCATTTCCGTTCTTAGCCAGCATTGTTTTTTTCATAAACATTTTGATGAATGTGAATGCACAGTCATAACAACTCCCCTCTGAAGGGCTTAGCTAAATTTGCTAATTTTTAAGTGCTGGAGGCCATAATATCCAGGGGATTAGCAGGAGCACAGCGTGTTCTTGTCAGTGTCTGATCCTCGCACGCCTGCACGTCTCCTGCCACTGACCTGGGAAGGCCTCTTCTGGCAGGCTGCAATTTTAATGTCTCATATTGCTACCTCTAAGAGCATCTTAGCAATTAATTATTCCCAGGAAATCTCCAATTTAAAAGCTCTTTTGGACAGAGCTCATTCTGTTAAACTTGACATGTGTCTATTCAAGGTGACTGCAAAGTACATTTGGGACCTCTGCAATCCCATCATAAATAGTTTTTCTCCCTGGCTGGTGGCCTGGACCTGTGCGATTAGACACAGGGTCCCTGGTGTGTGCTCTTCAGTAGAACAAGAATGGAGCTTCTCTGGCATAGGGACAGAATGAGGCTCCTTCATGGTGTTTTTTATTTTTCTTTTTAAATATACACTTTGCTTCTCTTTGTATCAGGAATTTAAAAAAAAGTGTTATTGTCTTTGTGTGTATGCTCGAATTCATTCATTCCATGAGGGCATATGGAGATCAAGGACCGGTGTCAGGAGCCACCTCGTTTCACTGTGGGTCCAGGAATCAAACTGATGTCAGGTTTTTGCTGCGAACGACTTTACCAGTTGGGCATCTCAAAGTGACTCTTGGCTATAGTTTGTATCTGGAACATCTCCCAGAAGCTCATGTTTTAGAGCTTGGTTGGTATCTTGGCACTACTGAAGGTGGTAGAACCTGGTTAGGAAGTGGGGTACAATCCCAGCTCTCAGGGCAGCAGAGGCCAGTGGATCTCTGTGAGTTCAAGGCCAGTGCCTAGTCTACAAAGTGAGTCTAGGGCATCCAAGGCTACATAGAGAAACCCTGTTTCAAAGGCATGTCCAGCAGGATTGCAAGATCCCAGTCTCTTCCTCGTTTTCCTTTTCACGTCTGGCCATGAGGTGAGCATGTTTGCTCTATCACACACTGCTACCACCATGGATCCAAAGCAACAAGCCCAACTATGCACTGAAACTGCGATCTAACCTGAGCCTCCCACGGGGAATGACCTCATCCTTAAATCCAGAGTATGTGTATATGCACTCAAGGGCCTTCCCCTGGGGTGCCATCCTGGCTGTCAAGCCAGAACCCGCAAACCGGAGGCAAGGGGGAAACATCCTTGGGCAGCATTTACCTCGTTTTCCTGCATGGGCAAAGCTTTGCCTGCATCCCACGGCAGACACAGGCTTGTTTACTGTTTGTCTGTTGTCTATTATTACAGTTTTATATCTGTAGCTCAAGAACCTAGGGGATAGCAGTTCTTCTTCTGTCTCACAAATTTCTATCCATAGCACACAAAAATCAATTCCTGAGATTGGAAATGGTTTCACAGTCAGGTTTCAAACAGACAACAGAACAATTAAGGAACTCCTTTTTTTTTTTTTTTTTTTTTAATTTCTTAAAATTCTAATCTGAATCACAGGCCGAGCCAACAGCCTCTATACAAACGCGCCTAACCTACACACCCTCTCCCTCCTACAAGGAAGACAGGCACCACCCCACATCCCCCACCCTCCGCCTTGGAGTTCAATCAACCCTGCAGATGCTCTCTTCTCTGCCATCTAGTGGCCACAGCAAGAAATGCACTCCAGAACAACACCAGCTCTGGCTTCCGCATCCTACCTGCAGCAAGGTGAGCGAGCATAAAAGGCTGTGAGCTACCTACCTGGCTCATCACCCTCTTTTCTTGCTGCAATCTTGGATGAGAAGGCCTTGCCAAGCCGGGCGCAGTGGCGAACACTAGTAATCCTAGCACTCTGGGAGGCGAAGGTAGGAGGATCGCTGTGAGTTCGGGGCCAGCCTGGTCTACAAAGTGAGTTCAGGACAGCCAAAGCTACACAGAAGAACCCCGTATTGGAAAAAAGAAATAATGGCTTGCCAGATTTCATGCCCCTACTAGGTGATGCTGACTCTTAAATCCCATAGGCCACTTCTCTCTAGATACTGACATGCAGGGAGGCTAGGCTAAGGACCCAAGAATGAGTGACAGTTTCAGGTGGTGGAGAGAAAGTCTCAGTGGATATTCACTAGGTGTTCTGATCTGAAGCAATGGTGTACCTCAACACTATTGCTTTCAAACCTCAGGCAAACGAATTTCTTTTAAGACCTTGTCTGAATTTTGTGATCACAGTATGGAAGAAAACAGAAACATTGTTGCTACCAAAACTATTGGTGCTTTATATCTAAAGGAACAATGTCCCAGAGGTCATAAGTGTTCTGGGTCATAAGTGTTCTTACACAGTGTAATGCTGACAGACCAGACCCTGGGAGCAGCAGGAGAGAGGAGATCTAAAGAGAACCAGCAACTAGAGCCTCATGCAAGGCGAGGGGAAATAACAAAAGCCAAAGTGCTTAGTCCCAAAACCCCTACAGGAAATGCCGTAGAACAATCTTCTGTGGAAAACAGGGGATGTGTCATATAAATAATGAGTTGTGCAGAGCTGTGAGGAGACAAGGCGCCATAGCGGAAGAGAGGAGGCTGGATGGAGGATGGACCTCCCCGACCGGAAAAAGACAACATCTGTTGCAATGACAAGGTATGGAATATCCAGGTGCTGCCTAGCAAACAGCCTTTACACCGAAGGTTAGTGCATTTTACTGTGCCCAGATTGCTCTTAAAGTAACACCCCTTTGCATTTCAGGTCGGTGTCCATAGAGACTGGTGTTCACTGAGAAATGAGGAGGCAGAGAGAGACGCTCTAGTGGCGTCCAGACAGATAACTGTAACAGGGTGTCTCCTTTGAGGGGCTGAAAGGATAGAAAGTGTGCATAAACACATATACAACAATGCATATTTGCATACATATCGCTCTGCTTCAATAGTAAGGACTTCGAATGTAAGTGTTGGTCATTCAGAATTTAAATATTAAGAAGTAACTATTGTAAGAACAGTGTGAACCCCTGCTAGTCTTCAGAACGAGGCTTTGTCTCTAGTTCATCCATTTCCCACTACATTAACAGCAGATCCCTGAGGGTCCCCAGAGGCCATGGTGGGTAAGTGGATGGAAAAAGCAGATCCCAACCGACTCCTCCCTCCCATGAAGGGCAGAAGGGCTGAGGAAGAGCAGAGGAAAGCTGGGTGGTCAGAGCAGCAAGTGGGCCAGAGCCGAGGAGAAGAGAGAACAAGCCAGGGAGCTCCTGTGGACCCCCAGGTCAGTGCACCTCTGTCTCCTCTGTCCCCTCAGCACCCCCACTTTCTCCTCTAGGTCCCAGAAGCTTCTTCCACTTCAGCTCTTGATGGGGCTATCTTTAATTTCTGCCCACCTTTCCCTGCCCTCTCTCCAAACCCATCTCTACCAATTCTCTCCTATGACCTCATCTAAGGAATCTCCTGAGCTCCACTCCTGGCTTTCAATGAGGAACATTCTCTAGACAACTGTCCTGCCCTGGGCCAGTGAGGAGACAGGAGGAATTGTAAACAAAGCCATTTTCTTCTACCAAGCCTCACACCTCACACGGGGAATGACCTCATCCCTAAATCCAGATTATGTATGTATGCACTCAAGGGCCTTCCCCTGGGGTGCCATCCTGGCTGTCAAGCCAGAACCCCCAAACCGGAGGTAAGGGGAAACATCCTTAGGCAAAGACCCAGGAGGGGCAGTTAGTGAAGCAGGTAAGTCAAGGTGGCTGGAACAAGACAGGTGTGAGGATAAAGGATTTAGAAGGTGCTGGCTGCAACCCCATCCTGGTGGCTGTGGGTGCCACCAACCTGATGTGATGGGAAACAGATTTGTTCAGTTCACATCTTCCTGGCAGACCAAGTGGACTCTGCACCTAGTTGAGAAAAGAGGCCCGGTGTCTGAAGTCTCAGGAGGGCTCCCAGCAGCTTCCCTGCGTGTCTATCAACCTTGCCCTCTCCACACAACCGGGAAAGGCTGGAGAGGAGACGAATGGCCATGCGGGTCTAGAAGCCGGCTTAGCTCACATTCTCAGCTAAGAATGTTATAAAGGGAAAAAACCTTCTGGTAACACCAATCTACATGCTTTACACAAATGTCAGCAAATAGCCCGTTTTGGAAATGAAGGTGGGCTTCCTAGGTTAAAGAAAATAGTCCATGCTTGTCCTTGTCTTAACAAACTGGCTGCTGTGCCAATGGCAGCAGCTGTCTATAAGGCAGGTGCCTGTGGCATCCTGGGAGCTGTTGCCCACACCCCACAGATAACATTCAGAAAGTTCACAGATACCCTTATTGCATTCAAACTCCTTGCTGGGACACGGGTCAGAAAATGACTTCATCTCTTCTGGATCCTTGCCCAAGGCTGAGCCCTGGCAGCTGCCACCCTGTGCCCTGGTGCTGTTCTGGCGGGACACCAGCTGGGCTCTTTCCTTCTGTCCTGGCTGCTGGCCTCACTCGGGGACAGCGGCCCCTGAGTGCTCACTTCTGGGTCTGAGCCATCCTCCGAGCCTAACAGCAGAAGGCACCAAGTACGCTGCCTCCTTTGATTTGTTTTGTCTTATTTTGGCATCACCTCTTTTAGTAGGGATTTTTCCTTTTCTTGGTTTTTTTCTTTTCTTTTCTTTTTGGAAAACTGGCCAGGCAGCACCTCTGGGGAAGTGAGCCATCAGCGTTATCAGATTTCAGGGAACCAGAGTATTCCGAACTGGAGAACTTGTTTTCTGTAACAACTTCGGGCCACCTATTGCTTAGTCACATTTCACAGGCTTAATGCAAACAGTTCCTTGAACACACAAGGGTTATAGCAATCCTTGAATTTCTACCAGTAGCAGGAAGGCTGGGAATCTCTGCAAACGGGGTCAGTTGATTTGTTCCTGCTGGCTCATATAAGCTCCTGAAGGTACCATGTGCTGGCGGCACTGTAAAGGGACTCCAAACGATTTACACACGGGGGTAAAGGCCTCCGTGACAAGTAGGTTCTCTACCCTCTCTGTAACAGTGTACACACTTGGGTCTTTAATATTCTGAATTTGGCAAATATGCAGTACAATTGGCTCTTGCTGGCCATGGATTCTGCAGCTTTGAATTCAACCAACCACACATTGAAAATATTTTTAAAAATGATGTTTGTTCTGAAACATGTCCACCAACTCCCGTCATTACTCCTTGACCACAGTAGTCTAATAACCATCAACACAGCGTTAACATTGGGTTACAATTATAAGTTACCCAGAGAAGATACAAAGTACAAGAGGATGTGTGCGGGGTCTATGCAAACATGACACCATTTCACCTGAGGGACATCTCGCGGTCTCTGGGTTGTGTGTGAGAGAGCCCTGCCGGCAACTGCATACACGCGTATACATTAGACGCTCCAGGGAGACTCCTTATATAGTGCCAAGTATCGCCTAATCTGAACTATCGGCACGCTAGTTTTTAGTGTCCATCATGGCCACTTACAGGGTCCCTCATGGTCATTGGTATTACTGCTGCTATTGAGATTTTACAGCAAAGGAAATTAACAACCAGAGAACCAGGAGTTTTAGGCTCCTCACCATGTGCAGGGTTAGAACTGAGACATTTCCTAGCCTTAATCGTAAATTTACACAGCCAAGGACTTAGACCCTGTGTCTGCTTCACTGTTGGCAGCTCCGATCTTAATTATTCTCCTTGTCTTAAGTCCTTTCAGGGTTTTTTCTTCCTTTTTTTTTTTTGTCTTTTAGTTTCCTAAGATGAATTCTAACTTATATTTAAAATTTCCTTTCCATAAAAAGACAGCATTTAAAGCTACTTCTAAACACATCTTTTGTGCATGCTGTAGGTCTTCTATGAGGTCTCTTGGTGTGTGTGTGTGTGTGTGTGTGTGTGTGTGTGTGTGTGTGTGTGTG
>NW_026585643.1:6268875-6281427 GCF_907164565.1 Psammomys obesus | reverse complement strand
GTGTGTGTGTGTGTGTGTGTGTGTGTGTGTGTGTGTGTGTGTGTGTGTGAGACTGTCCACAGAGGTGAGGAGAAGGCATTGGATGCCCTGGAGCCACTGTGTGGGTGCTGGGACCCAAACTCTGGTCTTTTTCAAGAGCAGGAGGCACTCTTAACCTCTGAGCCATTTTTCTAGCCCATCTCTCGGTTTTGCTTCTTTGCTAAATAACACACTTTCAGCTGCAACTTCCTATTTTGCTCAAGAACATTTAATGAATATACCTTGTTTTCTAAATATAGAAATGTGGGCCTTTATATGCTTCATGTTTGAAAGGGGAGTGGTAAGAGACTGATGATTCTAAAATCTACTTTCTTAAACTATTTGAAATGCCCTTCATTGTCAGGTTTCTCGCTGAATGCTATAGCTATTTACAAATGCTATAAAATTTTTCCTTGAAAGACAAACACACACACACAATGAAAATTTATGTATTTTCAACTTTGTGATGCAGTTTTCTGTGCCAGCATGGTCTGGTGCTTCGTATTTGATTGCTAATTATTTTGCCCTCTGAGGCCTGCTTGCTTTCTGATTTTAGGAGCAGACACTCACACACCCCAAAATAACATTTGTAATCCCTGCCTCCAAATTATCCCTGATTGGCTGAAAAAATGCCTACACACTGGGGCAGGGCAGAAGACAAGTAGGTGTGGCCAAAGTTCGAAGGCTTGGAGAAGAGAAGGCTCGCTGGAGAGATGGGGAGACAGGTCGGGAGAAAGAAGGAGCACTACCATGGGATAGGTAGAGAACCATGTGGGTTGGGAGGAGTGAACTCAGAATGGCGTGGCAAGAATCAGCCCAGAAGGAAAGCATGTGCAAGTATTTATGGAGACAAGCAGATGGGAAGTAGCCCAGATAGGGGTGATGAAAACCAATGGCACGAGATGTAGAGCTGGGAAGTGACGAGGTAATTTAGGAGGTTAGTATCTGCCCAGCCCCAGGTAAATAAGGCTTATCCAAAATCTGTCAGGTATCTGTGTCTTTTATTGCTTGATATTGGGTTAATAATAACCACCATGATAATTATAGGCCTTTGATAATAAACATTTTTAGCCACATTTATTTTCTACCTCAAATTTCCTATGTATTTTTGCAGGAGCTAAGAATGCTTTAATATTCTATTGTCTCTGATTATTTGAGGTTAATTAATTTGACTTCTGCAATAAGAGTATTTAAAGCATTCATTAGATCTGTGTTTTGTCAAGTTTTGTTTACATTTCTGCTGTTGACCCCGTATGTTTGGGCCTGTATTGTTGGTGTACGAAAGTGTTTTAATTTATCAAATGACCTGCTGTGATGTTGAAAGTGCAGTAGGTCTGTCAGTCACCTGGAAATTGCAAATGAAGTGCATAATTAGGCACATGATGTATGAGAGGGAATTTATGTATCAGCCTGTTAGGCCAAGGGATGCCCGGTGAGCAGGTAGAATGTTCTTCCTGGGTAAGTCTGTGAGGGTGCTTCCAGGAGGGACTGGTGTTTGAATAGTGGATGTTTGAATAGTGGACTGAGCAACGGAGGGCCTCTATCCCTGGTGTGAGTAACTGCCATCCGATCAAACAAGGGCCAGCGCAGGACAAAAGGGCAACAGGCAGAGTGACTTTGGTGAAGACAAAACAACAGGCAGCTGGGCCATTCTGTGCCTGCCCTTGGGGGTGGCACTTCTAGTTCTTGGCCCTGTGGATGAGGGACAGTACTGAGGGCGCTGGCTTCCCTGTTCTTAGACCTTTGGGTATAGACTGAGCACATCACCAGTTCTCCTGGTTCTCTAGCTTACAGACGGCATCGTTGGACCTCACAGCTTTCACAACGGTACCGGCCAATCTCTCAAAATGAATCTTTTTCTGTATGTCTATGCAGAAATGCACAAACTGCATGTGTGTATCCTGTTGGTTCTGGTCCTCTGGAGACCCCTGCCCAAAGAAAAGAGACTGCCGTCTAGGTGTTGAGGAGGAGGAGGAGGAGTGTCACCTCACTCCACCAAGCATAACTAGGAGCACCCGCTTCGGAAAATCATCAGGATTGACTGGAGCCGATGGACATTCATGCCTTCCAGTCAGCCGTCCATGTTCAACGGGAGAAGACACACACAAGCATTTCACAGTGGCGTGGTTACAGGTCCTCACTCTGCAAATGCAAATCCCATCAATTTTGGAACGAGGAGCTGAGGGGCATCTACAGAGCCAAAAGAACAAGCAAGCTATTGTTCCACACATGCCATGGCATGTCCTGCAAACGAGAGGGAAAGAAGCCAAGCACAAAACCGTACCGTCCTGTGCCTCCAATTGTGTGAATTAAAGGCACAGCCCATATATAGGGTGTTAGGTAGTGGCTATAGGATAGAGGTGCCCTCTAGTGTCGCGTAGGAAGCAGGGAAGGAAAGAACGAGGGCTTCTGGAACTGGGTTCTGTGGGGGAAATGGAGGTGTGAATGTCTGCATAAGTGCTCCCCTACAGCTGGTTTTTTTTTTTTTTTTTTTTTTAATCATTGTTTAAAATCTAAGATAGGGCTCTGCACAGGATTCATTTTGAGACAGAAGTTGCTATACTTGGTCTTTTTACAAGGTACATCAAATTTCAGGAGAAACTTCAGGCGCTTTGCTTGTTCCTTCTCTGCACTGCTCAGGGAAGAGTGAAGGACTATGACCCCATTTTATAGAGTAAGAAGATGAAACTCAAGGGCTAGAGCGATGGCTCAGTGGTTCAGAGCACTGGCTGCTCTTCCAGAGGACCTGGCTTTGATTCCCAGTGCCAACATGGCGGCTCCCAACCCCATCTGTAACTCCAGTTCCAGGGATTCAACAGGTTCTCTGGCCTCTGTACACACCAGGCATGCAAACTCTGCACAGACATACAGGCAGACAAAATGTCCATACACATAAAATCAATTAAAAAAAAATATTTTTTTTTTTTAATCAAAAGAAAATGAACCCAGCCTGGACTCCACCTGCCTGTGCACCTGCTGGCTGTAGTCTGTCTGGTAGAGTCAGCAGTGTGCGCAACAGCTTGTAGGCCGCCCCAGGACCAGGGTCTATGCTTTCCCGCTGGCCAGTAGGAGTGAAGCCTGGAGTCCCAAGTCACAGGAACTCCGAGGCTCGGCTTTTTAATCTTTCCCTGCGAAGTGCAAAGACAATCGTCTTCCAGGACATTTTACATGAATTGCTTAGAGAGACTTCGACACTCACATTAAGTCAGACTGTGTGCTTTCCGTGTTCCTTGCTTTAATTTCACTGCTCCGAGTCATAAGCCTGGTGCTGCTACCCTGTCATATCATGGCCACATTTCTTCCTTAAGAGCACTTGCTCTGAAGCATGGTACTTATAACTACAGCAATAACTTGTATGGTTTAATTATGTGTGTGTGTGTGTGTGTGTGTGTGTGTGTATTTGAGACAAGGTTTTATTCTGTATCCCAGAGTGACCTTAAAGTCAGGACAACCTCCCTGCCTCAGCCTCTGGAGTGCTGGGATTACCATATTCAGCTTTCAATTTAGTAATCTTATGGCTTTGTTTGGGGCAGGGAGTCCTGGGAAAGGGGGAGGAGGAATGAGAGAGTAAGAGGCAGAGGGGTGGGGTGCTTAGACGAGCAAAGGACAGTGATATGTATCCACAAAATGTCCTAGCAAAACCCATAACTTTGTATACTAACTTTAAAAATTAATTAATAAAACAGTTATCCAAAGGACCATGTTTCCAAAAAGCTTTGGCTCAGAATAGAATAAAGCTGAAATGTACAGTTTAGAGCCTCATCATGGAACGGGGAAAACGTATTTAGGGTGATCCAAAGGCCATGGCTGAATGTTAAATTCAGCTCTCCGCTTCCTGGAAGAGAGTTATAAATCTCCTTTGGTAACAGGAAATAGGTCAGTTATTAAAAGGAAACAAATTTTTCAGATGCAGATTCCCAGAGGATATGTTAAGAAAGCCCCCTGAGGGGGTGGGCCCCTGTGAGTGCTGTGAAGCCGGAAATACCACCGACAGGAGATGCTCACAGACTCAATAGCCTCGAGTTTTATTTTTAGAAAATAACTTTAAAGAGGAAAAAATTCAAAGGAATAATGGAGGGAAGAGAGACTTGGGATTACAAGAGAGGACCAGGCAATGTGAACAGAGAGCAGATCAATCTCCGCTGCTGCTGTGGCTCAAGTCCCCAGAGCCGCAGGGCTCAGGCAAGCCCTCCACTCTCTGTGTTCCTACCATGGAGAGCGGACAGGCCCCAGCTCTCCAGCTTCTTCTCCCTTAAAGCAAGATGCACAGTGACAATCTATCAACTTCTATCTGTGCTGCCATCCAAACAGGAAAAACAAAAGTTCAAGCTTCCGTGTCCCCAGGGTAAAGGGGCAGTCAAATGTCAACCACTGTCTTCCCAGCTGTCTTGGTCTGGATGATATTTCACTGTTCTGCATATGGTCCTCAAGTCTGGCAGGAAATGTGACCTTTTACTATGAGCTTCAGTTGCACGGTGTTTTGTTCTTTCTCTATTTTGAAAGAATGTACACTACCCCAACTAGAGTTATAAGAGGTACAGGACTCGAGAACAAGTTCAAGGAGGACCCTGTCTTTGAAATGTTCATGCTCTTGGGGCTGATATATGATATATTGTATGATATGGTATATCATTATATATATATAATATATATATATATACACAACCTTTAATGTATATATATATATATTATATATATAATGAAACACAACCTTTAATGTGTATATATATATATATATATACACATGTGTATATATATATATATATATATACACATTAAAGGTTGTATATATATATAATGTATATATATATACACATTAAAGGTTGTGTTTCTCTATGCCTGGTTCTCAGACCAGGTAAACTGAACAGTGAAGAAGGCTTATTCTCAGCCGCCTTGAGGCAGGCTGCCCAGGGGATTTTCATTTTCATCAAGCTCCTCAAATCACATCTACATGTAATCATACAAATTACATGCACAGTACATTTAAAGGTTTCTGTCTCTGCAGTTAACCCATTCAGAGAGATGGCAAGTTAGAGACCTGTGCAGAACTGCATGTGTCTCTGGTCAAAGCTCTCTAGGGACCTCCAGCTTCATCCGGCAAGCTGCTTTGCTGTGAAAATGGACACGCCAGCAAACACGCCTCTAGAAGGCAGCTAGAGGCTCTCCCCCTTCACCACAGCCCTTCCTGCTGATGCTTTTTAAGTTTATATTACTTTCCCCTTCACCTCTCATTCATCAGGTAGATGAAATCCAGAGGTTGAAATTTCCGTTGACACCAAGAGCACTCACCCATGAACCTTTGGGACAAACGCCACCTCCCTGAGATGTAGGAATGAAAGAGGAGGCAGATAGCTGGTATCTTCTGGAAGCTGCACTGTCTTGTCTATACGATGTTCTACAGCTGATATTCGTGCACAGGCTATGCCGTGAACTTCAGCAACTGTGCCCAGGGAAAGACCTTCTCTGTTCCTAGAGTCAGTCATCTACCTCCTATGTGACAAAGAGTCTGTCCCCGTGATCCAGGAGAGAGGACGTCTCCACAATAGTCTCAGAAAAAGGCTTTGTAAAGCAGCTTTTCCTGACAGGACTGTGAAGGGCTCTGGCTGTGGGCGGAGGGCACCAAGCCTGGCCTTTCACTCCTGATGCTGACAGGCCTTGTGAGGCAGTCCCTGGTTACAGATTTTCTCCACCCTCTTCTCAGCCCAGGAACAGGCCCGGGAACCTCTCCTTTTGAGGCACACTGTGATGTGACCTTCTCTTTGATGGAATGAGAACGAACCTTACACCCTAACCTGCCTTGTGCTCTTCCCTCACCCTCCTTTTCTGCTCTGATGTACATTCTTCTACCCAAATTGGAAGCATGAAGATAGGAGCTGTGGGGACAGGGAGAACAGAAAGAGTAAGGACAGAGTATTTTCTTACCAGTCACCATCTCTCCTTATGAGACTGTCTCAGGGCATCCTGGTGGATCACACTATAGTGTCTTCATTATTCTGTATTTTCATCTGAGGTTTGCTTGTGAGTGGCCAACTACAGCCTAACCTTGAAAATAGGGAAACATTTCATAAGAGCTGTTCTTGTGCACCCTTCTCCTGTTGTGATAAAGAACTGACCAAAAGAACTTGGGGAGGCTTGATTTAGTTTACTCTTGCAAGTCACAGTCCATCACTGAGGAAGCCAAGGCAGGAACTCAAGCAGAAGCCACAGAGGAACACTGTTTACTAGTTCACTGTTGGCCAGCTTTCTCATACAGCCGAGACTGCCTGCCTAAGTTTGGTGCTACCCACAAAAGACTGGGCCCTTCTGTGTCAATCATCTACCAAGACAGTCTCCCACAGACATGGCCATGGGCCAGTCTGATCTGGGCAGCTCCGCAACTAGGTTCATTCTTACCCAGTTGAGAAGAATAAAAACTTACCAGGACAGGAAGAATTACCCAAATCCAGAAAGAAACAATGTAAACTCCTGCAGGGTTTAAAGTTCAAAAACCCAGAAGCTCCTTTCTCTTACTTGGTACAGCTTGTATCCACAGTGGAAACTGTAGCTGAAATTCCTCCAAGCTTCTTCCTCATTGAGAAGGGACTTTTATAAGGTAGGTGCTTGCCTGGCTCTGTGTTTTAGTTTCCTGTCCCTCGTCAGGCCAGATGGCAGCAATGTTATCTGCCTCTCCAACTCTCACTGGGCCTTAGAACACAGAGGTGGGGTTACACTTGGCCTCTGGGTAGTGAGATCAGTTTCTCTATCCAGTACTCTAATTGCTACTCAATATGCTGTGATTCAGATTCCGACTTGCTTCTAAATCTTGGCTCAGCCCACTGCCACTTTCAGGACTTACTGTTGGTATAATGTTCTTGTGGAATGTATACACTTTACCCTTGTTCATTCAAATGCTGAGTTCTCTCCCCCACTCTCTGGTTTCAATCCGGACATTGCACTGTGATACTTATTCTAAGCATCACCTGTCTCAACTTTATGTAAACATGCCAAAATAAAGCAACTAGCCACAGTGTTGAGCAATGGAAAGGAAGCAGGAAGAGAGGGAGGAGCCAGAGGACAGGAAGGTGTGGGAGGCAGAGGAGGAGAGAAGGGCAGGAGGGAGCTGGGAGAGCGAGGTGGGAGGAGAGGTCTTGGAAAGATGTGGAGAATGAACCGGACCTAAGATTTCACAAAAAGCAAGTATACTGTGGGAAACTATGATGGCTTGGAGGTTTAGGATGGAGTAACTATTGCCCAGCATTGTGAGCTAGGTTAACTAAATAAATCCCAGTCTCTGTGTGGTGATTTGGTTATACAGCTGTTTAGGATTAACAGCAGCGTTACTAAAAGAATATCAATAGTAAATATTAATCGCCACCTACAACAACTTACATTCTACGTTCTCAGAAGTTCAACTTTTCTGACTTGAAAATAAAGTTTGCGGTATGTACAATTCCTTATTTATAAGCCCATTTTTGTTGTTGCTGAAACAAAATATTAAGAGCTATGCATTTCATAAAGAGGACTTTTTTCTTTCTGCATTTCTTCCTCCTTTTTTCCTCTTCTTTCTTTCCCTCCTTCCCTTCTTCCTTTTTTCCTTCCTTTCTTTCTCTTCTTTCTCTCTCTCTCTCCTGTCTTTCTTTCTTCTTTCTTTCTTTCTTTCTTTCTTTCTTTCTTTCTTTCTTTCTCTCTCTTTCTTATTTATTCTCTTTCTATTTTTCTTTCTTTCTTTCTTGGCAGGGTCTCACTATATAGCTCTGGCTGTCCTGGAGCCCACTATGTAGACCAGGCACAGAGATCCTCCTGCCTCTGCCTCCTGTGTGGATTAAAGCCATGCCCAGCAAGAAAGATGGTTGATTTTTGTTTGGTAGTCATGAGGGCCAAAAGCCAAGACTGCTCAGTTATGGGGATGACATCATGCTGGATGCCACCATGGGAGTGCCTGTTCTCTTATAACAGCTCATACCTGTGGGAACCCGCTGGGGCCATGCCATGAGAACTGTGCCCATCTCTCTGAGAATGGCAGCACCAATGATTTTACTGTAGGTTCTACCTTGCAGAACTCAACAGGCCAAACAAGAGATCAAGCTTTCAGCAATGAACACAAGTGCATCACACCACAGCACTTGCTTGGAGTCTGATGTGTGGTGAGCAGCAACACTGTGTCCTTCCCTCAGGTGCCTCTCTGGGATCAGAGCCAGGCTGCAACTCGGCTGTTAGCTACAGGTACCGGCAACTGCTATCTGGTGACAGCACCTCAAGTCTGTCTGGGAGGACAGTCATGTCCTTAGCCTCCCTGTTTCTTCCTTCTTCTCTTTGTGGGGATCATGATGGTGACTAGAAGGCTGCTTTTCTCAGAAAGCTACACATTCATGGTTGTCCTAACGCTAAGTTCTTGGGCACAGAGCTCAGGACCCAGGCCAACTCTAGGATTTCCTCCTAGTCTCCGTCTCAGGCAAGATCAAGACAGCAAATGACAGTTTAGATAAGGCAAAAAGAGGAGATAGCTCTCTATAGTTAATGAAATACTGAGGGAGGAAAGAAGGAGGCACAAAGCAAAGACAGATGGGATTGTTTGGGGTCCAAGGCCTCCTACTGTGAGTGCATGTTAAGGGCTCTTTGATGAAAGTGGATGATAAAGAAGAACTGAGCAAGACAAGGCCCAGGTCACATTTCAGATACGATGTGCAGGTTGGCCAGTCTCAGGCTGTTCTGTTTCTGATGACTCTGGTTTGGGGTTGAGTCAATTTCCATTCTCAGGAATCACATCTCTGAGTCTCTGTCCTCATCATCTATTCCCACCAGGAACGGGCTGGGGCAGCTGTCAACATTAGTTTGGTACTAATAGCTGGCAATGGGGTGAGGGTGGGGACGGCTGTCAGCTCTGGTCCCGCCAGTGCCGTATTAGAGTTTAAGGTGAACTGTCAAGAGGCTGTTTTGAGAATTCTGGTGACGTCACAAACCGGTTAACCTTTTAGTCATTGTCTTCAGGGGACAGAGGAAGAAATGGCCCCCAACTACAGATCAGAGTAGAGTTGCTGTGTCTTCTCCTTGTTCATGTGGTGTAGACAATAACATTTATTATCGTCCCTGGTAAAGGGTGTGTGGGAATTGGGGCAGTGACCATGAAGGTCATCCCATTTTTCTTCTAGTATTACTGGAACAACCTACAGGTGCTACCGTCTCTGAATTTGAGTGCTCACTCCTTAGAAAAGGGTTGTGGTTGTAGGTGAAAGGCAGAGCTGGGGTTTTACCCACCTTATCAGTGCTTTGCTCCTTGATTCCAAAGTGAGAATTCATGCATCCTTATTAGCTATGAATGAAGTGAGAAGCTGGTAAGCTCCTGCCAGGGGCTCGATGGACACTGCAACTAGGCTGAGTATATATGGAATGGCCTGTTTTACAGTACATATCAGAAGCACACACGGCCCACTGGAGGTTATAAACCACATGCTCTCAGGATCATGGTGCTGCCTGGAGCTACGGGTGCCACAGTGGACTGGCATGATGAGAGGGGATTAGACTGTACATGTCTAATCCAGGCAAGATCCAGATTCAAAATTCCGACTGCAGTTTCTACTGTAGCAGTAGTAGGTGCTGCTCCTGCAGACAGAAGAGCTGTCTCATCTTACGTTGGGTACCAACTGTACAACATTTGTCCAGCTTCCCTTATGAAATACTAGTCAGGTGTTTGCACAGGACAGACTAGATGAAAGCTTCTCTCCCAAGCAGACTTCCTCTTGCTGAAGCAAACAAGTCATTGGAATTCCACTTGAACACAAAGCAGAGGGAAGCGAGAGCCCACTGGTACAACTGAGGAAGGATAGAGGCTCTTAGACTACAGAGAGCTGGAACATCAGTCTGGTGGCCTTTCTGGTCATAGCTAGAAAACCTGCTTTACAGTCCTCCTAAGACCAGTATGAATATAGCTGCCAGGAATGTGGCCTCATTGTTTTTAGCTCTGAGAGAGGGAATGAGAGAATTAATAACAGAGGAAAAATACCATAGCCACAATTGCGCAGATAGCCACAATTTTATTTACAGTTTCTGGGTGTGCATGCATCCTGACAGACTTAGCCATGAACTCCAGATTGGGAAACACACACACACACACACACACACACACACACACACACACACACATCATTTCCTGTGGGAAAAACAATCAAAAACTTATTTAAGAGACTCTTTGATGATCCAAACTAATTACTTTCTTAACCTAAAATTGACAGGATCTATTTCTCAGTGCTAAGTAAACGGTTGACAGCCGCATTGCTGGATGTGAGAAAGCAAAGCTACTCCTGAGGCTTAAGCAGGCAAGGGAAACATTCACAGAAGTGGCATTTGCCTGTTCCTGGACACCAAGCATTCAGACTCAGGGAGGGGTGGGTATGGCTAGGCTTTGAAGGTCCCTGTGTCTCAGTGTAGCTTTCCCAATGAGAAACCTAAAGATAAATTAGCAGCTATTAATAAGGCCTGAAGTAGGTAGGTAAAGAAGTACAGTAATGCCCTGAGGGGAAGGGCCGCCTCACTGCATTCTTTCCCCACCCACTAGAGATACAGTTGCTAGGAAACTGGACCATCCCCCTAGGGAGGGACACCAGGTCATTAATGGTCTGGGAACCTTCCTATAGCCAATCAATTCAAAATGTAGCATTTTGACCAATAGATGCTTGCCAGGCAGGAATTGCCCCTGCCTTGGGCATGCTGGGAGGGACCAGAATCTTTAAATCACCCAACTAACCTGGGCACGGGGCGCTCGGCTCCCACCACTTCAGTGGTGGGAGTGTGTGGGCCCAAGCTGCAGCTTGTAATTTACAATAAAAAGAACCTCATATATTTACAGCGGAGTCTGTTTATTCCTGGTCTTTTGGGGTTTGTGAACTGGGCAGAACACCACATGTGAGCCTAAAGCAGGGCAGACTCAGAGCATGCCTAAAATGAACAATCACCACCAAGCTAACATCCTGGTATCATACAATTTCACATTGCAATCAACTTTTTAAAAACATGAACATGTGTTTATGTCTATGTGTGTGCATGTGCCTCCGGGTGCCCGAGGAAACCAGAAGAGGGCGCCGGTCAGATGGGGGACAGAGTTAGAAGCAGTTGTGAGCCACCATTTGGGTCTGGGAACCCAACTCAGTTCCCCTACAAGAGCAGCCAGTGTTCTAAACTGCTGAATCAGCTCTCTCATGCCCTGTCAAAGAACTTAGAGACTCCACGTATGCAGGGTCTCAAACGAAGCTATCATTATCTAAGAAACTACTTAATTGTGCCTCCTTTTCTACTACCATAACTGGGTGAGGCCAGATTTTCTTCATCAGCTTCACCCACGACAACATATTTCGACAGATTCCAATTAAGCGTAGAGCAGATAGGAGATTCAGCTGTCTTCCATTACAGCCAATAATGAAATGATCTTTGGAATTCCAAAACAGTGTCCCTCTTATGCAATACCTTTGGCTCTGGAAAATGTAGCTATTTTTATTTTTAGAACAGCATGTAAGCTGTATAATGGGATTACTGTTTTGTTTTTTGTTTTTTTGCAAAGGAATTAAAAAGAACTTATAAACCCTCCCGGTTACAATAAATAATGCTGGAATGATTAGATCTAATCCTTGCCAAACACAGGCTCCTCCCCCCTTTCCAAAACAGCCAGGGGTCCCTGGGCAATGGCTCCTAGTTACTAAGATCCCATTGCTGAATCATTTTCCTGTTCTTTTGTCCTCTTTCTTTGGTGTGGGACCCAATCTACTGCGTGTGTGTGTGTGTGTGTGTGTGTGTGTGTGTGTGTGTGTTTTAAGAGCTACTGTCTTTCATTCTTTTTTTCAAATTAAATTTTTATAAGGACCAAATATATCTGGGCACAGGGGTCTTTTCTGAGACTGATTCTCCAACCAAGGACCATGCATGGAGATAACCTAGAACCCCTGCTTGGATGGAGCCCATGGCAGCTCAGTATCCAAGTGGGTACCCTAGTAAGGGGAACAGGGACTCTCTCTGACATGAACTCAGTGGCTGGCTCTTTGACCTCCCCACCTCCCTCCCCACACCCGAGGGAGGAGCAGCTTTGCTAGACCACAGAGGACATTGCAGGCAGTCCTGAAGATACCTGATAAGCTAGGGTCAGATGGAAGGGGAGGAGGACCTCCCCTATCAGTGCCTGTGTTTTTACATCATGCTGTGTCGAGAGCCTCAAAGACTCACGTGCCCCTGTGGCCATTAGCAGTGCCTGTCATTCTGCCCACTGTTCCTTGGTCACGGCTGGAGCTGCTGGTTTACCCAAGTGAACACTTGCCAGTGAAGAAAAGCACGGGAAGGGTCATCTCACACTTTGGTCATGAATGTACTTTTGGCACATGACTGTTGACGTTTATACCCGCCCCCCCCAGCACACTCCTTAGTGGAAAGGAAGTTTCTGTGACGTGGGAAGGCTGTGGCCAGCTCTGGTGTCCTCAACACAACAGCAATTCAGAGGCTGCTGCACACCTCTCTGCTTGGCTTCCTTCCTTCCTTCCTTCCTTCCTTCCTTCCTTCCTTCCTTCCTTCCTTCCT
>NW_026585643.1:6264319-6268865 GCF_907164565.1 Psammomys obesus | reverse complement strand
CCTTCCTTCCTTCCTTCCTTCCTTCCTTCCTTCCTTCCTTCCTTCCTCCTTCTTTCCTTCCTTCCTTCCCTCCTTCCTTCTTTTGTTATTTTCACTGCTTTTTGCTTTTTTTTTTTTAATTAGATTTTAGTGAGTCTATATTCTAAGCAGTTTCATTCCGTTTGGTGGTGTCAAACAGTGAGGCTGTTATTTTGAAGTTTTTCTGCTCCTGGATTTCACAGGCTCTTAAGTTTCCAATGCCTTAGTTTTTGCGGTTTTGTGGTGCTGCTGACGGGACCCTGGCCTTGCTAAACGCGGACTATATGTCCACCTGCCTTCCAACCAAGGAGCTTCTAGTTCTGTGCTGCTATAAAAAGGCGTGAGGAAAACATTTCCTCTCACTGGTCACCCTGTGAATAAAACGGCAGCTCCCGCCCCAACCAAAAATGACTCTCCCCGATCCTCGGCAGACAGCAGACACGTGAAGCTCTAGACCAAAGCACCCCGTCCTGGCTAACCTGTGCGTGGCTTTTTGGAAACAGCTCCATGTGGACCCTGAGCACAGCGGTGTGAGCACAGTCCCGCCCGTGGGCGGGAGGCAATAGTGACCCCCGACTGAGCTCCGCTGCGGGGCACGTGGGCTGTAAACAGGGGAGGGACGCCCTCGGACCTGGATGCGGGGAGCTGATGACACTGCTCCCGCTTACAGAAGGGGTTTTCTAACTCAGCCTTTCAAGGGTCCTGCAAGCCTGGAGGTCCTAGATTGCAGACTCCCCAGGAATGAGTCACAGCCATGCTCATCTTCTTGAACACTGCCCACCACTCCTTCTTCCATCTCCTTGCTTCTCTCTTTAGACGCATCGTATGTTTTGTTTATTTCAATAGTTCTTAAATTTCTAGGCCAGGTTGTAATTTACCCCCAAGATTTAGTACTCAAAGCGAATGCATTTCTTTTGAGGTTAGGCAGCTCCCTCTTGTGGCTGCTGAGGGAAATTAGGTTTGCTGGTCTGGAGAGCTGAGAAGCCAAACTTTGAATTTATTTTCAGAACTTAAGTTTGAAGTGGTTCTCTCTCTCTCTCTCTCTCTCTCTCTCTCTCTCTCTCTCTCTCTCTCTCCTCTCTCTTTTACTTTTCATCGAGTATTTATTTATTTATTTATTTATTTATTCATTCATTCATTCATTCATTCATTCATTCATTTATTTTTATTTTGAAGTGGTTCTTCCCCTCCACCCCACACAGAGTTTCTCTGTGTAGCCTTGGCTGTCCTGAACTTGCTTTGTAGAGCAGGCTGACCTTGAACTCACAGATGTGTGCTGCTTCTGCCTCCTTAGTGCTGAGATTACAGGCATGTGCCACTGCTCCTGATTTGAAGTGGTTTTTAAGCAACTTCAGTTTTGATATTTCAGATCAGTTACCACTGGTGGGGAGTTTTATTTAAGATAAAGATGTTATTTTCATGCTGAGAATAAATATAAGTTGTTTCAATATTTAGATTAACACTTGGATTAACTCTTTCCATCTCATACCTTGTTTTGTTTTGTTTTTCAAGACAGGGTTTCTCTATGTAACAGAACCCTGGCTGTCCTGGACTCACTCTGTAGATCAGGCTGTACTCAGACTCACAGAGATCCACCTTCTTCTGCCTCCTGAGTGCTGGGATTAAAGGCATGTGCCACCACCCAGGGCTCCCCATTTTAAATGTGCTTATAAATACTAACATATTACTTAAGAATTATGAAATGTTTTATTAGGTTAAAGTGTCCTATACCTTCCCAGCACATGGGCCAGAACAGATTCAGGAACTCCCTGCAATGCACAGCACTGGTAGATTTTAAATGAATAGTGTCAGTGATGAATGAGTTAAAAGTCCTAGCATTATAGACAGAAAGCCAAATACTCCAAAGTAGGTGGGTTTCATGTTGAGAGGGATTAGCTGTCTGAGCAGGTCAGGGCTGGCTGTTGGTGAGCCTCAGTACCCTCATGTGCGCTTCCCACAAAGCAAGCTGGAATCCACACATCTCACAGTGAAGAAAGACGTGTCTGAACTTTGTCTCCACCTGGCCAGAAAACTTCAGAAAAGCACTGAACAAGAAAGTGGTGGGGCCTGCTTCCACCAGGCCCACCCCTCCAGCTCTCCCCTCCCCCAACATGGAGGTGATTGACACAGGGAGTTGCTTTGCCTACCACACAGGGAGCTTCTGCCCTCCGGTTTCCTTTGCTGTAAGGAACCTTGAATCTGCTGAGAATTTTAGAAACTCTCTCCAAACCACAGAACATTTCAGTCCCACTCTACAAGGCTTTTCCATTACAGTTTTTTTTTTTTTAAATAAAATCTGACTTCAGAGAAGTACCTTCTTTAATGATATTCATTTTAATTAGGAAGTGTGTATGGGAGAAAACAAGAGAGATTATATTTTGTGATTTTCCTTTAAAGAAAAGTTAATAACCATGCTCCTTATGACATTTGACACTATTTTATAATGGAGTTAGGTGTGGTGGCTTATGCCTTTCATCCCCTCATTCAAGCAGAGACAGACAGATCGCTATGATTTAGAGCCCAGCTTGGTCTACTTAGGGAGTTCCAGGCCAGCCAAGGCTATAAACTGAGACCCTGACTCAAAAACAAAAGCAACAACAAATTAAACATACAGCTACAGCTCTTAGAAATGAATTTCCAAAAAAAGAAAGCAAGCACACAAACAAACAAACAAATCACAGAGAGCATGAATAAATTGTAACTGGTTTCATTTGCAGTTCTTAGAGTCTGCATGAAAACATGGATGTTCCCTCAGGGGCCATCAAGATGGCTCAGAATGTAAGCAGCTTACCATGAAGCCTGGCAACCTGAGTTTAATTCCTGGGGGCCATATGATGGAAGGAGAGAATTAGCTCCCCCAAGTTGTCCTCTGCTCTCCATACCTGTGCTGTAGCACACACACACACACACACAGACACACATAAATACACACGAGCACAAATATGTACCCACAAATGTAATACATTTTAAACGAAATAAATATGTAACATAGAGGCACCTTCTTTAGAAACATAGTAACTCTTCTGAATTGTCCAAGGTCTAATGATCCCGAAATCCACCTGGACAAAGGTACTGAAATCGTCTCCATTCTAAATTATATAAGTGCTTTAAAGCAAACCAATCAAATTTTTGTACTTTGTCATCATCTCTTTTCATCTGAATGTCCATCCATCGAGCAGTTTGGTAAACAGATAACTTACCCATTACCAGTGCACACTATATACAAAATTTTGTACCTAAATGCCATAATGTTTTTCCCCCACAAATACAGAGATTAAATTATTTGGTAAAATGTGCCAGCAAGGGACTGGGGAGATGGCAGTTGGTAAAATACTTGCTGTATAACCATGAGGCCTGTTCAGATCCCTGGGACAGCATGTAAAAGCTGCAAATGCCAGATATGGCAACTTGTAATGCCAGAGCCAAGGAGATGAGACAGGAGGTTTCCTGGAGTTCATTGGCTAGTCCGTCATTTTGGTTTTAGTGATTTAAGTTTGTCATGATGGGGACTGAAGAGATGTTTTAGAGATGAGACTCACAGTGGGGAGGGTGCTGGGACTGTCTTCAAAAGAGGAGGTGGTACCAGGGAATGCTGCTGGGACCAGAGCCTGGATGAGCCTGAGGGACAGGAGGGTAAAACTACAGAGTACAGGTGGGAAAGATGGGCTGGGAATCTGCTCATTTAAGGGGAAGCTGGGGAAAACCACTGAGAATGAACTCACTGCATCCAGAGAAGAGACCTGGCCTGCAAGGAATGGCAAGAATGAAGCTAAGAGGATACAGGCACTGGATGGCTTGCTGATGAGCTTAGAACCCATCCTCACAGCCTGGCCAGGGTGGCATGCTCATGCTTGTGCTTTCATAAAGTGCCTGCCAATCAAGTGTTCAAGAAGGGAAACTAGCTCAGTACCAGAGTTATCCCTAAATTGCTTTTGGCATTGATGTCTATGCTGAAGAAAGCATTCCTGAAATATATATTCCAGCTCAAAATATGTCTATTTTAGAAGAAGCTTACACCTTACCAGGATGGATGGGCGGGTGGATGGATGGATGGATGGGTGTGTGGGTGGATGGATGTGAAGATGGGTGGGTGGGTAGATGAATGTGTAGATGGGTGGGTGGATGGATGGATAGGTGGGTGGATGGATGTGTAGGTGGGTGGATGGATGGATAGATGGGTGGATGGGTGTGTGTGGGGGGTGGATAGGTATGTGGATGGATAGATGGGTGAATGGATGGATGGATGGATTTTCTCCCAGGGTCTGTCTTGCAGAATTCATCATTTAGATCTGTCTAATGAAATGCCTTCATCTACAGAAAAAAACTTGGCTATAGCTGTGAACATCCAGAGCCCAGGATGAAATCTCAGTTAGAGCAACAAAGGTTCTAGGGACTGTTTAACTGGAAAGGGACGTTATATGAAACTCAAATAATGTATGTGTGAGTTATGACCTATTAAGGTTGGGATCGTAATACAAATTTATCTATCTATCTATCTATCTATCTATCTATCTATCTATCTATCTAT
>NW_026585643.1:6218897-6264309 GCF_907164565.1 Psammomys obesus | reverse complement strand
TATCTATCTATCTATCTATCTATCTATCTATCTATCTATCTATCTATCATCTTTTCTCTCTCTCTCTCTGTCTGTCTGTCTGTCTTTCCACAGAGTCTCACTATGCCACTGCGGCATCGCTGGCCTGGAACTTGCTGTGTCTCAGGCTCACTTCAGGGTCACAGTGTTCCATCCACCCACCCCTGCTTGCCAAGTGCTGGATCAAGCATGGATGGATTCTGTAAACCCGGGGGATCGTGGCTTGCCCCACCACATCGTGGCTAGCCACCGTACGGATCATCATCATCATCATCATCATCATCATCATCATCATTAACTTATTTATTTTTATGTGTGTGGGTGTTCAGCCTGGGGGTAGGTCTGTTCACCAGTGCCCGCAAAGGCCAGAAGAGACTATCAGAGCTCCTGGAACCAGGGTTACAGACAATCGTTAGCTGCCGCACGGGTGCTAGAACTCAAACCTGGCTCCTCTGGAAGTGCGGCTAGTGTTCCTCACCTCTGAGAGACCTCTTCAGGCACCATGGTTTGGATCCCCAAAGCCCGTGAGCTGAAAACTTGATTATCAGCTTGTGGCCCTGTGGGCAGGTGATGGACTCTTCAGGAGGTGGGGGCAGCGAGAAGTTAAGAATTCCCTCGAAATGGGTTGTAGTGAGAATTTTTGTTTATTTGAAAAAAAAAGCCCATAAAAATATTATGAGAATAAGTTTTCGTTTTAATTCCAGGTGGGCCATGTGGGGCAGCTTCAGATGGCGCACAGCAGCTGACTACGATTTGCCTCGTTGCTCTAGCAGGGCCATGATTTTGCCGGCTGCAAATAGTTTCCGTAGTTGTGTGGCATTTGAAATTCTGGGGACTTTTCAGAGGGTGTGTAAACGCTAGGGCCCCAAAAGGCAGGGTGGGTTGTTGGTTGGTTGCTGTTGGTTGCAGTTTGTTAAGTAATCAATGCGCAAAGAAGAACCAAGAAGAAGAAATTAGGTGTCCTGATGGTGAAGATCAAACTTGCTTCAGGGAACTTGATGCCCCTAATCAGCAGGAGGTAGTCTATAGATAACGTTGCCTCCTTTCCCCCTATCTTTTTTTTCCTCTCCTACCTACTGTTGGGAGTTGAAAGGGTGGGAAGTGGTAGGAAAAAAAAAAAAAGAACCCACAAAGTAGCTAAAGCCTGGCTACAGTGACTATTATAAGCTCTAGTCTGTCTGTTCCCCTTCTGCATAGTGTATCATGTGTGTATGTGTGTGTGTGTCTATCTGTTTCTCTTGCTCTGTCTCTTTGTGTCTCTGTCCTTCTGTATGTCTCTGCCACTCTCCAACCCTCTGTATGTGCGTCCCCTCTCTTCCTCACACTCACCCTCACCTTCCTGGCTGCCAGAAGGTGAAAGACCTTGCTGTACCACTTGCTCATACCATGATGTCTCCCTTAACCAGAGGCCCAAAGAGATAGAGCAGAGTGACCATGGATCACAATCCAAAAGAGATCTTCCAAGTCATTGATGATTTCTCACTGCAATGCAGAAGTAATGGACACCCCTGGCTGATAAGGCAAAGATTCCTCTTTTTCTGTCCTGCAGATGGCCTTCTAGGGGATGGGTCTGTGAGGCCTCCTCAGCTGCTGTGGGTTAAGCTGTATCTGCTATACAACAGTAGCAAACCCCAATAACTGAGGGGGTGACTTCATTCAGGGATGCCGAAGAGGTAATTAGTGAAGATGAGGTTAGGAGGGTGAGCTCTGAGCCAGCATCTGGTCTCCTTATATGAATCTGGACAGGACAACCCACGGCAACAAGCCACAGGACTCCTGTGATCAGGCAGTGGCTTGTTTCTGCTGCTCCCAGGTCTTTCCCCCAGCTCTGCTGATTTGGCCTGCAGGGCACCCTCTTTGCTGCCACATAAGATGTTCCTGCTCCCATATTACATGTCTATATGAGTGAGTATATACCATGTGTGTCTTTCTGCTTCTGGGACAGCTCAGTCAGGATGATCCTTTCCAGGTCCCACCATTTACCTGCAAATTTCATGATTTCCTTATTTTTCATTGCTGAGTAATACTCCATTGTATAGATGTACCACAATTTCTGTATCCATTCTTCAGTTGAGGGGCATCTGGGCTGTTTCCAGCTTCTAGCTATTACAAATAAAGCTGCTACAAACATAGTTGAGCAAATGTCCTTATTGTGTACTTGAGCCTCTTTTGGATATATGCCTAGGAGTGGTATGGCTGGATCTTGAGGAAGCGCTATTCCTAGTTGTCTGAGAAAGCACCAGATTGATTTCCAGAGTGGTTGTACAAGTTTACTAATCAAGAGAGAGGACCCTGACTAAAATGCTCAATCCCCATCCCGAAAGGCAAAGAGGAAGGACATCAGAAGAAGAAGAAGAAAACAGCAAACAAGCTAGAAACCCACCATGGAGGGCCTCTGAAAGGCTCTGCCCTGCAGACTATCAAAGCAGATGCTGAGACTTATGGCCAACTGTTGGGCAGAGTGCATGGAATCTTATGTAAGAAGTGGGAAATAGTAAGATCTGTAGAGGACAGGAACCCCACAAGGAGAGCAACAGAACCAGAAATTAGAACACAGGGGTCTTCCCAGAGACTCATACTCCAACCAAGTACCTTGCATGGAGATAACCTAGAACCCCTGCACAGATGTAGCCCATGGCAGTTTAGTGTCCAAGTGGGTTACATAGTAATAGGAAGAGGGACTGCCTCTGACATAATGTGATTGGCCTGCTCTTTGATCACCTCCCCCTGAGGGGGGAGCAGCCTTACCAGGCCACAGAAGATGACAATGCAGCCACTCCTGATGAGATCTGATAGACTAAAATCAGAAGGAAGGAGAGGAGGACCTCCCCTATCAGTGGAGTTGGGGAGGGGCATGTGTGAAGAAGGGGGTGGGAGGGTGGAATCGGGAGGGGAGGAGGGTGGGGCTTATGGGGGGATACAAAGTGAATAAAGTGTAATTAATTAAAAAAAACTGTATTAAAATAATATTAAAAAAAAAAGATGTTCCTGCTCATTCTTCAGTGTTTGAGCCACCAGTCATTTTTGCTCTTTCTGGGGTCACAAGTGTCTCCAGATAATGGTCCTAAAATGATGTCTGACAAGTCCTCCTGGGAATCACATATGCATATTTCCACTAATCCCCCATGGTGAATACAGAACTCAGTATCGATATTTCCTTGATCATCCACACCTCTCTCTCCCACACCCCCACCTCCCAAGTGTTTGGGTTTGTGTGTGACAGGAGCAAAACCATGAATGTGCTCAGTAGTCCAGGGCTGTGCTACTGAGCTGTGTCCCAGCATTCCTTTCTTCCTACATTAAAATATTTAAAACCCTTCAGCTCTAGAGTCTTTGCCCGGAGTCACACAGTGTGGCACTACTGGGCAGGACTCCGAACCCAACAGTTCATCACCACCCAGGGCCCCAGATACTAACCATTGTAGAGACTTCCACGTCTCCCAGACAGGTAGTGACGACAGGCATGTGAGTGGGCAGCACAGCCTGTTCTTTGCCTTTGCCTTCCAGGCTGGGCAGTACTCAGTGTCATCCGGTGGGTGTGGGCGACAGAGCCACCTGGTCTGCTGCTGCTTGGCCTTTCTGCTCCATGTTGCTCCCTGCCAGCTCTTACAATCGACTGAGCTCATCCCACCTTCCTTATCTCCCCTCATATGCAGTACACAAAATGGGAGCATGCTGGGAATACAGATTAGGAAAACACCTAACAGAAGCAGCCTAAGGAGGGAAAGATCTATTTCGGCTCCTGTTATCGAAAGGTTTCGCACTGTCATCATGGGGGAAGCCATGGTGAGTTTATGGCAGCAGAAATATAAGGCAGAAGCCATGCTATGGTGGAGTAGGTAGCAAAAAGTACCCAGGAACCAGGGGTCAGACTGTAACCCCGAAGGGCCCATCCCTTGTCACCTATTTCCTCTACCTTTTTAAGTCTTTACAGCATCTCAGAATAGTGCCACTAACTTGGAAACAAGCATTGAAAACACGAGTCTGTGTAGCTTCCCTCTCTCACATTCTCTATCATCTTTGCAATGGTCTCAGATGCCAAAGGGGCTGTGAAGGTCCTGTATGCTTATTTATCTGTGTGTGAATTAGTGATTCCATATTCCTACAAGAATCCAAGTATAACAACGTCCATGTGTCCTGGGACTAGGAAAAACTTCTTTCTTTGGGGCAAGGGGGACAGGGAATCTGGTTTTGCTCTGTTGGCACAGCTAGTCTTAAACTCCTAGGCTCCAGTGAATCCCCTGCCTCAGCCTTCACAGTAGCAGGGACCACAAGCATACACCACTATGCCAAGTCTGAAAAAGTTTTTTTTTTTTCAAGAAAATAACTCCTAATGAGCATTGCTAGTTAGACTTGCCTTCCATACCCCGCCCCCCTCCCCAGCCCCTGTGCACTTCAACATGCCCCTGATTACACTGATGGGAAGCAGTTCTACTGTAGATCTTAGCACAGGCTGAGAAGTGACAACAGGCACATTCTAATCTGTCACCTGACAATAGAATCACGGCTACTCACAAAACTGCGGCTGTTCTCTGTAGTTCACACTGGAAGCTGAGAAACGTCAGTGGCACCACTGGTCGCTTCCAGCCTGACAGCTCCTTTCCCGTGATTCTCGGGGAAGTGACTTCCAGCAGGTCATCATGCAGCCAGACAGGTGATAAGTGTGTAAGAGACAGCACAGTGTCTGTCAGAAGGTCGGCTGTAAAGGTCCTGAGGGTGGAAGTCCTAAGGAAGGAAAAATGTCAGCTATGCTGTTGTGTGTGAGAGCAGGAATCCACTCCTCCATTGTCAAAAATGTCCCAACTGCCACTTGCTCAGCCCCAGATCCAAATTTTTAAAGCTAGCTTGCAAACTGGAAAGAATGTGCATTGCCTGGGAAATGACCCTCTCTGTTTTGAGTGGCCTCCTAGCCATTAAAAAGATACTTTTCAGCTGTTCTCATTCTGATTTTCTGAAGTCTTGTGAGCAAAATGTCTTCTCCTTGCCTCTCCCACACCCCATTCCCAATCTCAAGTGGCTGAAACGCATTAATTCTTTTCCTTGTCAGATAGTCACGTGGTCACAATTGTCACCCTAACGCATATTCCCCTAAACACCCTCAAAATTATTTTCTTTTTATTTGGATGGAGAAGCTCATGTAGTCCAGGCTGGCCTCAAACTCACAATGGAGCAGAGGATGACCTGGAACTCCTGATCCTTCTGCTTCTACCTCCCATATACTAGAATAGCAGGTGTGTGCCTTCACACACAGCTACTGTGTTTGTTTGATATCTGCAAACACATTCAATGTCTTTTTTTTAATTTCTTTTTTTTAAATTTATTTATTATGTATACAGTGTTCTGCCTATATATATCACCTGCACGCCAGAAGAGGGCACCAAACCTTATTATACATGGTTGTGAGCCACCATGTGGTTGCTGGGAATTGAACTCAGGACCTTTAGGAAGAGCAGCCAGTGCTCTTAACCTCTGAGCCATCTCTCCAGCCCCACATTCAATGTCTTATACTTAAATATGAGCTCTTGTTCTGTAGACATCCAGGCAGGCACCAACTGAACACTAAGTCTATGGTATGTCTTTGGTATGTTAGTTTATGGTAAAGACACAAGACGATTCTCCAGTGCATTGCAGATCCCTCATTCTCGCCTCCAAGCCTATGTGCATCTTTTGTAAACATGATTACACCCATCTGCAAATCAATTCATACATATGTCAAGCATTATGAGAATTAAGATAATTTTGAAATGTGAGTCTTATATCAGGTTCCCAAAGAAAAAAGGTAGTTTTTGATAAAACCCGGATGCTATTTCCTGCTGTTTGGTTCCTTCCCTATAAAGTCAGAGAAGTAGGGTTCTTTCAGATTAAGGACTCTGAGAAATTGTTCACATTCAAGCTTTCAAAATCAGAAGCAAGTTGGCAATCATCTCAGATCTGTTGTGAGAAGACAGTGAGGTGAGGGGACATAGATGCCTTTCAAGAGCACACGGGTGAGCTCATTCAAGCCATTCTTACACAGAGGAGATTGTAGAATATCAGAAACCCAAGTCCAGGGCCAGACTTTACGTGTTTACTGAAAATCCGATCATGGGAAGGACTTCTTAGTCTCACTCAGGGTCAGTGGGCAGCTGGCCTTTCTGGTTACTGTGACTCTCATTCAGAATGTTTTGGGTTTGGGACCATTCCAGGTTTCAGATGTTTGATTAGGAATGCTTGTCCTAGTTTACCCCCTACTGCTGTGATAAACAGCTTGAGCAAAGCAACCCCGGGGAGGAAAGGGTTTGTTTCACCCTACAGCTTCCAGTCCTGGCTCAAGGCAGGAACTGAAGCAGAGGCTGTGGAGGAGTATCTCTTGCTGGCTTCTGTTCATGGCTTTTAGCTTGCTTTTTAATATAACTACGACTACTGTGCCCTGAAATGCTACTGCCCACAGTGGACTGGACCCTCCCACATCAGTCATTAATCGAAAACAACAACAACAACAAACCAACCCACAGACATGCCTTTAGGCCTATCTGAGGAAGGAGTGTTTCAGTTGATATTGTCTTTCCCGATGACTCTAACTTGTATCAAGTTGATTAAAAAACAAAACAAACAAACAAAAAACTAACCATCTCAGGTGTTCAACCTGCAATGAACAATGGTTGATGTATAATGTAAGAGCAAATACTTTGCATTCACCAAAAGACACCCCGACTTTGTACAGCCGCACCACTAATAAGCTGCCTCATAAAATCCGCTGGGTGTGCATCGTTTGCAACTAGCCCCATGTTGGAAGCTGCCCATGGAATGTGTGAGGAGCTGGCTCTAAGGAAGAAGCCAACCTCACTCCAGCTTTCTTAAATCCTGGGTTTTCTCAGATGCTTGTTGTTGTCGTCAGAGGCTCTTCATCCTTCCCAAGAACAAAATACGATCCTTGCAGTGTACTTAAGCCAGGTTTCAAAGCTGATCACAGCACCTTGTGTGCACTCCACTTACTATTTGAATAGTCAGTTTTCTCAAAAATCTTATTTATCCAGACACTTTCCTTTACAAACTTGAATATCTTGAGGCCCAGAAATAAAGCGGTTCTGGTTTCAAAGAAGCTACCTTTAAGGTTTCCATCACTGAGACATCAAGATAAGTTAATATAGCCCTTCCCTTGATATGGTACACACACACACACACACACACACACACACACACACGCACGCACACACAAGCATGCGCGCACATGTACTCACACACACCACCACCATCACCATCACACAGTTGTCTGTATAAACCATTGTGGGAGAGAATGTTCTACACAGAACAATCTGACAGACATAAATCATGATGATGACAAAGTTGACTAACACAGGGCCTCACTCCTAGCGTGGGTGTCAGTGAGTCACTGTCTGTGGCCTAGGTATTTATTGGGAGGTAAGCAGGTGCTAGTGCAATAAGGCACACAGAACAGCTGAACAGTCACTGTGACAGGTCCCCATACCTCCGCAGGCCTCCAGACCTTAGCAAAGCTAATGGCACAGCCATACGGACATATCATTCAGGCCTTGGAACCCAGTACTTAGGCAGCAACACCTGCCAAGACCAGAACAAAGACATAATCCATCAAAGTCCATAGTTCTGGGAAAGTCCCTAGATGTACTAGCCTTGCTTTTTAGCTTCTGCAGTTCTGCTTCTGGCTCACTGTTCTTGCTAACTGAGGTCTGTCAACTTAGGATGTGGTCTTTGTGCTTAAAAGTTCTCTCTGAGAAAGGCATAGGACTGCACTTGGATCCCACACCTAGTGGAGTTGTGGGCCAGCTAATGAAGACTTTCTATTGGCTTGACCCCATGTCTGAGGGGTCTTCTTTGGTGGATAGCTCACACACACCAAAGGACATCGCATTTCCATCAGCACCTAACCAGGGCCTGAAGTATGGTCCAGCGTGCTCTGAAGTAGAAGTTTCTTGTTTCTTTGAAGACTCAGCTTTGTCATGTGATGTTTTACTAGATGCTGGCTGTGAGCTCTCTAGTGCAAGGGGTGCAACTTTGGCCAGCTGAGGACATCCATGGGTGGACTTTGAGAAGAGGAGGTATACAGAGCCCCGTGCACAGTGAGCCTTCACTTTTTGGATCGACATTGCTGTGCTGATCTTCGTGCTTCGACACTTGACTTTGCAGAGAGAAATGGTCCAGAGAGCTTCTAGGGCAATCCAACCAAGTCATGTGGCTTTTGCTGACTTGTCCTGCTGATTTGTGTTGCTGCTTGGTGTTGGTTTTGGACTGGACTGCTGGTATCCTGACAACTGAGTTTGGTAATCTTCTAAAGACCCATCAACTCTAATCAGCAGGAAGTAGATAGAAGAGGTCTACAGTCCTTTTCCATACTAATCTCCTATCTAAGGTGTGGGAGGGGTTGGAAGGGAGGTAGAGGTGTTTAAGAACGTTAAATAAAGTAGGTTTGGTGAAAAATCTAAGCCTACAGTGCTCCACATTCTCTAGAGCCAGAGAAGACATGGGGATGATCTTCCTTCAGAGAGACCCCCGAGTCTAGGGGAGATTCTTTTGCCACTTCCCATCCTTATAGTCTCATTAGCTAAATGGAGGGATGAGGGTATCCCAAACAGCAGTACCAGGGCCTCATCTGTCAACACCTCAAGCTGTGTAGACATTTTGCACTTTCCCAAGCTACAAAATTTCCCTACAAAAGCCATCAAATGCTCCCCATAGGCCTCCTCCCAAATGAGTTATGTCTGCTTTGTGGAGAACAGCTCTATAGTAGATTTTATGCATCAGGGAGTGTGAAATATCATCTTTTTGTGTTTTTAATGAAAAAAATATTAAGCTAATGACAGAGAGCTAGGCCATGCATTTATTCTTAGCCCTCAGGAGGCAGATGCAAGCAGATTTCAATGAGTTCAAGACCCACCGATCTAAGAGACCCAAGATCCCTGTCTCAAACCAACTAACAAAGAAATAAGCATGTATTTGATTTACTCTCTCACTTCAAAAAACAAACCTAAAACCAATTCAAATGTATGCAACAATGGCTTTCAAATACCAGATCACAGGCGACATGAGAAATGATAAAAAGATGGAAACCCTTTTATTGTCAGAGTCACTGTCCAGAAGGGGTTTTCCAGTGTAGCTCAGGAGGGAAGAGTGGGATGGAGCTGGGTGTCTGGGAGGGCAGGAGCTATTCTGGGCTGTGGCTGAGGGCTCAGTATTGTCTGCAGCACACCTCAGGCCACTCCAGCTCCAGTTACACATCCTACAAAATAGAAGCCGACGCCACAGCACACACTGTCTTTCTTGGATAAAAATAAGAATCTATTCCCACAGTACATAAAATGTAAAGTACCTAAAATAGCCCACATGTGGAGCATCTGATCCTGGGCACTTAGAAAGCTACAGTTCTTAAGACAAGCTGGTATTGGTGGAAAGATGGAAAACTGGTCACTGCACAAAATAGCATCTAGAAATAGAACAGATATGTGGTTGACTGATTCTCAGCAAAAGTACACAGACAATTCAGTGGAAAGGCAGATTATTTTGTCTGAAAGTTGTGGTAGAACAGATGGACATTCTTATGCAGAAAGATGAAGCACAATTACGTCTGCACCAAAAGTGAAAAAAGGCTCAGGGGCATCACAGGTTCACTGGCAAAATCTAGCTGTGTAATCGGTACCAAGGAAACCAGGGCCCTCTCTTGGGGTCTTAGTCTCATAATAAAAGAATTTAAGAATGAACTCGATGAATGGAAGCTTGAGGACAACTTTATCAACTTGGTTTTAAAAGACCAGGGCAGGCAAGCCTGTACCAGGAGGAGGAAACAGAGAAAAGAAGGGAAAAGGCAGGTCATTTGAGTGAAGCTGGAGTAGAGGTCAGCCATGTGATGCCAAGGAGTCACATGGCAGGGATGGGGAGGAACTTTAAAAAATGATCAAGGAGGCCCAAAATATTAGGGAAAGCATGTTCAGAACAGAGACAGAAGGACATTACAACTAATGCCTTTCTGAGAGATTCTGAAAAGGCAGCGGATTTGCCATCCTTAGCATGGCTTGAGGGGAACCCTCCTTCCTGGGAAAGTCCCTTGGCTCGTGGACTGATGCCCGCTGAATTGTCAGGTCTCCATGTGGGCCAGAGAGATTCTGTTCTTTTGACCAAACAGAGTTTTTCCTTAATGGGCCTTTCCTGCTTTGGGTCATAGGCTTCTATAGCATCACCTAGGAAAAAAATCACTACTGATCTTGGGTTAGGAAAGGATTTTCTAAGTACAACAAAATATGTAACCCATAAAAGAAAACAATGAAGGAATCGCAACAGTCTCAGGTTTGGGGCTCAAGGCTGATTTGGAGGCATGTTGTCCTTTTAGGTAAAATGTTTATCAGAAATTATCAATGCCATGGCACACAAACAGACAGAAGTATGGCATGGGCGTTGAGGAGGATTCAGACCTACAGGGCAAAGTATGGGACCCTTTTTACATGCCCCATAGGAAAATGGAGATTTCATAGCACAGGCCTGCAGCCAGACTGTGGGCAGGGGCAGGGGGGAATTGTGGGGAAGAAATGGGTGCTTCTGAGAATGTGAGGGAGGAGGAGCACATTTAATTAAGGTCTATTCCTGTCTTTAAAATATTGGAGGAGGTGCATGTCCCTAGCCCTCTGCTGACCCTGAGACAGGCAACATGGAGTCTGTAAACATCCTGAAATTCAGACCCATGGGAATGGTTTCCAGACTCACTGGCTGGCTGTTAGCAGAGTGCTAGCTATTTCCTCTCCAGCAACTGTAAGTAAGATGCTGCTGCTGTTGCGTGTGGCCTGATTGGACCTAACAGCATAATGCTTCATCAAAATCAAGAACTTCAGCTCTTTAGAACACACTGTTAAGAAAACAACTTCGGTAGGTTGGTGAGATGGCTCAGCAGATAAAGGTGCCTAACGCCCAAGCCTGAAGACATAAGTCCAGTCCCCAAGACCCACATGGTGGGAGGAGAGAAATAGCCGCTGAAAGTTGTCCTCTCACCTCCGCTTGCTTGTTGTGGTATGTGTGTGGACGTGCACTCACACACCTAAGTAAATAAATAACTAAATAAATGTAATAAAATTTTATTAAAGAAAATGAAAAGAAGGGCTGGAGAGATGGCTCAGAGGTTAAGAGCACTGGCTGCCCTTCCAAAGGTCCAGAGTTCAATTCCCAGTAAACACATGGTGGCTCATAATCATATATAATGAGATCTGATGCCCTCTTCTGGCATGTAGGTGTACATGCAGGTAGAGTACTGTGTAAATAAATAAAATTAAAAAAAAAAAAAAAGAAAATGAAAAGATAAGTCATGGGATGGGAGACAACATTGGCAAATCACATATATGGTTAAAGATCCACCAAGAATATGTTTAAAAGTGACTCTGTTATAACAACATGAAAACAATTAGATAAAAAACAGACAAAATATTCGGAGAGACATTTTATTAAAGGAAATTATACATACATACATACATACAGACAGATAGACAGATATAAAAATGAGTACACAAAGAACACTCAACCCCACTGGCCATCAAAGAGGTGCAAATGACTGGTTTTTTTTAAAAGATCTATTGATACCAAATGTGATTAAGATTGTAGATCCCAGAGAACCTACCACTGCTGTTTTCATGAACTAATATAATCTCTGTGGATAAGTCCCTATACTTATGCCTAAGCGTGGCTCTCACTCTTCATCAAAAAAAGCATCTTTTTGCAACAAAAGATGATGTTTACAGAGACCCAGAGCTGGTCAAAAGGCAGAGAGAATAAATAGCCAAGGGGTGCTCAACCCCAACCAACGTACCTGCAACATAACCCTAGCACCTAACGCTCAGGAAAAAAATCACAAAAAAGAGATGGAAAGATTTTAAGAGTCAGAGGATCAGGAGACCCTCTGTCTTAGTTAGGCTTACTGCTGCTGCAATGAAACACCATGACCGAAAAGCAAGTTGAGGAGGAAAGGGTTTATTTGGCTTGTACTTCCACATCACAGCTGATTATTAAGGAAGTCAGGACAGGAACTCAAACAAGGCAGGAACCTGGAGGCAGGAGCTGATGCAGAGACCACGGAAGGGTGCTGCTTACTGGCGCTCCTCATGGCTTGCTCAGCCAGTTTTCTTATAGAACCCAGGACCACCAGCCCAGGCATGGCACCATTGAATATGAGCTGGGTCCTCCCCCATCAGTCACTAATTTAAACAATGCCTTACAGCCAGACCTTATGGACGCATTTTCTCAAATGAGGTTTCCTTCTTTTGGATGATTCTAGCTTGTGTTGACATAAAACTAGCTAGGACACCTGCTACTAGGCTTGGCAGAGAAAATGGTCACACAAAATCTCAGCAATACAGTTACCCAAACAATGACATCAACTGACACATTACTTATGTTATTATAAATATTTAATTAGTTATTATATAATTATTTAATGCTTATATTATAATTATTTAATTAATAGCAAACATAACCATTAATGTTATTTTATTATATTATCATTATATCATAATAACATAAATATAATAAAATAACAATCGTAGGTTAAGAGTTAACAGTCTTGAATTTTTTGAATTTGGAAAGGAGAAGTAGGACATGGGAGAAGTTAAACAGGAAAGAGAGAAGGTTGTGAGTAATGTGCAGTCAATGGTCATGTATGAAATTTAATAAAAATTACAAATTACAGGATACAGCAAATCAAGAAACACACACAAATACAAAGAATGTAAGATCACTGGGACAGTCACTGCTAGTAGAAAGTGAGGTGACATTATTAAAGTCTCTGAAAATTAGTTTAGCAGCCTCTTAAAAAATGGGACATGTCCAACCATTCTGTAAGGAGGTGGCAGACAAGGAGAATGAGAGCTATGTGCATGGGGTAAGTGATGGGAAACTACGAAGCAGCAAAGAGGCTTGAATGCGTGAGACAAGGCGCAGCGTGAATATACCTCAAAGAATAAGAAGTCAGACAAAAAGAGAGCAGAGCTCATCGTGTGTGATCCTCCTGTACTCTCCTAGAAAATGGCCACTGATGTATGGCATCGGGAAAGAAGTCGATGTTTGCCAAGGGAAGGACACAGGGCATCAGCACGCTCTCTTTTTAGTACTGATGGGTAAGGTCATTCTCTTGGCTAAGATGTTCATTTCTTGGGTAGAAACATACATTTAAAAAAAAAGATTTATTTATTATTTATACAGTTTTCTGCCTCCATGCTGGAAGAGGACACTAGATCTCATTATAGATGTTTGTGAGCCACCGTGTGGTTGCTGGGATTGAACTCTGGACCTTTGGAAGAAGGTCAGTGCTCTTAACCTCTGAGCCGTCTCTCCAGCCCAGAAACACACATTAAAATTTCCATACTGCACTTTGAATACGGATAGCTATTGTATCAACAAAGAGAAGCAAAGATAGATTAAAAATAGGCACCATTCCTGCTCTCAGAACGTTTATTTAGTTTTGATGATTGTTTAACAGGGAAAAATCCCCATCATTGTCAAAGCCTGATTTTGGTGGAGGGATCATGACTGGTTCTTACAGAATGGCTGGAAACACATGACTGTGGGGTTTCTGTGCACGAATATTCTTAAGAGCAGCAAGGTGCTCTGTGACACAATTTTCCACCTATAAAGTGGTGGTGACAGCACCCATCTATGAGATCATCTGAATCCCACATATTAGAAGAGCCTCTAATACAGCAAAGAGGAAGAGAGGAGGGCCAGATAAACATGTGCAATGAAGGAGGATGTTAATATGAGATCTTGGGGACAAAAAGGAAAGGTTCTAGCTGGATAGTGGTGCTTGTGTGTTAGGCCGTCACGGACTCAATTGTGGTAGTTTTATGTCAACTTGACATAAGCTAGAGTTATCTGTGAAGAGTGAGCTAAAATTGAGAAAAATACCTTCATAAGACAAGTCTATGGAGTATCGTATAATGATTGATAAAGGATAAATGATTGATTATCCCCACATCGGATAATCCCACCCTTGAGAAGGTGGTCCTAGACAAAGCAGTCTAGACCTCTACTTCAGTTTCTGCCTTCAGATTCCTTCCTGACTTCCATGGCTGAAGGACTACAAGCTGGAAGGTGAAATAAACCCTTTCCTCTCCCTGTCAGTTACTTTTCTACTGCAGTGTGATAAGATAACCAAGGCAACTTATTGGGGTTTACAGTTTCAAAGGATGAGTCTATGACCATCATGGTGGGAACATGGCAGCAAGATGGCCTATACAGTCATGAAGCAGTAGCTGAGAGCTTACATATTAATCCATAAGCATGAGGCAGAGTGGGAGGGAAACAGAGAGAGAGAGAGAGAGAGAGAGAGAGAGAGAGAGAGAGAGAGAGAAGGAGAGAGAAAGAGAGAGAGAATTAACTGGGAATGAAGCCTGCTCCCAGTGACACGCCTTCTCCAACATGGCCTAACCTCTTAATCCTTCCCAAACATTTCTAGCAACAGGGGAACCAAGTTTTCAAATATATGAGCCTATGAGGGCCACACTCATTTAACTACCACACTCTCTAGGTTGCTTTTGCTCATGGTGGGTTTTTGTTTTTTTTCTTGTTTGCTTGTTAGTTTATTGGTTTTCAAGACAGGCTTTCTCTGTGTAGCTCTGGCTGTCCAGGAATTGGTTCTGTAGGCGAGGCTGGCCTCACATGCAGGTCAGCCTGCCTCTGCCTCCTGAGCACTGGAACTAAAGGTGTGCATCACCACTCCCAGCAGCTGTGTTTGTTTTCAATCACTGTAATAGGAACTTAATTAAAAATGGTTGTGAGCTGCCTCATGTGGTTTCTGGGAACTGAACTCAGGTCCTCTACAAGAGCATTCTAATTGCAAAGTCACCTCTTCATTTTTTTTTTTTAACTAAACAAATAAACAAAAACCCCTTGGGTTTCTGGGATTTGAACTCAGGTTCTTAAAGTTGGCCATTTTTCCCCCAGACCTGACTTGACATTTAACAAGATACCATTGTCCTTATTGTTATTTTATACAACATAATTCTTTATTTAAGGGCTGTTTGGTGCATTATGGGATTTTTAGCAATAACCCCTGCTTCTACTTTCAAGTACCAGTAACATCCTCTAACATGTAATCATGACAAGCCCATAAACTTACAAATGTCCCCTCAGAGACAAAATCACCTCCATAGGAACACTGACTTAAACAAACTCACTTAATTTAAAAGGATTAAAACAAATGTTTGTAGCAGTAATTTGCTGTGACTCTAACTCTTAATGTACCTTTTAGCCTAAAATCTAAGTCTTTGCTACAAAGTATTTTCTCAATATCTCCAAGGAGCTGTAGAGGGAGAAAAGCTATTGCCACTGACTATTAAAATCCTACTATTCTATTTCTAATAATTAGTGTAATTTATTCTTTTGTACTCAGACACTGATTTTGCAAGGTAGTAAAGAAGGAGGAGGAGAAAAAGAATAAGAGAAAAAAAATCTTTATTAATTTTATCCTTATTCATTAAAGAATAGCAAATGCCACCATTTCCATCTGCAATGGCTGAGGCTAGGCTCCTAACTACAGAGGAGAATTATAGTGCAGGGCATTATGGAGGTCAGAGCCAAAAAATGCCTGGAATCTCGGCTTTCAGTTTTTGTCTTTGTCATAATGGAACTGTGGCTTTGCTTCAGGAAGGTGATATCATCCCTAACTCCTACTCTCAGTGTGTTCTTAGGATTCAGACAGGATCTACAAAATCCACTATTTACAGTGGGTCTCTTAAAGATTTGCCCTTCCATTTGGACCATTTCAAGATTCAGTTCAAACTCTTAGCACCCAATACTATGACCCTCCCCTGCCATAGACATTGGTTGCCATAGGAACAGTTTTTCCACTTGAAACCTTTTCAAGTTAGAATTTAGAGTCCTGGAAAGATATCTCCTTTACCCCTAGTCTGCAAGAGTAATAAGAACATGCTCAGTCTACCAGGATGCGCTGAATCCCACAGTATAGCAGTCTCTTCATGACTGAGAAGGGCTGTTGCATGCTATTTGCTTCTTACAGATAACGAAAGCTCCAAGGGCATGAAGCACACCTGTCACTGTAAAAGGAGCTGTGCTGTAAGAGGCTGTGCTGTAAAAGGAACTTTCATTCACCTGCTTCAGTTGTTGTCTTAGAGGCTTACTGCCTCTATCTGCTAAACTAGGTCTAGTCCTTTGAAGCTTCTAGCCTCCATACAGTCTAACCTAGGCCTAGAACATTTTCAGCCTCTGAGACTTGCTGCTTAATAAGCTCAACCTTTCTTGTTCTTTCTGAGCTCAAAGCTGGCTGGTTCAATTCAGCTGTTCTGACCCAAAATCCTCTCCCAGCTGACTTATTAAATCTGGCTTTTCATTGGCCTCTGAATTGCTTTGTTTGCCTGCAAACTAACTCTAGCAATCTTTTCTAATCTTCTGGCACCTTCACATTCTCTGGCTCATTCTGTCTTTACCTGTGACTGCATGTTCTCTCAACCTCTCTGTGTAAAACTCTCTAGGTAAAACTGCTTCCTCTCTCTTGCTCTGCATTGTCCTTTAAGTAGCTTCCCCTTCCTCTCTCTTCTTGTGAAAGCTGGGCATATCCTAGTCTTTCAAATCTTTCTCTGATTTATCACCTTTTCTGCCACCCAATTAAACATCACTTTTAAACATGTGTGCTTTTTTCTACAAACTAACTTTATCTTTATTGTTTTGGATTAAAGGCATGTACCTCCATACCTGAATCTAAGCTTTTATTTACCTAAAACTCTATACCAGGCTGGTCTTGAACTCAGATCTACTTACCTCTGTCTCCTGGATTAAAGGCATGTTTGTATTCCGCTGGATCACAGAGACCTAAAATATCTTTGGATATGATCTCTAGCCAGAGCAGTCATGTTCTGAATTAAAATTTCCCTGCAACTTCCCCTTCTGTGTAAGCTAAAAATTGTACACAGTTTAACTTTTACAATAGAAACAATTATCAAACCCACAAATGTAATGGTCTGAATGTCCTTATGAAGATCCATTCAGCCACTGATGCAATGATCCTTTGTAATTGCAGTCCTGGTCATCTGTCCTTCAGCAACAGTCTATTTCATATCAAGGTTTTCCAGTCTGCCATTCTGATGAACTATCTGTCCCTCTTTGGTTTGTTAAGCTGTCTCTATGTAGGGTGATCTGCTTTATGTGTCGTCTGCATTGTTGTCTTTCTTCGTCTCTTCCTTGAGTCATGGCGTTGGAAGAAACACTCAGGCAGCCTTCTACCCTGGGTGATAGCAGCTACAAGCCCTGTTGAGATCACTATGTGTATACGTGGCTGAAGTGGAAGTTTCTGGTTTCTTTGAAGACTCAGTTGTGTCATGTGATGTTTTGCTGGAAGCTGTCTTGTGTGACAGGTGTGACTTTGGCCAGCTGAAAATATCCGTGGGTGGACTTTGAAGAGAGGAGCTATATAGAAGCCCACAGACAGTGAGAGAAGGCTCTTTGGCTTGACATCGCTTTGCTGGTCTTCATTCTTCAACACTTCGCTTCGCAGGGAGAAACATTCTAGAGAACTTCTCAGGGCAGTCTGATTGAGTCTTAGGGCCTTTTCTGACTCATTCCGATTCAGTGGAGTCTTGCAGTTTCTGCTGAATTGTGCTGATTCCTGTTGCTGTTTGGTGTTTGTCTTTGGACTGATCTGCTGGTATCCAGACAATGAAGAGTAGACTTTCCCCGAGGAAAATGCCTACAATCCCCTTTTCCCTAATAAGCTTCTTTCTCTCCTGCCTCTGGTCAGGAGGTGGGAAGGGAGGTGGAAGTGTTTAAGAACCTTAAATAAAGTAGGTTTGTTGAAAAATCTAAGCCTACATGCGTCCTCCAAAGACAATGATCTTCTAAGTCAGATGAGTTGGGTGATCTGTAGCCAAGTGTGACCTGGCCAAGATCAGCCAGTAGAATATGTGTTTGCTATGAAGGTTTTGGAGTCTCAAACAACAGAGCTCCCCTGTCCCCAAAAGCTCTCTCAAAGCCCCAAGAGGGGCCATAGTGAAGTGACCAAAGTCTTGTCCTGACTCCATCTGCCTTGGGAACACATTTGAGATTTCCAAGACCATGATCTAGATGTAGTAACCAAAATAAAAATTTAAACAAAGTAAATATAAACTAAAATAACTGAAAAAGGTATAAATCAAAATTGTTATATTGTATATGAAATAGCTACCTAAATAACTAAACAACTGCCTGAACTACTGTTGTAGGGTTACTCTGATGCTCCTCTAATACTGATGGAATTGTTTTGCCTTTGATGAAAGGTTTTTGCCTTTCAAAATGTATCACTGGGCTTTGGCACCCAGAGACTTTCTGAAGCATTAGCCTGCTCTTGGTTGCCAGCCAAAAATTAGAGGAATCTTATACTCTTAATTGACCTGTATCTTTTGTGGATTATTTCAATAGCAATAGAGTCATAGGCAACCCTGAAAGATGGTCTTTTTGTTGTGGTTTTCTGGGTCCTAGACTATTAAGAAAAGATCTTAACAGAGAATAGGAGAGGAGAGGGAATAAGAGGCTGCACTACACATCCTGGAGCTGGTGTGGGCTTCTCAGAGAGGCCACGCAGATGTTCTTCTTTGATATATTTTCCCCATTAGTCGAAATGTTAGAAGTCAAAACCACATTGAGTACATCGAACTTACCAAACACCCCGGCTTAGCTTGGTTAACTAAAACATGTTCAGAACACTGTCCTTAGTTGGACCAAATCATCAAAAGGCCTATTGCATAAGACAGCTTTAGCTATCTCACAACATTTATTAAACATCTGAGCCCCAAGTGACTGCAACACAGCACTCCACAGAGTTTTGCGGCAAGTCTGCAGTCTCTCTCATCTTGAAGGTTGGCTAAAGCAGCTGCAGCTGCTGATGCGCAGGACCACAACAGAGGCTCTGACCATGTCGTGTTAATCCAAGAAAAGATCCAGACTCAAACTCAAAGCAGGGTAACTACTGAAGTCGCAGTGCTCAGAGGCTCACGGCCTTGTAAAGGCAAACTACCACAGGGTGAACTAGTGGTAAGTCAGGGACCACCTGTGTTTCTAAAATGTGACCCTTGAATTCCATTTTCCCCAGGCCTCCCTGGTGTACTTGAACCACACTTGCAGGTTATCTTCCCTGGCCCATGGGTGGGAAGCAAAGCCATGAAAGACCCTGGAAGTCACACGTGGAAGGTGCAAAGCCTTCATCAGTCTATCTCCTTTTGGACTTCATGGAGCAGAGCCATCTGTACCACTAGCTCCTGTCACCAACCATGTCACCTCTGCTGGGCTGTGATCTAACAGGAGTTCATGCTCCAGTCAGTCCTCAGGGCTGACTAAGTTCTTTTATGCTGGGTTCTGCTCTTAAGCACACAGACTTAAATGCAAAATACCACTGCCAAGTGCAGGGCGAAGAGTCCCTCCCAGACCTCACACAGACATAGGGGACAGACCACCTGACTTATGTGGAACCCCAGCTCCCCAGCTTCCCACCTTTGATTAGGACCCAGATCTGAGGGCTGTGTGGGTATGTGATAGGCTTTAGGTACCTCACTGCAGATGGGCCTAATGATTCTGGTTATAAGGGTTAAATTAAATAACTCATGCAAATTTTTTAGTAGAGCTGTGGCTTATGGTAAATATGCAGTGACTTTAGCATCAACTGTCACCATGAACTTGTGGCTTTCCTTACGGTGCCCTCTGCTGCTTGGGTAGAGGACAACATGTGTTTCACTTTACTAAAGGATAATGAGTCTCATTCATTACTGCTATTCAAGGGAGACTTTTCACTATCCACACACACAGACACACACACACACACACACAAAGCAACCCCTCATACTTCCTGTTCACAAAGTCTTTATTTTTTATTAAGTGTGGTTTTCTTTCTTTCCTTCTTCCTTTCTTTCTTTCCTTCTCCTTCCTTCCTTCCTTCCTTCCTTCCTTCCTTCCTTCCTTCCTTCCTTCCTTCCTTCCTTTCCTTTTCTTTTTTAAGATTTATTTAGTATATTATGTATACAATGTTCTGCCTGCCTGTACACCTGAATGCCAGAAGAGGGCACCAGATCTCATTATAGATGGTTGTGAGCCACCATGTGGTTGCCCGGAATTAAACTCAGGACCTCTGGAAGAGTAAGCAGTGCTCTTAACCTCTGAGCCATCTCTCCAGCCCCTCATAAAGTCCTTTTTATTGGTCTTTCTAACAAGTTCACTGTCCCAGTACCATGGTGTTATGGACTGAGAAGTTTATTCGCCTTTTCAACATGTTTTGTTTGTTTTTTCCTCAGAGAACACTATCTCTGGTCACACAGACAGCACATAAAATGCTGAGGATGCCTTCTGCCCCATCCCCACCAACACTCTTGTTTCTTGTTACCTTGCTGTGACACTCAGGCACATCAGCTTTAGGAAGGAGGCCAGGAAGGAATGCCACAATGGCAGCAAGCTGTGGAAGGCTGAGTCTCATTAGATGGAAAGCCCAGAGCAGTAAAAGTTTCTTAGGAGCTGATTACTGGCAAATTTCCAAGGAGGAAAGACCCAGGAGCAAGCTGTCCTCCAGGGCCTTAAGCCTAATGTCTGTCTACTGCAACCGAATGTGGCATTGTTTATATTATCATTGTCTCCTCTGAAACTTGGGTGGCATTGAGAGCTCTGCCCCACGATGAGATCAGGTCTTTTGAGGGTTCATGGGTTCATGGGGCATCACAGGAGGCTTTGTTAACAATGTAAGCTCTCTCCTTTTCTCTCCTTCCCCTCCTATTCCCTGCTGTAGTCTTACCATGGACTGCCCATCACAGCACCATGATCTTGGACATCCCAGACTCTAGAACTAGGACTCAAATAACTCTTTATTCTTTATGAATCGCCAGGTTGGAAACCAATCCCATCTTCACCAACCCAGACATAACCCCTGCCCCAAGCAACTTTCCTAAGATCCTCCCTATCTCAAAGTTTGCCAAGACCTCTGCCTGGTTCTCTCCACCAACATGCTTTACCTTCAGTGGCTTTCTCATGAGACGTCTGACTAAAAAACACACAATAACACAAAAAAAGAACTAAGAAGTCAACTCTGTCTTCTTTTTTTCAGGTTCCAGAATATGATGTGCTGAGAGTCTTAACTCATGATGCTGAGTGCGTAATCGTCTTACTACCCACTCACACATCGCAGCCTCCTATGCTAGGAGACATTTCCCTCCATCTGCCAGCAATCTTTCAACAGTCAGTCATTAACAGCTGTTTATGAGCAGGGGGCAGAGGCCAAGGCGATCATGAAACCAAGGTAGGTGTGGCCCTGCCCCTTGGCTTTTGGGGAAGTATCTTTACAAGGAAGCTGGTAGTTTTAATACTGGGGACTCACAAATGCTAAGGGTCATGAAGGGCAATAGGAGATGCCATTAAACTCGCTGCTAGGAAAATTGCTAGAGAGAGACTGAGTAGGAGTGGCCAGGTGATAGAGTTGGGAGTGAGGAACAGGTAAGGGCAGTCTAGAAAGAAGAACAGAGTCTAAGGCACAGAAACAAGGAAGTGCATGCCCAAGGCTTAAGCAATTGAGAGGTGGTTGTGAGGACAGGAAGGAGAACCCAGTGAGGCAGTAGGAGGGATCTGGTCTCAGAGCCACACCCACTGAGTGCAATGTGAGAGGGCATCAGAGGGTTTAACAAAGATACAGAGAACTGATTTGCATTTGTAAATGAATTTTGGTGACAGTTCAGAGAATGGCTGAACATGGAGGAGTTCTGGATAGGGAAAGGGGCTGTTTGAGGGCTGTAATCCATAAGAGCAGCGAGAGAGTAACAGGGCATAGAATTGTGACACACAAGAATGCTGTAATAAGCAGAACCTGGCTGGTGGTCAGCCACTACAGAAAAATACAGAATTGGTGGCTTAGAGACAACAGTAATTGCTCATGGCTCTGGGAGCTGTAAGACCACAATCAAGGCACTAGCAGATTTAGTGTCTGGTGAGGCTTCTTCCAGGTTCACAGATGACCTCATGATGAAGGAGAAGTTCTCTGGTACATTTTTTTTTTTTTAAATAAGAGGATTGGTATCACTCATTGGTGTATCGCTTGCAGGATCTAGCCAACTCCCAGAGGCCCCATAGCCTAATACCATCATCTTGTGGCTAGATCCCAATCTAAGAATTTTGGGGAGACACACCCAAAGCACCCGCAGTAATATGATGGACACAGAAGAGCCTGGGTGTGTACCTTGGACAATCTAAACAACAAAATCAGGAACTGAAGAGCTACTTTGCCTGTCAAAGAAATGAGTTCAGAGGAGCATGCTGAGCTTAGCTGTGCAGGAAGTAGCTATATGGTTTTAGCAAAGGGAAATGTAATGGCAAGCTGTTGTGCTGTTTCCCCCTTTGTACTGTTATTTATTACCTTAGGTTCAGACACTGAACTTGTAAAAGGTAAGTGGAAGAAATCTGAAATGATATTACAATGCATGTGAGCACTGCTCTCATGGAGATGATCCTCTTTCTAAGAAGCACCCGTCAGCAGAGCCTCCTACAGACCAGGTACACCTCTGGGTGAAATGTTCTGTCACGGAGCCAGGATTTTCAATGGTCATGAAAAGCAGGTTTTACTATTCCCAGACAAAGCTCCTGTTTCAGTGCCCAGCTCTGAAAGACTCCCATAGGCAGTACAAAAGATGCCAAACAAAAGCACAATTTTCAACAACAGCCAGTATAAACAAGAGCGGGGGGGGGGGGGGCGGAAGCCTCAACAGCTTGAGGAATGAACAAAGAAAGTGAGCAGAGAGTTGGGCGCAGTAGTGAAATACAGCAGCCTGGAAATACACAGCATCACTCAGGAGAGCTAGCGTTCAGGCTACATTAAGACATCATTTCCCACCATCAGGTGAGCCAGGGTGGTGTGTGGGCACGCTGCTGGGAGGGACAAGAGTGCAATTCGATGCAAATGGAGGGCAGTTTAACAACGTCTCCAAGGTTAATACCCCCAAGACCTTCACCCCAGTAACTTAATGTCAAGAAACCTATCTACAAATGTCCTTGTACATATTAACTCCCTAACTATGTATTGAAACTTGTAAAAAGCTGAAATCCTATCAGCAAGGACTAATTTATATAATGTGTTAGAGCTGCAGAGGAGCATTCTACACTGCCTTTACAATGAATGGAGAAGGGGCTGTGGAGGTAGCTGAGACTTGTCGTGTGAGCATGAGGGCCTGAGTGTGAACTAAACATCCCAATGCTCCCATATTTAGATGAGAGTCAGAGTCAGGGAAACTCCCAGAAGCTCACAGGTCAGCTGCTGATGTACAAGAGGGAATCTTTCTCAAACAAGATGGACGGCCCATGCCCAAGGCTGTCCTCTGACTTACACACACACACACACACACACACACACACACACACACACACAAATGAAAGTGGTGTGAAGAACTCACATGTCCATCAACAGCTCACATGTCCATGGATAAATGAAGAGTGGACATACCCCAAATGGTGTGTTATTTGGCTGTAAAGAGGAAATGAGATTCAGACAGATGCTGCAACATGGGTGAAGTTTAATGACATTGTGGTAAGCGAGATAATCCAGATTCAAAGAGACAGACATGAGTATGCGAACATCCCTGAGGCCCCTTGTGTCGTCCCATCTGTCTGTGGTGGCAGAAGATCCACGTTGTTGCCGGGAGTTAGTGCTGGCTGCTGCAGAGGTGAGGCTTTGCTAGTCCGGTTCTGAAGGTGGATAGTGTTGGCGAATGCCCAGTAAATGTGAACATGATCAGTTTCCCTAAACCGCTACTTAAAAGTAACAAACGAGATACCAAACTTTCCAAGTGCCGGGCTTTTACCTCTTACTAGTCAACGTACAATTGCACAACCAAATTATTTCTGGAAAATTACGTATTTTAGATAGAGAAAATAAAAATATGAATGCAATAGCCAACTGTCTGGGTTGGCTTCATGAGATGAGAATACTGTTGAAGAATGACGCTTTGGGGCAGGTTCCAAGAACAAACAGGCATGATTACAGTATTCAACTTCAAGAGTTCTTAAACTCTCTCCAACCAGTCCCTCAATCAGGGGAGCTGTTGGATTTTGCATGATTTCAGCTATCTTCCACCCCACTAAAACTGTTATCATCTTCCAGGGCTCTTTAGGAGACAGACATACCCTAAAGGCTAGACATGACAATATTTTCTCAAACAACATACAAAGGAACTCACAAATAATTTCCAAGAATAGACATCCTATAAGACAAAGGTCCACTTTCATTACGTTTGGATGTTTTGTTTCATTAGCAAATTCAGTGCTTCATTACTTTGAGTCCTTCATTCATTTACAATATAAGCATAAATCTGGATCTGCAGTGCTTTGGAATTTCATCAGCAGGAAAAGTGACAGGTGACCATAACCCATATACCTTGTAGCAGATGCCACTTGATTTCCAATCAAAGGAGCCTGGTGGCTGGGAGACATATTGAGAATCTACTTGAGATGGAATACAGCAATGTCAACAGCCTGCGGGGACTGTGTGACCTTCTTGTGGCCATGTGTTTACTGTATGGCCCCAAAGCTCTCTCAAAGCTGAGATCTCTAATCCCAGTCTCCCTCTACTGGGAGACTATTTGAGAACGGTATGGACCAAATAGATGAAGTGGAGACCTTCCCAACTGTCGAAGTTTCCTAATTAGGGAAATTAACTCTCATATTGAGCAGTTTTTTGAGATGAATTATAGAGCATGGAGGACCCTAGAAGCTAACCAAATCTGTCCTTTTACAGACAACACATTCTTGTCTCTCAGGAGTTGGCTTACCGAGTCATCAGTGAAGGCAGAACTTGTTCCTGGCTGCTGATGCCCTCCAGAACAGTCTACTCTCATCTACATTTGTATATCATCCGATAAAGTCCCCATTTTTTCCTAATTTCTACACTTCAAAGAATTTGTTCAACAAAAAAGTATCTCTCTTGTTAAGAATTTACCATATATTTTCCTTAGAAAAAGGAGGTGTTGGGAAGGGCCATAGTTCATTGGTAGAGTGCTTGCCTGACATGTACAAAGCCCAGGGTTTGATCCCCAGTGCCACAGAAACGTTTAACCTAGCATGCCCAGAATCTGAGCACTCTAGAGGTAGGGGAAGAAAGAGCAGACGTTCGAGGTTATTCTAGGCTATACAGAGAATTTGAACCTAGTCTGGCCTATGAGAGACCCTGTCAAAGAAAGAAAAAACAAAATATGCGATGAGCAGGTCCCTAGGCCAGGCCCACCCAGATGCCTAGCACATGATATGAAGATATAATATGCTAAAACAGCAGTTATCAACATGTAGTTTGCAATCTCTTTGGGGGGGTCAAACAACCATTTCACAGGGTGCACTTCAGACCATAGAACACCACAGATATTTACATTACGATCCATAACAGTAGCAAAATTATAGTTATGAAGTAGCAATGAAAATAATTTTATGGTTGGGGGTCACCACAACATGAGGAACTGTATTAAGGGGCTGCAGCATTAGGAAGATTGAGAACCACTGTACTAAATAAAAGAAACAAAATTAAACAGATACACAAAACCCTGTAAACCTCACAGCTTAGGCAGATTTTTAAAATTTTTTTCAAATTTTACTATTGACTTTACATACTGATCAGAGGCTCCTCCCTCTTCTTCTCTCGGTTGCCTGGGCAGGATTTTATCATTCTAAGTTGAAGTGCCTGGAATAATGGAGTGACAGTTTGTGACCATAGCCATGACTCCAAGTGAGACCAGGGTACTCAGTGAAATGGAGCTGATGACATGCACATCTAGTACAGGTCAGAAGGTTCCGATACTGTGGGGACACAGAAGCTTGAAGGTCTGAGTGAGCACAGCTTCCTCAGTTTCACCCTCAGGTAGGACTTCTCTGGTTTGGAGTAGAATCCAGGCTGAAAAGAAAGTGCCGAGACTGTAGCTCAGCAACAGTGGGTTTGATACCCTGCATTTGATTGTATATGTATGTGCGTATATGTAATATATTTTGATAACCAACACACACACAAACACACACACACAAATATTGGGTATTGGGTAAGAAAAAAATTCCCCAAACCAGACATTCTGGAAGAAACTCCAGATCCAGATATGAGAGTGCACATCTAGGAGCCTAACAGTCAAGAAGCTGAGGCAGGAGGATTATGAGTTCAGGGCCAGCATAGACTATATAGCAAAACATCATTTTTAAAATGGGAGGTATGAGCTCGTGAGCCATTGTACGAAACTAAGACACACAGCCTGTCATTGTTCTTCTGTGTGCTCATGTCCCTTTACTATGAGCCACACTGTAAACCAGTGGAAGAGAAAGTCTTGTGTGTCATGCCGCGTCAACACAGTGCATACTGAGTGACTGACATGCTTGGAAACCTCCAAGCCATAGCCCTGCCTTATTCAGAAGCACATGGCAGTGAAGGGTAGCCCATTCTGCCCAAATCTGAGAACACCAGCCACACCAGGAACAGCTGTTTTTATCCCCCACATTTGCTCTCCATTGACATCATCAGAGTAACAAGGTGCTACAAGAAGGCAACAGAGTCCCCTATCAACCTCCTGGAATTGTCACTTGTTGCATGCAGTGACCAACTAGGCAAACTTCTGTCCCAGAGAAAGAGAGCTGGCTTGTTCTGTCCCTCAGGACTTATCTCACCTGTCAAACCTGACTCCTCCAACTCCAGTTCATGGCACTGGTCCCCATACTAATGAAGTATGTGCTGCACTGAGAAACAGGCATTCTCCTTTGGCTATATAACAATAGCTGTCCACATAAGTGAGTGCTCCTAAAGCCACCCATCCAGGCTGCTGGACTGCATCCAAAGAGCACATTTGGAAAGTGCTCTTTGACAAGGTCTCACCAAGTTCACAGACTGGAATTTTTCTCTAGAGACGGTCCAGGATAGTTCAGGGCAGTGATTCTCAAGCTATGGGTTATGGTCCCTTTGGGGGGGGGCTGTCAAATGACCCTTTCACAGGGGTCACCTAAGAAAACACAGATATTTATATTATGATTCATAACAGTAGCAAAGTTACAGTTGTGAAGTAACAATAAAATAACTTTATGGTTGAGGGTCACCCACACCATGAGAAAATGTATGAAGGGGTTGCAGCATCAGGAAAGCTGAGAACCACTGGTTTAGGGGATCACACTCAAAAGGAACTAGGATGCTGCTCAAAAAGGGATGACTCAGAAAAAGGCCATATACATGTTACAACTCCACAAATCAAGAGGTGAAGGATGAATTCTGTCAAAGAAACTTTTCCAAACCTGTGGACAGAGTTTCCATGCAACTTGTAAAGAAGGGCCAAGGAGCTCCCTACTAAAACTTCTTCTAAAAAATGCAGGATAGGCAACATTCCACCTTCAGGGAAGGTGGAGCACAGAGAACCGAAGGATGCTAGGGAGAAAAACACAAGTACTTTGAGACTCTGGTGATTGAATAGTGAAACCGTTGTGGAAATTTCTGGAACCTTCATTGGCTATCTTGATGTCTAGTATCAGTTCCTCCTTTTACAAAGAAAGTTCTGTGTGACCCAGCCAAGAGCAAAAATCTGGCCCAAGACTTGCAGGCTGTTCTTGGCTCCTATTATTTTATGACCATATTTCAACAATTTGAAGTCTTCAGAACACATCTCAATTACAGCCTTGTTCAGTTATTCGAACCCCTCAAGGCTCCCTGGCCACCTTCCCAGCACTCTGAAGCAGGATGCCGATAGATTTCATCAGAAAGAAGTGTGGGATCTGGTAGGTAGAGGTGGTCCTGATTCATGGCTCTGTCTCCTGTCACTTCTGTTCTTTCCAGTTCCCATGGCACTGCCACTGACTTAATGCCAGCCTTATCAGACATGCCATGCCGAACAGTCAATGACGTCACTCCACTGCTCACAAAAGGTAGGCAGATGGGTCATGTCTAACTGGAAACCAAGGCATCGTTCAGCTTCATCTGCCCTTGTCAAAGCTTTCCAAGGCTGGAAGCCATCCTGCAGAGCTGAGAATGGAAAGCAAAGTAGCAAACCTGGAATGCAGAATCTGTGTCTCTTGGGTGTCTTTTCTTTAAAAAAGACAGCTTGTGGAATATACTGGTATACAAAGATGACCACAAGTTGCTAAACTATGTGCACCAGAGAGAACACTAATGGGAAGGAACGATAAGCAAGGTGGCTGGTTTAGTCTTCCACTGATGGGCCAATATCAACTTCCTTGTCCTTAAAGTCCTTGGGATGGAGCTTTAGTCCTCAGTGCCTCAGAATGTGGCTGTGTTTGGAGAAGGCCCACTGAAGAGGTCACTGAGGTAAAAGGAGGTCATTAGGGTAGGCTCAGTGCAATAGAACTGGTGTCCTTCTAGGGTACAGCTAGCACAAGCTAAAGGACTGTCATGTGAGGACATGGTAGGGAAGGCAGCCAATGAGAGAGGACACAGAAGAGACCACCTGAGGAGTAGTCCTCTCAGCTTCCAGCCCCCAGAGCTGGGAGTTCAGGCATCACCTGTGGATGTGCAGGGTCCTGGCCTGTGATTGTTTGCTTTAGTGGCCAAAGCTGACCAATAGGCATAGATTCCACTCACTGTTTTACCTGCTTCCCATTCTCCTTGTTCCCAGGTTGTGATCCTTGGGTCCTTTATTGACTACCCTTCCTCCATCCTGCTCCCTTTCTCTTTTACTTCTTGGAGCTCCTCCCCACTTCTTCCCTTTTGCTCTGCCCCTTTCTCTCTCCTCTTTCTAAGGAGTTTCTCTCTCCATCTTCCCAGACAGAGATGGAGCCTTGGAAAGGTGAGGACACTTGCATCCTACCCATTCAGGTGTGGTGAGAGGCAGGCTTGTCTCCTAAACCTCGGGAGCACATCTGGTTTCCAGGGGTTGTCACAATGCATTGTTAATGTGCCTCTCCCTCTCTGGACAACCTTGGCTGCTCACTCAGTATTTCTGAGCTTGTTTTTTCAGACATATTTATATGGCAATATAAATTCTTGTATGATTTTTGTAGATGCAATTAAGTATTTGCCTAGCCCACACAGCCCTGGGTACACTTATAATATCATCACTCAGGAAGTAGAGGCAGGAGGATCACAAGTTCAAGGTTAACCTTTGCTATAGGCAGATTTGAGACCACCTCGGGCTACATAAGATCCTGTCTCAAACGATTCCAAGATAACAAATTGTTAAACATTTTGTATCATAGTCACAGAAACTAGATTTTTTAACCTAGTATTTTATGATATAAAATAATAAAATATAATAATTAATAAAAATAAGCAGAAACTCTATGACTTTAAATAGCATTCAGAAAAAGACTGATTATTCATTTTCCTTTCCCTGTCCCCAAACTGGATTTTCCTAATTGAACTTTTTACTCCACGGTCACCACTAATGCCACATCTCACAAACCTAGCACTATGCACTTAAGATAGCTTCAAAGAACATTTGAAAAAATGACAATGTGAATAGTGCATTGATTAAAAAAAAATCAGGCAGAGAAGGCAGTAAGGGAAATACTTAAAAACGGCTGAGAGTGTAGCAGCATGTTTGGCAAGTACGATTAAACTCTGAAAAAGCAAATTAAGAACAATGAAAGATGTCTTTAAGCATGAGGATAAGAAGGGAAAAGAAGGCAAAACTGTAGTCAACTCACCAGGCTCTGGAGAAGGTAGTAAGAAAGTACAGCTATAGCCACCAATCAGGCTGCAGTAGTTTAAATTCCATCTTTGCTTTGTGTGGTATGGCTACAAAGTCAATAGGCTAATAAGCCAAAACGATCTGGCACTGCACACGTGAAAACATTCTTAGTGAAATAAAACGAAACCTCTCCCGTGCTCTACATCTGAAACACTGTAATGCAACAGCAGGATTCTGATTTTTCAAATACAGCAAGCTATCTGATGCCTGTGCTTCTCTTTTGCAAAGACTTTGTGAAATTCAGGAAGACAAAAATATTGTCATGGATAAAAGCTGTTATTTGTTATTTTTAAGTAATACTTAAGGAATGGACAACCTGGAAAACAAGAAGGCAAAATATCTCTTTTATTTTTTATTTTTATTATTTTTATGTGTGTCTGTGTCTGTGCGCATGCTCACATATGTGCTGTTTAATTTTTTATCACCTTAACACAGCCGGAGTTATTGGAAAACAGAGAACCTCAATTGAAAAAATGCTGCAATAAGATTGGCCTTAGGCAAGTCTTGACTGATGTGGGAGGGTCCATCCACTGTAGGCAGTGGCATTCCTGGGAAAGTGGCGGCCCGCTGCTTGCAAAAAAGCCAGTAAGCAGCACTCCTGGGCCTCTGCTTCAGTTCCTGCCTTGAGCTTCTGCGGTGACTGTCCTCAATGGTGACTGGAAGCTGTAGGGTGAAACAAACCCTTTCCTCCCCAGGTTGCTTTGCTCAAGCTGTTTATCACAGCAGTAGGGGGTAAACTACGACAAGCATTCCTAATCCAAACATCTGAAACCTGGAATGGTCCCAAATCCAAAACGTTCTGAATGCGAGTCACAGTAGCCCGAAGGGCCAGCTGCCCACTGACCCTGAGTGAGACTAAGAAGTCCTTCCTATGGATTTACAGTAAACATGTAAAGTCTGGCCCTGGCCTTGGGTTTCTGATAGTCTACAATCTCCTGTGTGTGAGAATGGCTTGAAAAGGCATCTATGTCCCCTCACCTCACTGTCTTCTCACGACAGATCTGAGATGATTGCCAACTTGCTTCTGATTTTGAAAGCTTGAATGTGAATAATTTCTGAGAGAGTCCTTAATCTGAAACCCTACTTCTCTGACTTTATAGAAAAGGAATCAGACTTCAGGAAACATCAGCGTTTAATTGTGAACAAACCGTTCTTTTGAAGCATAGATTATTAGACTGTGTATGTCTGTGCGCCCATGAGTGCAGGTGCTGGAGGAGCCCAGAGGAGGGCGCTAGGGAGCTGGTGGTACAGGTGGTTGTGAGTCACATGACTGTGTACTCATGTAGGTGCAAGGAAACGAACTCTAGCCCTCTGTAGGAGCAATTCTTAACCTCTGAGCATCTATCCAGCCCCGCCCCCCGAACTTCTTAAACTTTAGAAAGGGCTACCTAACTTTTTCGTATATTCACCAGATCACAATCCAAGCGTATTTCAAAAGCAGAGCTAAGGTAATGGCTTAGCAGGTGACAGCCTAGAAGCCTAATGTCCTAACCACAGGACAGGCGCCACATACATACAGTGTGAGTGAATACAGACACACTTGCCAAAGAACCTCACATGGGGGCTCGTCCCGAGGCCCACAGCGGCCAGAGGGGCCGGATGCCCTGGGCCCCACGGTCTCCCAGCAACGCAGGCACGCCCGGGCTCCACGCCCCGCTCCCGTTGCCATGGCAACCTGCCTGGCGGCAAGCTTTGTGCTGTGCTGTTCCGCCTTGGCGCCTCGCACCTGCTGTGCCCGATGAAACTTTTCAAATCTCCACGGCAGGGACTGTAGAGCCGCCAAACACCACTACTGTCCTCCTCCTTTCGGAAAATAAAACGCGACCAGGATTTCCACACGCGGCGGGGCAGGTGGCAGCCGGCAGGGAGCACGCTTACCTTTCTCGGCATTTCTCCACGTTAGCAGGGCGTCCCACGGAACCATCGCGCGCAGAGCCGGGAGTCGGTAAAGCCACCAGCAGAAGATGGCACAAACTTCTTCCCGAGCGCGCGTCCTCCTCTGCGCCACAAGGCGGACCCGCCTGACCACTCGGTCCCTAAGCGTTTCATCCGAGCAGCTCTTGCATCTTTGTAGCTGTAACTTGTGGCCGGAGTTCAGATGGGCTACACAGAGGGTCTGGTGCGGCTACCCGAGGCTCATGCAGACCTGGGTCAAGTGTCCAGTCTTCTGGGAACCAGCCCAGGGTACGCGGTTGCCCGCTGCCTGGACTCATGAGAGTTTCCCCCAGGGTTTTTCTTCCACGTTTCCCGCCCTGCCTTACTGTTGAATATTCATAAGAAGGTGTGGCTACTGCGCATCTCTTCAGGATCCTCCAGGGTCTCCTATGCAGCGGGAAAGAACTGGGGAAGATTTGTGCCTGCAGGAATCAGCGAGATGGGATAGGGTGGGGAAGACACTGTGGTTGATATAAACTCGGGTTCAGAGTTTCTCCTCCCACCTCAGGCGTCACCAAGGTGCTCACACACTACCCTCCACCCATCCCCATGCCCTGACTGAGCAGAGGAAGTTTCAAGTAAGTCTTGATTAAACCCTTCGGTATTAGACTGGAACTGGAGGATGTTCTTCTCTTGTTCATGATCTAACGAAGAACTTCTCATGCAGAACTCGGTAATCGCATGAACTCAGTCGACTCATAATGGATTCGTCTCCGTTTTAAAATAGATGCAGCCTTGCTACCGTTTCCATCCAAGCCTAGATTTCTGGACACAGTCAAGTTGCTGTTTCGAACGGCTTTCGGGGTGGGGTAGGGGGACGTGTAAGAAAAATGGCAGGGCCTGAGGACCCTGGACACAGGTGCCCAGGACAGCAACTGGGAGGCATTTATGGGCTCTGGCAACCGGATTTTTTCAAGTCAGACTGTCTTAGCTACTTTTCTATTGTGATAAAAACACTTTGAACAAGGCAATTTATGAGTGTATTTGGGCTTGTGATTCTAGATGGCAGAGGGAGTGCATGACCGTAAGGGCGGAAGCTGAGGGCTATGTATCAGAGAGAATGAACTGAGAATGGCTACAGCCTTTGAATTTCAGAGCTCACCCTCCAACAAGGCCACCCCTCCCCCAACCTCTCAAGCAGCACCTTCAACTGGGGACCAAGTGTTCAAATGCCCTAAACCAGTGATTCTCAACCTTCCTAACGTTGCGACCCTTTAATACAGTTCCTTATGTTGTGGTGACCCCAGCCATAAAATTATTTTGTTGTTGCTTTATAGCTATAGTTGTTACTGTTGTGAATGACAGTGTAAATATTTGATATATGTAATATCTGGTGTGTGAACCCCACAGGGGTTGTGGCCCACAGGTTGAGAAACACTGCTAGATTGGGAACCTAGACTGTGATGACACCGCAAAGATCAAGTGATTTTCCAATTGTTTCCTCCATCCTGAGACACCCACCATGGGCACTGACACTGGTCTATGTCATGGAATTCAGTTTGGCTTGCCATAGGTGCGTAGGCAATGGCCACAGAAAGGCAAGCTGAGGCACCTAGCTGTCACTCATTCTGCACGCTTTATTCATTGTCTTAGCCACGGTTGGAGCCCTGGAAGGAGCTCTTGGCGGTAGACGGCCTTTCCGGTAATGCACAGCACACTACCTGAGGAGCCAAGATTACCTGCCCTCTCCATCCCCCCAATACCTGGCGGCTTCTTACAGCCTTGGTCTCCTTCAAGGCACCTGATGGTCTGGACTGGATGATGCTTAATCTTCATTTTCAACCCAACTGGATTTTAGAATCACCTAGGAGACTCACACCTCCAGGCGTAGCTGTGAGGGCGTTTCCAGAGGGCGGCGCCATCCCACAGACCAGGCCCTGGGCTGAACAAACAGGAGACAGTGGGCTGAGCAGCAGCGTTGATCACCACCTTCTGTCTTTGGGCAAGGGTGACCAGCCACATGGAACGCTGCTGTCGTGCCTTCCCCTCATGGGCTGTGTTTCCATGAACTTCAAAAAGAAACATTTCCCTAAGTAGCTTTTGGTCAGTTATTTTGTCTTGACAATGAGAAAAGTGACTAACACAGGCAACAAGCTTCTCTGAAGCAATTGCAAAGGGTTCTGTAGCTGTCAACTCCTCAGTGATAAGGATAGCATTGTGGGATATCCTCTCCTTGTGCAAAGATGAGAAGGAAGTGCGACTTCCTGGCCCTGGCCCTGGTGGATACATGGTCACAGCAGTGAATGGCGGAGAGTTGACACTCACAGAGCTGCCTGCCCTCTGCCCACAGTCCCCTGACTGCGAAGATGCTGGCTGCTGACTCCTAACTGGTTCCTGGGCATTGGTGATTAGAGCCAAGGAAGAACTGTCCTTCTTCCTCCCTGGCAAACCGCTTTTCAGAGGCCAGTCCTTAAACAGGCAGCACCCAGAGGCCACACCTCCACAGAGCAGCTACACCTCTGCCCATTCTCCCAACACAAGAACAAAGAACCACATGTCCTTGTACCAGACACTGTCCTTGAACGAGGCACTGCCCTTGTACCAGGCACTGTCTTTGAATCAAACACTGTGAGCTTACAATGCCTAGAAACAGGTCTCTCTGAATGTGAAGCCAACAAGAGCAGGCATCAGAATATGCCAGTGTTCTGCGGCAGTTCTCAGAGCAGTCCTTAAAGGGCAAAACAGTAGCGGGGTGCTCGTATTCCAGGGGAAGAAGGAGAAGGAGGAGGAGGAGAAGGAGGAGGAAGAGGAAGAAGAAGAGGAAGAAGAAGAGGAAGAAGAAGGAGGAGGAGGAGGAGAAGGAGGAGGAGGAGGAGGAGAAGGAGAAGGAGAAGGAGAAGGAGAAGGAGAAGGAGAAGGAGAAGGAGAAGGAGAAGGAGAAGAGAAAGAAGACCAAGAGAAAAAGCCAGGCAACAAAAGGAAAGGCAAAGGCCAGTTTAGAATTTCCCAGAGCAAGGTAGGAGGAAAAGAAGGTTAGTAGGGACAATAAAACCATTGGATAGTAACCATGCAGACAGTAGCTGATGACACAGTTGAATTAAATGGACTGATCCTGGTAAAAATTCAGTCACCCTCTGTACTGATGAGAATACATGGAGTCCCTTTGTTGCCTGCATGCCATAAGAGGGCACTAAATCTCATTATAGATGGGTATGAGCCACAGGTCAGTCATAGAAGGAACCCAGCTGAGAAAGGAAGTCCATCATCTTGTCCCAAGCTCAGGGACTATCCAGAAATGTCAGACTTGTACCTTAATAGCTGGGTCCCACAGGGGTGAGCTAGAAACCTGGGACAATTGAAACTGCCAGGAAGCAACGAGGATTCTAAGACTTCTAGCAGTGAAGGCTAGAAGCCTGAAACAGCCATCTCCTGGAACCAGGCGAGACTTCCAGTGGAGGGATTAGAACACCAACCCAGCCACAAAACTTTGACCTAGAATTTGTCTTGCCTACAAGATGTGCTGCGTTAAAGGTGGTACAGAAATTGTGAGAGTGGCCAACCAATGACTGGTCCAGCTTGATATCCAGGCCATGAGCAAAAGCCCACCCCTGACACTGCCTGGGAGGCCAGGAGTCAGAGGCTGAACAGCCCAGAGACCTACGATAGAACCAAAAATGACTGGCAAAAAAAAAGTCATGAAATGTTTCCTAATTATATTCTGCTATACTCATAGATCGGTGCCTAGCCCAGTTGTCATCAGAGAGGCTTCACCCAGCAACTGATGGAAACAGATGCAGAGACCAGCAGCCAAACGTTAGAGGGGGAAGAAGATCTCCTTTAAAAACTGTATAAGCACAGAAATCTTTCTGAATTTCTGATTATAATATATCCCCGTGAATCCCTCTCGGGATTATTGGGCTTTGAATTAAATTAAAGGAAATCGAGGGGATCAAAGTCAAGGCTGTTTGTGTCTTCTGAGCTGAATTCTTCTAAGCATCTAACAAGCACTTCACCTTGGGACTCCACCCACAGTCACTTTCTGTCGTTTTCACTATACACCCAACACAGGCACGTAAGTCACTCTGGCAAACTGGCCATGTCCTTGCACTGACACCCCTCACACAGCATGTCAGCATGGCATACTGCAGCCTCCCTGTCTCCAGCTCACCAGGTAGACAGGCACAGCAGAGAGTGATGGCAGATTGCTAGGGAACTTCCCCTTGACAAGTTTTAAAGCCCTGAGTTGTTCCTTAGATTTTCCCAAAAGGCGTTCAGTGTGACCAGCTGCTCCAACACTGCCCCTACTGTCGCTTCCTAGTTTTGAGTTGTACTCCTTGTCTATTAAACAACTATTTTCCAAGGAGCTATGTCTGAGACAAGGTAATAGGTACCCAGGAAAGTCAAATAAGAAAAAAACAAAATGTCCTTAAGGACATTATAATACAGTAGAAGAGGAACTATGTATAAGCAGATCAAATTCTGTGGATTTGTTGCTTAAATATGATTGCCCAGAATGTAATTTGAAGAATACTGTAGTAGATTCTTTTACAAAGAATTCAATAATATTATAAAATTCTTCAGTTTATCCTAATTTGCAATTTGGATAGAAGGAAATGGGCCAATGAAGCTGAGAGGCAGTGAGTGTTAGATTTCTAAGGCAGCTCTAAGAGATGGACAGCAGAAAGAGTCATCTGACCTTCAACAGACGTGACCATGTCTATTGGCACACATGGCAAGGGGCCATACTCTAACCCACGGGAAGTTGAGCCATCTGCCAATGGAAAAAGATGGCTGCGACCTTCTATAGGGGGTGGAGTGAGGATCAGAAATGAATGCAGCACCTAGCTCATGGTTACTGTTCAAGGCCTCCTTGAACTTGCCTGGCTGCAAGGGAGGCTGGGAAGTGTAGTGTTTTTCTCAAGAAATGATTGTTCCAAACCCTGAAGAGATATAAAATAAAATGGAGGGGGGTATGGGTGTAGATTCTTTTGGCTGTTCCCTGAGAAGGAGGGTCATTGTTGGAGGGAGTTAGTTCTGGGTCATGTGAAGAGGGAGTCCTTTGCTCACTTAGTAGGAGGAGAGTTTTAACTAGGTTGGCTGCGGTGGATCATGTGATTGCTGCCCTACATTACTGGAGAGACTTGAAAAATAATCATTGGAGGGCTATAAGCAGATGATTGCAGAGTAAAACAGATTTCTGAGAAAGGTGAAGGGAGGGAAAGGAGTGGGAGAGGCAGAGTGCGCTGGTGAGAGGCGTTGATTCAGGGTGACAGTCCCATTGCCAGGAATACTGCACCAGAGCGAGTTAGCGGAAGGAACAAGGAGCTGCGGAGTACGGAAGGAGGCAAACAGGCAGAAACAGAGACTAACCTAAAGAACTGTATCTGGCCCGTGGTGACAGGGATGAAGGTCTCTTGCTCTCTCACAGCATGGAGGAGGTCTTTTTGCAGATGTTTCTGGAACAAATGAAGAAATGGAGCTGTTACAAATAGGACGAGAGCTGTTGAGAAGGCTTACACAGATTTCTTCTTACTGTTGGGTTGGTCTCTTTTGTGTTGTTATAATCAAATACTTGAGGCTAGATAACTTTGTAAAAAAAAAAAGAGATTTACTTATGTCATGGTTCTAGAAGGTCGAAGGCCTTTATCTGGTGATGGCCTCCTGGCAGATACACACATAGAGTCCTCTGGTCTTTTCTCTTGTTATGAAGCCACCAGGATTCAGTCATAGAGGCTACACACTGACAACCTTTTCTAATACACCTCAGCTCCCAAAATCTCCACCTACCACCGCACAGTGAGTTTCTGCTCTCCAAATACCATACAGTGGGAACTCAGTTTTAACATGGTGGCCCTCTTGGGGGGACATACACACACTTAGACTGTCCCCAACCTCTCTTGTATGCTGCCTGTCTGTTCCCTGTTTTCTGTTACTAGAATGACTATAAGTAGCATGGGATGTCTTTTGGGGGCGGAGAGGGGAATCTATTTTGTTACTTTCCCAGCACCTAGAACGCTGGGTAGATGCTTTAAAAATAAAAGCTGAACGAATCCTGAATTTCAAAATGAAGGCGTCACCCTCAAAGCTCTCCAACCTGTAAGGGGAAAGCTCCCCTCTGTCCACTGTTCCCCTCTGAGCTGAGAGGATGCTCAGAGAGTAAGCAGATACTAACTTTGAGCAGGTACCAGATGTGTGCAAACACACCTACAAACAGACACCAAGTTCTCAGAGCAGAGGGCACACCGAGGGCGGTGACTCCTTGTGTTAGACCTGCCTTGAAAATCAGTGGCCCAGGCCAGTGTGGAGCCTGCTCATGTGGCTCATCTGAAAAGGAGAGAGAGACAGGTAGGCAGCGTCAGAGAGAGGCAGGTAGGTACTGGAGGAACTGAACTTGTGTTCAACCCCTTTCACTGCAGAGACTTAGGTAAACAGTTTGAGTCTCGCTCAGTCGGCAAGATCTGTGGTTCTGAAGGTTTGCTTTTCTTTTTTTTTTTCCTCTTGGAAATTGGGGGAAGGGACAGAAATGGCTGATGCCCCACACACCACAACCAAGACAGAGCAGCCACCCCCTGGGAAGGGGCTGGACTGGGAAGGAGAGATGCTGAGGCAACGCTGCAAAAGGAGTCAAGTCAGTGGGTTTTGCAAACATAAGTTTCTCGATGCAATCAACCTCAGAGTCATGCTCATGTCCCAGGGAATTTGAGGACATGGATTAAAATAGGAAGGAGCAAGCATAGCTGTCAGACTTGAGTGGCCTGGAGGGACTGTGAGGGACAGACATGCCTTCCCCATTACCCAGTGCAGAAATTTCCCTGTCAGACTTACACTGTTAACTTGTCCCTATCTGGGTCTTAGCCAAGACAAAAATAACACCAAAAAGCAGGACATGAAATTGTAAGGGGGACATGTAGGAGGGGTGGGCAGGGAGAGTTGGAGGGAGGTGGGGTGTGGGTATAAGCAAAATAAGGGTGTGTGTGTGTGTATTTGTGTGTGTGCGCGCACACGTGCTGGCACATGGCCTCAAAGAACACAGTAAAAAATACAGTAAAAATTTTTTTAAGTTAAAAAAACAAATATGGAAAAGCAAACATGGAAAGTGAGGGAAGAAACCGAAGTGACTTGATCATTGGTGGTTTCTAACCTGCGTCTAAAATTCCCAGAAAATGTGGCTATTCTCTACCAGTGTTTTGTGGAGAAGGAGGACCAGTTTGCTCCTGTTAAAAAGTCAGTGGAGGGCTGGGAAGATGAAAGTTCACACTGTTCTTGCAGGGGATCTGAGTTCAGTTCCCAACAGCCATCGCAGGCAGCCCACAAACACCTGTAACTCTAGCTCCAAGGCTTCTGATGCTCTGTTCTGGCCTTTGAGGGCATCTGCGTTTGTGTTCATATGCCCACAGTATGCACTCAGACACACATATACATATGATTCACCTTAATTAAAATATAACTATATGATTTTACTCCTTTCCTCCCTCCAGTCCTTCCTTTGATCTCTCTGAAATTCATGGCCTCTTTTTCTTTAACTGTTATTTTATATGTATATACATTACATACAGTGTATATGTATACACACATATATCCCTAAATACATAAATAAAACTTGTTCATCCATTTAGTGTTCTTTGTCTATATATAAGTTCAGGACTGATGACTTGGTACTGGATAACCAATTAGCAGGCTCACCCTTAGGGAAGACTATTTCTCCCACTTTGAGCGGTCCCCGATTTCCTGCAGTCCTTTGTGTGTATATGGGACACCTGGATTTTCCCCTTCCATGTTAGCATGTCTATTGTTGTTCTATGGTTTTCAGCCTTGTTTAGGAAGCCATATTGTTGAAGCATCATGGGTAAAGCTTCCTTATTATTTCTAGGAGACTTATTCTCACAGCAGATTTTCTTGTCCTCTGGCTCTTTTCCCAGCCCTCTTTCACCATGTTTCATGAGCCTTAAGTGCAGGAGTTGTATTGTAGATATATCAGTTGGGATCGGACACCTCATGATAGATTGATCTCTACATTTGACCAGTTGTAGTCTCCTTTAACAGTCTTTATCATTGGAAAGAGAAGTTTCTCCAGTGAGGGATGAGAGCTACACTTACCTGTGGGGATAGGATAAGTATTTAGAACTCAGTTAGGAATTATGCTAGATTAGTAAGGAGGTAAGAGTGGGTTCTTTGCTAAAATCCATGACCTCAGTAGTCCTGGGTAATTTGCTAGTTTTTCAGTATCAGGTATTCTTTCTCCCCTGTTGAGTGGATCTTAAATCCAACTAGAGAGTTGTTGATTACCACCATGTGCCCTATGAGCACCGCTAGTGTGCCCTTAGGGTAATCCTGCCATGCTGGTCCTCTCTGTGGTTCCTAGGCATTGGTAAGATTACCGGTTGCTTCCCTCCCCTGGAAGCTTATACAGCCTCTTATAACACTATGGAAGTTAGTCCTCAGGGAGGAAAGAGGCTTTCAAATCAGATCCAGGTCTTGAGTACCTCAGGTCTTATGTCCAATGTGTCTTTAGCAATAGAGTGTTACCTTCAACCTCTGGGAGACAACTAAGAGCAGCACGCAAAGCCCATATTGTCAGGTGGGGGTTATCGCTTGGCCCTCCAGCCCCAACAACAATATAAAAAATGTTTCCATTTCTCTTATTGTTATTTTGTTAGATAGTTTATGGCTCTTAGGAGGAACATTGTCAGCCCAAGTGGTATAATTTCATTTAAATGGTAAGTGTATAACATGGAGACTCATATGTATTGTATGTAATTTTAGGTAAATGAAAAGCAGCATGATTCTTTATGGCTTTTACAGACATCCTTAAGACACATTCTTAGACATCAGATGGTCCAGTCCATTGTGAATCCATCCCTGGGCTGGTGGTCCTGGGTTCTATAAGAAAGCAGGCTGCACAAGCCATGGGAAGCAAGCCAGTAAGTAGCACCTGTCCATGGCCTCTGCATCAGCCCCTGCCTCCAGGATCTCTGCTCTGTTTGAGTTTCTGTCTTGAATTTCTTCAATATGAACAGTAACATGGAGGCCTAACTCAAATAAATCCTTTGCTCCCCAGCTTGCTTTGGTCATGGTGTTTCATCACAACAATAATAAACCTAACTAAGACAGAAATTGGTACCAGGAGTAGGGTGTTATTGTCACAGACCTGATCTTATTGTTTTGGGGAAGACTGTGGAAGGACTTTGGGTAAGAAGAGCCATTTTATGTTCAAATCTGAGCTGTTCTGTGGGAACTTGTGCTTAGTCAGGTCTGACTTCTTATTATCTATCATCTATTTAGGTATTCTGAAGTGGACAGACTTTTGGATTTTCCAGTTTCACCAGTCTTTGTGAAGGAGACTGTGATGGACATTTTTGTGTGGGACTAGGGACACATTTCTGTGGGTACATACTGAGGTGGAAGTTGCACAGTATGTGTACATACATGTTTTGTAGAATGCCAGTTTTCCAGAAGAACAAGCCTATCCTGTAAGCAATCCATGAAAGTCTCACACCGTCTCCATCACTTAGTGTCCTTTAACCCTAGCCATTCTGGTGGGCCTCTCATTGTGTGTTTAATCTGTGCTGACTGCTAACTGGAGATGGTCAGCACCTGCTATTTATTGGCTATTTGAATATTCTCCTTTTTTAAATGACTTGGTTTTTTCACTAATTGTTTTTCCAACATAGCAAAACCCAGGGTTCATTTTTATGAGGCAGAGCTCTATCACAGAGCTACACCCTGGCCTGAAAGGTCTTCATTTTAATGAAGACCAATGTATCCGTCTTTTTGTCTATGCTTTTGGCATCTGTTTCAAAAGCCTTTGCCTATTGTCTTGAAAATGGTGTTCTGGTTTTTTTTTGCAGGCCTTTGTTGTCTTATCAAACACCTTTAGGTCAATTGTCTACTTCCAGTTATATTTCTAATGTATGCCTGAAGTAGAAGACAAGGTTTGATTTTATAGCACAAATCTCCAGTACACCAAGCACAAGCACCCTACCCTGAGAAACCTACCTTCCCCTTCTTCCTATGTCAAGTCACTGTGTGTGTGTTTGTGTGTGTATGTGTCTGTCCATCTCTCTTTCTCTGTGTTTTGAGCACTCTAATTTGTTTGTTGTTCTATCAGTCTGTCCTTGCACACATAAGTCTGAATTACTGCTACACTTCTGCTGTAGGCCTCAATATCTAGCAAGACAAATCCAGTTCTTTTCCAAGATTGCTTCTGTGAATTCTCAGGTAGTTTTTCTACCCCATTTGTCAACTTGAAAGAAACTGTTGAGATTTTATTTGGGACTTCATGGGATCTATGGAAATAAGGAGAAGAATTGCTATTTTGTTGCAAGTGGGTTTCTGAGCCCACGAGCGCAGAGCATTCCCTCCAGCAGCAAACCCCTGGTGTGTGATAAGCCTGAGGAAGAGGAAAGTTGCTAAAGACAAAATAAAGATGATTGCATCTGATACTGTAACAATAGCCTGGTCACCTTGATCAGTAACAAGCATGGTGTCAGCCCAAGGCCAGGCAGAAAGTTGCAAGGTAGACTCAGTGCAGAGAGAGGCTTTTTGTGGGAGGTTCTGGTGCAACAATTACCATGATGCTCTCATGTGTGAGCACCTTCACAACCTTCCTCCACCACTTTCAACTTTGCTTGGATGAGTTTTTCTAGAAGAGAAGACATAAGGGACTCCATTTTTGTTTGGACAGCTTTCCAGTGTTCACGTCTCTTTTAGATACATTACTTATGTATGGGGACAGTTTTTCTTTTCTTTCCAATCTTTATTCCTTAACTTATTTATTTTTTATTTTTGCCTTCTGGTGCTTATTGTTTCTTACTTTTTAAAACTACAGTGATGAATAGAAATCGTGATAATGGCTAGGCATGGTGGTGCATACCTATAACCCCAGCACTTGGGGAGGCAGAGGCAGCTGGATCTCTGTGAGTTCCAGGCCAACCTAGTCTACAAAGCAAGTCCAGGACAGACAAAGCTACACAGAAAAAACCCTGCCTCAAAAAACAAAAGAAAAGAATAGAAAAGAAGGAAAGAAAGAAAGAAAGAAAGAAAGAAAGAAAGAAAGAAAGAAATGGTGACAATAGAGCCCTCTCTCCCTGCAGCCTTCCTTCTCTACTTCCTTTCCCTCCCTCACACCTCCCATCTCTCTTTTGTTCTATACTTGAAACAGGGTGTTTAAACTTTAAAAAAATGCTTTTTTTTCTTAAAACACTAGCCAGATGATTATATAATTTCTCTTTTTTCTTTTAATACAATAAAAATATTACTTTAATTTATAATTCTAATCAAGGTCTGCATTCCTAAAAATAATCCTACAATACTTCATGTTTAAGCTCTTTTGGGCAAAGGAGGTATCCACATAAGTGAATTTTATTTTTACCCTCGTAACAAAACATTGCTTTTAAACCTTTGGTGTATATGTGGTGTGTGTTGTTAATTTTTTTCTTGTTTTTTTTTCCCCCTCTTTTAATCATCATACTGAAAACATTCTCATTTTAATTGACCCGAGTTGCACTGTTGCTCATGTTCATTCTGCGTTTGTCCCCTGACGTCCATTCCCTGTACTGGAAGATGAAGTGACGCCACTGGCTGGGCACTAGGAAGGTAAATCCATTGTTGAGGATGCTTGTTCCACCACTGTTGTTTCCACTGAGTGCACTGTTTCTTCCCAAGCATTCCTACAAAGTACTCTTCTTGTTTTTGTGCGTTTGTTTCTGGGTTTCTCTCTCTGATTGTATGTATGGAGGTGGCAGCAGATGCAGGTACGTGTATGGGGGAGGCAGAGGGATATCTTGAGTGTAGATCCTCGGCAACTGCAGCTTATTATAGTTGTTGTTTGTTTTTGTTTCTGTTTTTTTTTTTTCTGCAGGCTTATCTCATGGGCTATACTGGCTGGCCAGCACACCTAGGGATCTGCCTTTGTCCCTCCTCTCCAAGTCTAGGATTACCAATCCCGTTCTGCCCCACTCGGCTTTTTCCACTTGGGCTCCTGGGCTCAAACTGAGGAGCTCAGGTCTCTGTGCTTAAATAATAAGCAATTTACCAGCAGAGCTGTCTCTCAGCCCTTCTCACTGATTCTTTTTTTTAATAAAAAAGAAATTAAGTTGTCAAACATATGGAAAGTAAGAATAATTTGGTAATTTAAATTTTGGTACCATGTTTCTTGTTGTTGTCTTGCTTTTGGTTTTACAGTTCTGTGCGTTGAACCCAGAGCCTCGTACATCCTAAGGTGCTAGTCTTACACTGGCCTACATCCCCCTTCCCAAGGGAACTTAGTTCTAAGTGGGCACATGCTGAATGTTCCTGGAAGAAGAGACAAATCCTGAACTTTGTATTGCTAATTCCAGCTGCCCAAGGCTCTGTGTCCATATTTTCACATGCTCTGTTCTATATTAGCTTGTCAAAGCCATGGGTCAGGGTGTTCTGGTTCTGCACGTTTTCCCGGTGTGAGGCTCAGACTCAGCGTGATGGTGTCAGGAGACGGGGCATCTGAGCTGCGTTTAGGTCATGGCAGCCATTGTCATGTGAATGAGATTGATGCTATTTTTATGAGTGTCCCAGGGAGCTCCCTTCACCATGTGAAGACGCAACCAAAAGATGGCTGTCAGTGAGCAAGGGAACCAACCCTCACCTGATATAGAATCTGACACCACATTGCTCTTACATTTCTCGCCTCTCAAAACTGTGAGAAATAATTTTCTATTTCTCATAAGCCACTCATCAGTGGGACTTTATTCCAGCAGGCTGAGAGAATTAAGAACTTGAGATTTCTAGACAAGAAGATATTACAGGGATGGAGAGATGGCTCAGTGGTTAAGAGTACTTACTGTTCTTGCAAAGGACCTGGGTTCTGTTCCCAGCACCAAATGGTGGCTCACAGCTCTCTGTAATTCTAGTTCCAGGGTGTCTGATGCCTCTTCTAACCTTCATTGGCTCCTGTAAGCACATGGTGCACACGCACACTCAGGCACACGTACACTCAGGCACACGTACACTCAGGCACACATATACACTGAAAATCAAACAAAAAAATAAAAAAGAAGATATTATGATGTACTTTAAAATACCATAATGTCGGAGCCAAGATGGCGGCACCAGGAGAACACCGTGTCTGAGAAGCGGAACAACACACTCCGAGCAGCGACCAGGAGACTGAACTCTGGCCCCTAAAACAACAGCTATCGTGTTTCCCAGGTGAGGGGAGGCTCCCACGGCGTGGGAATCGGTCGGGTCCACTCTCGGCTGCCCAGCCAGAACCCGGAAGAGAACCCAGCTAATGCGGGCTTTGGGTCTCTGGGTTGGTGCTGCAAGCCTGCTTGTCCCGATCAGTTTCCCAAGCTGATTGGTGGGCACATGGGTGCCTGAGGCTGGGAGTCCCAGTCGCAAAAAAACCCAACGGGGAAGGAAAGTTGCCAGACTGGTCACCGATCACCCAGTCTTTCCCTGGAAGGTCTCTCTGACCTCGGCAGGTACCTGCCGCCATCACAATTGAGCTCCTGCCGCGCACGGATCTCAGCTGCGCGCCCAGCTTAAAATCCCTACTCCCTCTTCGGAGGAGGCAGGAGGCATCCAGCAGAATCTGCCACAGACCACATTGTCTGTACCCCAACCCGAGATCGGGGCTGAGAAAACCCAATCCTTTCGGGCACTCCCCCAAACGCCACCATAACCCTGCCGCAGTGGAGCGAAGGATAAAGAGGCACACAGCGGCTTCACAGTGCCGGAACTCCAGTGCTGCCGGCCGCTCCTAGCAAACAAACTACAGCTCAGGATCTGGGACTGTGGTCATTCTACACGTCCTGAGATAATCCTGGGTCCAGCGCAATAAGGTCTAGCAGCAAGTTCTATCACCCGCGCCCCCCCCCCCCCCCCCCCCCCCCCCCCCC
>NW_026585643.1:6189553-6218797 GCF_907164565.1 Psammomys obesus | reverse complement strand
CCCCCCCCCCCCCCCCCCCCCCCCCCCCCCCCGCAGAGAAACACCGCCAGCTCAGGATCGGACTGAGAAGCCCCAACCCCTGCTGGCACTCCCCTGAGAGCACCTCCGTAAGCTTGACCTAGCAGAGGAGAAGGTCAGAGGGGAAGGACAGAGAGGCAGCCTGCCAAGGACACAGCACCTCTCTCCAGCTCACCTAGCGGCTCCTAGCAGAGAAACCCAAGCTCTGGATCTGAGGACACTCAACCCTACCCGGTACTCTCTTGGGATCAGCAAACATAGATTCTACCGCTAGGCGGCTTCTGGCAGAGAGATCTGGGCCCGGGATCTGGGATTGAGTACACTCATCCTAACTCTTTCCCGCGCCACCCAGGGACCAGTCAACATAACCCCTCCTGGCAGAGGGAAAGGACAAAGAGGCAGCACACAGGAAAGGTGGACACCGAGTTCTGCAGCCACAGTGTCACAGAGCTGACGGATAGCCTACCCGTGCACTTCCGCAGCAGGACCAAAACAGAGAGTAGTGAGCAAGGGGAACCTCTGTGCATTCCAACTGGTCCTGCAAGAGAGTGAGTGAGCCTTCTAGGGAGAGATTGCCCCAGACCCAGGGCCTCTCCACAGAAGCAACCAGACGAGATCCCTGGCACCCACACCCGAGTGTGGGCATCATAGGGATTCTTGGGATAGCAACCCCAACAGTGAAGCCTCTGCCTTGCGGGTCCACCAGGGTAATCCAGGCAAACAATCCCTGGATCTCAGTCAGAACTGCGTAATAGTGGCTTGCAGGCCACTGCAATAGTCAGAGAATCCGCACATGCACACTGCGCCTGCTAAAAGCGCACATGAATAGCGCCAGCGTCACATTCTTTACTTAGGCAAAACTGAAAACAAAGTGCACACTCCCAAAGCAGTGAACCTCTCTCATCTTCCTGAAAAAACAGTCCAGAAAACAGAAAGAGAGGATCATAGCCCAAACTACAATCTCGAGGAAAAACCAGTGAGGATTATAAATAACCAGATGGCTAGAGGCAGACGTAAGAACACTCCCAACAAAAATCAGGACACAATGACCTCACCAGCAACCCCACAAAACAATGGACACTTCAATTCACTAGATATACAAGAAAACGACCTCAAAACTATGTTTCTCCAGCTACTAGAGGCCCATAGAGATGAAATGAACAAAGCCCTCAGAGAAATAACCAAAGAAATCGAGACTAACCAAGAGGAAACAAATCGTGCTCTCAGAGAAATGACCACGAAAATTGAGGCAAACAGAGAAGAAATGCACAAAGCTCTCAAAGAAATGTCCACACAAATGAAGGCAAATAAAGAAGAAATGAACAAAGCTCTCATAGAAATACAGGCAATTATACCCAAAGAAGTAGAGGCACAATTAGTGATACATAGAGAGGAAACAGACAAAAAAATAGAAGCTATCATTGAAAAGCAGGAGTCCACATTCAAACAGATGAAGGAAATGGTGCAAGACATGAAAACAGAATTAGAATCAATAAAGAAAACACAAATAGAGAAAAACCAGGAGCTGGAGAACATAGAGAAAAGATCAGGCACTACAAAGGTAAGCATCACCAAAAGAATACAAGAAATGGAAGAAAGAATCTCAGGAGCCGAAGATACACTTGCGGAAATTGACACGTCTCTCAAAGAAAAAATAAAATCAGAAAAGTTCCAAACACAAAACATCCAAGAAATCAAGGACACCATGAAAAGACAAAACCTAAGAATAATAGGAGTAGAAGAAAAAGAAGACATCAGGCTCAAAGGTCCGGAAAATATTTTCAAGAAAATTATAGAAGAAAACTTTCCCAACTTAAAGAAGGAGATGGCCATAAACATACAAGAGGCCTACAGAACACCAAGTAGACTAGACCAGAAAAGAAATTCTTCGCGTCACATCATAGTCAAAACAGTGAACCTACAAAACAAAGAAAAAATTCTAAAAGCAGCAAAAGAAAAAGGCCAAGTAACATATGAAGGTAGACCTATCAGAATCACACCAGATTTCTCAACAGAAACTATGAAAGCCAGAAGGGCCTGGACAGAAATCATACAGTCCTTAAGGGACCACAGATGCCAACCCAGACTACTATACCCAGCAAAACTTTCAATCAACATAGACGGAGAATTCAAGATATTCCAAGACAAAACCAAATTTAAACAATATCTACATAGTAACCCAGGTCTACAGAAGTTACTAGAAGGGAAACTCCAAACCAAAGAAAACAACTACATCGAAGGAAACAGAGGAAATAGATAACTACACAACAACAACAACAACAACAACAAAAAAAGAAGACAAGCAATGAAACTCAGTGACACCACCAACACCACATCTAAAATAAGTAACAATTGTTGGTCACTAGTTTCTATCAACATCAACGGACTCAACTCCCCAATTAAAAGACACAGACTAACAGAATGGTTGCGGAAACAGGATCCATCATTCTGTTGCATCCAAGAAACACACCTATGCAACAAAGATAAACACTACCTCAGAGTAAAGGGCTGGAAAACTGTCTTTCAAGCAAATGGTTCCAGAAAACAAGCGGGAGTAGCCATCCTAATATCTAATAAAATAGACTTTCAACCCAAGTTAATCAAAAAAGATAAGGACGGCCACTATATTCTCATCAAAGGAAAAATCCACCAAGAGGACATCACAATTTTGAATATCTATGCCCCAAATACAAGAGCACTTACATTCGTAAATGAAACAATATTAAAGCTTAAATCACACATTGATCCTAAAACCCTAATAGTGGGAGACTTCAACACTCCACTCTCACCAAGGGACAGATCAACTAAACAGAAAACAAATAGGGAAATAAAAACACTTACAGAGACCCTAAATCAAATGGACCTAATAGACGTCTACAGATCTTTTCATCCAAGCTCAAAAGAGTATACCTTCTTTTCAGCACCACATGGAACGTTCTCCAAAATAGACCAAAATAGTTGGTCATAAAGAAAGCCTCAACAGATACAAAAAGATTGAAATAATCCCTTGTATTCTATCTGACCACCATGGACTTAAGCTGGACCTCAACAACAACAGAAATAACAAACTGCCTACACGTACATGGAAACTGAACAACCTGTTACTCAACGACAGCTGGGTTAAGGAAGAAATAAAGAAAGAAATTAAAGATTTCCTAGAATTCAATGAAAATGAAGGCACAACATACCCAAATTTATGGGACACACTGAAAGCAGTGCTCAGGGGAAAATTTATAGCACTAAGTGCCTGCAAGAAGAAATTCGTAACAGCACATACAAACAACTTAATGGCCCAACTGAAAACCCTAGAAAAAAAAGAAGCAGATACACCCAAGAGGAGCAGAAGGCTGGAAGTAATCAAACTCAGGGCTGAAATCAATCAATTAGAAACAAATAAAACTATTCAAAGAATCAATGAAAGAAAAAGCTGGTTCTTTGAGAAAATCAACAAGATAGACAAACCCTTAGTCAAACTAACTAAAAAGCAGAGAGAATCTATCCAAATCAACAAAATCAGAGATGAAAAGGGTGACATAACTACAGACACAGAGGAAATTCAAACAATCATTAGGTCATACTACAAAAGCCTATATGCTACAAAATTTGAAAATCTAAATGAAATGGACAATTTTCTTGATAGATTCCATCTTCCAACATTAAGTCAAGATCAGGTAGAAAGACTGAACAGCCCTATATCCCCCAAGGAGATTGAAGCAGTCATTCACAGTCTCCCCTCCAAAAAAAGCCCTGGGCCAGATGGTTTCAGCGTGGAATTCTACAAGACCTTCAAAGAACTGCTCACACCAATTCTCCTCAAACTATTCCACAAAATAGAAACAGAAGGTATATTACCAAACTCATTCTATGAAGCAACAGTCACCCTGATACCTAAACCACACAAAGACCCAACAAAAAAAGAGAACTTCAGACCTATCTCTCTTATGAACATTGACGCAAAAATACTCAATAAAATACTTGCAAACCGAATCCAAGAACACATCAAAGATATCATCCACCACGACCAAGTAGGTTCATCCCAGGCATGCAAGGATGGTTCAACATATGGAAATCCATCAATGTAATCCACCACATAAACAAACTGAAGGAGAAAAACCACATGATCATCTCCTTAGATGCTGAAAAAGCATTTGACAAAGTCCAACACCCATTCATGTTTAAAGTCTTGGAGAGATAAGGAATACAAGGTACATATCTAAACATAGTAAAAGCAATATACAGCAAGCCTATAGCCAACATCAAACTCAATGGAGAGAAACTTAAATCAATCCCACTGAAATCAGGGACAAGAGAATGCTGCCCACTCTCTCCATACCTCTTCAACATAGTACTTGAAGTCCTAGCCAGAGCAATAAGACAACTAAAGGAGATCAAGGGGATACAAATCGGAAAGGAAGAGGTCAAAGTGTCACTTTTCGCAGATGATATGATAGTATATATGAGCGACCCCAAAAATTCAACCAGAGAACTCATCCAGTTGATAAACACCTTCAGCAAAGTGGCAGGATACAAAATCAACTCAAAAAAATCAGAAGCCCTCCTGTATACCAAAGACAAAAGGGCCGAGAAAGAAATTAGGGAAACAACACCCTTCACTATAGCCACTAACCACATAAAGTACCTTGGGGTGACACTAACCAAGCAAGTGAAAGACCTGTTTGAGAAAAACTTCAAGTCTCTGAAGAAAGAAATTGAAGAAGATCTCAGAAGATGGAAAGATCTCCCATGCTCATGGATTGGTAGGATTAACATTGTGAAAATGGCCATCCTGCCAAAAGCAATCTACAGATTCAATGCAATTCCCATCAAAATACCAACTCAATTCTTTACAGACCTTGAAAAAAAGATTCTCAGCTTCATATGGAGAAACAAAAAACCCAGAATCTCCAAAACAATCCTGTACAACAACAGATCATCTGGAGGTATCTCCATCCCCGATCTCAAGTTGTACTACAAAGTAATAGTAATAAAATTTGCATGGTATTGGCATAAAAACAGAAAGGAGGATCAATGGAACCACATAGAAGATCCAGAAATAAACCCACACACCTATGAATACTCGATATTTGACAAAGAAGCCAAAACCATTCAAGGGAAAAAAGACAGCATCTTCAACAAATGGTGCTGGTCCAACTGGATGTCCACATGCAGAAAAATGAAAATAGATCTCTATTTATCACCCTGCACAAAACTAAAGTCCAAGTGGATCAAAGACCTCAACATAAAACCAGATACTCTAAATCTGTTAGAAGAAAAAGTGGGGAACAGCCTAGAACTCCTTGGCACAGGAGACAACTTCCTGAACAGAACACCAACAGCACAGGCTCTAAGAGCAACAATCAATAAATGGGACCTCATGAAACTGAACAGCTTCTGTAAAGCAAAGGACACTGTCATCAAAACAAAACGCCTGCCTACAGATTGGGAAAGAATCTTCACTAACCCTTTATCTGACAGAGGACTAATATCGAGTATATACAAAGAACTAAAGAAGCTGAAAAGCAGCAAAACAAGTAATCCAATTAAAAAATGGGGAACAGGGCTAAACAGAGAATTCTCGACAGAGGAATATCGAATGGCAGAGAAACACTTAAAGAAATGCTCATCCTCATTAGCCATCAGGGAAAAGCAAATCAAAACGACCTTGAGATATCACCTTACACCCATCAGAATGGCCAAAATGAAAAACTCAAGGGACAACACATGCTGGAGAGGTTGTGGAGAAAGGGGAACCCTCCTCCACTGCTAGTGAGTATGTAAACTGGTACAACCACTCTGGAAATCTATCTGGCACTTTCTAAGACAATTAGGAATAGTGCTTCCTCAAGACCCAGCTATACCACTGCTAGGTATATACCCAAAGTTTGCTCAAGTACACAAAAGGGATATTTGCTCAACCATGTTTATAGCAGCTTTATTTAATAGCCAGAACCTGGAAACAACCCAGATGTCCATCAACGGAGGAATGGGTACAGAAATTGTGGTATTTTTACACAATGGAATACTACTCAGCAATCAAAAAGGAGGAAATCATGAAGTTTGTAGGCAAATGGTGGGACCTAGAAAAGATCATCCTGAGTGAAATATCCCAGAAGGAGAAAGACAAACACGGTATATACTCACTTATATAGACCTATAAGATATAATAAACATAATGAAATCTGTACACCTAAAAAAGATAATCAAGAGAGTGGACATGGGGTAAGATGATCAATCCTCATTTAGAATGACAGATGGGATGTGCATTGAACGTATGAAAGGAGTCTACTGAGCGCATTGGAAAGACTCTAACTAGCAGTTTTCAAAGCAAAGACTCATGACCAAACCTTTGGCAGAGTACAGGGAATCATAAGAAAGAAGGGGAATTAGGCTGATGAGGAAAGGATAGAAGCTCCACAAGGACCAAAGATATCTGGGCACAGGGTCTTTTCTGAGACTGACATGCAACCAAGGACCATGTATGAATGTAACCTAGAACCCCTGCTCAGATGTAGCCTGTGGTAGCTCAGTAACCAATTGGTTTCCCATAGTGAGGGGAACAAGGACTATTTCTAACAGGAACTCAATGACTGGCTCTTTGGCCTCCCCACCCCCCAAGGGAGGAGCAGCCCTGTTAGGCCACAGAGGAGAGCTTTGCAGCCAGTCCTGAAGATACCTGATAAAACAGGATCAGATGAATGGGGAGGAGGTCCCCCCTATCAGTGGACTTGGCAAGGGGCACGGTGGAGATGAGGGAGGGAGGGACTGGGAGGGAATGAGGGATCGGGACACGGCTGGGGTACAGAGTTAATAAAATGTAACTGATAAGAAAAAAATAAAATACAAAAAAAGTAAAGATAAGTATTGAGAAAAAAAAGAAATTAAAAACAAAAACAAATAAAAACCAAAAAAAAAAAAAAAAGATACCATAATGTCACTACCTAGGCATGTGGGACTAAATTCAAATTTGAATAATTGTGATGATATTCAAAGTGTAATAATAAACATATTTTAATGAAATATTTGATGCTCAAAGTATATCAACATTTAACATATAACACCAACTAATAAATTTTGCTTATAACAGCAAACTACAAGAGTCAGAGAGATTTAAAAAAAGTTTATGTGTATGTGCCTCCTTGTCTTGTACTACATGCATGCAGGTCAGGAGGACACCAGAAGAGGGCAGCAGATACCTCTAAAGCTTGAGTTCTAGACGGTGTGCCCAGATCTGAGTGCAGGTCCTCTGCTGGAGCAGCAAAAGCTCTTAACCACTGAGCCATCTCTTCATACTTTTGCAATGTTCTTGTTACCAAGTTGAACTGTCACCTTTGAACTGTTCCACTCTGTTCACGGATTTTTTTTTTCTTTGCCTTGCCTACGGCCGCAAGTCAGATTACCAACCTAGTCATTCACCAGTGTTTCCTAAACACTGGTAGTATACCAGGCCTTGTTTCAGCCACTTGGATCAGAGCATTGTAAAACACCCCAAGGACTTCCATCTCATTTGATGACCCACAGATGGGCAATTTTAGATGCTGCTCTCTCTTTTGTTCTTGGATCATTATTTATGGGTTTTTATGGTGAATGTTCCTGGTATCCGATGGGTAGAGACCAAGGATCAATGTAAACACGTTTTTCTAGTTTGTTTCCTATCACTGTGATAAAGGGAATGCCAAAACACAACTGAGGAAGACGGGCTTTATTTCCCTTTATAGCTTATAGTCCATCACTGAGTGAAACCAAAGCAGGAGTGATGCAGAGACTACGGAGGGGTGTTGCTTACTGGCTTGCTCCCTAGGGCTGGCTCAGCCTGCTTTCTTATAGAACCCAAGACCATCTTTCCAGGAGTGGTACCACCCACAGTGGGCTGGACCCTCCCACATCAATCATTAATCAGGAAAATGCCCCCACAGACTCGCCTACAGACCAATCTGATAAAAGCACTTTCTTGGTTGAGGTTTCTCTTTGCAGCTAAGTCTAGGTTTATGTAGCACTGACAAAAACCATGTCATGAGCATGCTATGCTCACAGGGCAGCCCCACAGCAAGAGGGACCTGGCCCTGGATGTCACAGTCTGGCCTGAGCATCCTCTTCTTATTAGATGAAAACCGAATTGATAGCTAGCATAAGTACGTTGTAATTAGAGAGTACCAGCAAAGGGCTCTTTTTAAAGACACTTTCACCTCCTTAGTTACATTAAAGAATGTTTTAAGTGTGGAAATTTATAAACATAAAAATAGAGAAAATAATTATAATAAACCCCACAAACCACGTTTGTATTTGGTCTATTTAATTATCCTGCTAACTTACTTTTTATCAAAATACTTTTTCATACAATATATTCTTATTATGGTTTCCCTTCCCACTCCTAGATCCTCCCTGTCCATCCCACTCTGCCCCGTCAAACGGGAGTTCAACGGGTTCCTACGGAGGGGCGAAAAGAATGGGATGGAGACAAGAGACACAAAGAATGAGAGCAAGTCTATAGTCTGATCTAGCTCTCGTTTATTTGATAATTTTCACACAACTTTATAGGGAGAAGGCAGGAAGAGAAAATGTGTCAGCAAAGTAGTAGTTTACAATACAAAAGATAATGGTTGATGATGCAAAATACCGCAAGAATGTTTACTAAAAGAGATACTGCAAGAATGTCAGCTAAGATATCTCAAAATGTCTAGCCTGACGAACAGATATCTCATAAGTTCCAGAAACATAAATCTCTCACCCACAACCTTGTTCCAGCTGTCTGTAACTTTCCACTAGCTGGCCTTGGCTCCCGGCACCACTCCATGCCTTCTTTCTCTCTCTCTTTAGAGAACAGTAAGAACAAATAACAAACAAACAAAAAACTCATGCAAGTATACCAAGAGAGGGTAAAGCATGCCAGTGTCCTCCTTGCCTCTGACTCTGGTAGGAGTGTTTGGGCAGTGGGTACAGCAGAGAGCTCTAGAGGGCGACTTAAAGGCAATCTCGTGGCTTTGGGGTGTGGAGATGTGATATTTCACTCTTACTTGCTCAGGTTACTTATATTTCTCTTGTTTATTCTACCATATGTGAGAGAAAGAAAGTAAGATGTTATTCTAGTGCCTACTATAGGAAATGCGTGATAATATATTGACTATCCTGAAAGGTATTTGTGCTCCTCAATTCTAGTAAAGTGTGTAAGGAAAGGGGTTATCTAATGCTGTGGCCACTAGGAACAGGTGACTGTGGGGACCCCTGCAAACACCAGGGCCTCGGAGTAACGATTCATGTGGGGCAAGGAGGAAATCTGATCCAGCATCATTTAGTTAGCCAGTGCTCATTCAAACTTCTGTAGTCCAACACCGGCAGTTTATTGTAAGCATATTTAAGTACAGCACAATTTGGGAAAAAGTTTCCAGGTGTACTGCAACCCCCTGTGCTCAAGGAGGCATAATCACACCAAAACTCTTCCCAAAGTACACGTCATCACATCTTTCACAAAGATGGGTTCTAGAGGTGGTCTACATGGGTATCTCAGGGGCCTAGGGAGGACCTGCTGTGGTCTAGGTTCTACAGTGTAGAGGTCATCTGGGCTATTGGCTTGAGGGGGCCTGGGGAGCACCTAACCATACATATGACACAAAGACCAGTCGACTACTGAGTGTCTCCCTCTGGTCCTGGTTGTCATACAGATAATGTAAAGGTCACCTAGACTGTCAGTCACCTCAAGTCCTGCTTGTGGGAGCTTGGTATGTCCTGGCCCTACAGATAGCACACAGTACCAGGTCATCAACATCTTTCTGGGTGGGAAACAGGTCAGAGATCTCTCCCGCTGGATTGACAACCGACGTGTTCAACATTCTTGGGTTCGCCAGGGCTTCATTGTGAGCACAAGGACTTTTGTGCTCCCAGCAGGTGACCATGACTACTTTAAAGTGATCCCACTCTGCACCGAAATGTGTTCCCAATTGATAACTTGATTACTAAGTCTTTTTAAAGGGGACTTATATCATTAATTAATTTTATACTGATTACATAATAAATAAAAATAATTATTTTTTAATGTGTTCATTAAGAATGCTATAAATATTAATGTTGGCTGTTATAAATGGTTAAGATTAATTTTTACCACTTTTTGAAGTTTCTACATTTTTATTTATTCGTGTGTGTGAGGTGTGTTATCCCACACACTTGGAGGTCAGAGGACAACCTGTAGAGATGAGTTCTCTCTTTCCATCATTTGGGTTTCCGGGATTAAAACCTGCAGTAGGAACCCTTACCCACTGAGCCACTTTGCTGGCTCTTTTCCAGTTTTAAAATAGAAAATGTAAAACAGAAGTTGTGTCTTGCATCTTCTTTCTCTCAGTCAGGGAAAGCAATGGTTAGGCCTGACCATCACGTGGGAGGATTGCATTCAAAGTCACACGGACTTCTCCAACGCGGATGCCCGACTCTAAGTCTGCAGTTTGATGAACTGAACACCTGCTCTGTGCCAGCGAGTTTCGGGCCTGAGCATCTGTTTCTCACACTCCTGCATCCCGAAGTGTGAGGGCTGCATCTCAGCTAACCCAGTAGCTGGACACTGCTTACCAAGTACCAGGATGAGTTGAGTGGGGCAAATTGCTATGATGAAAGACAAGCCAATTAATTTATTGAAACCTCCTCGGTGTGGCTGTGGTATGCTTTATGTGATTAACTATCTTCCCTCGTAGCTCTGCCCAAGCACATCAATGGGGGTGACAGTAGGTGACAGACCCTGCCCTGCCATGACCTACCTTTCCTCCTGGCATATTCTTCTCCTACTTCTGCAATGCTGTACCAACACTGGGTCCAGACTTTGGCCCTTGGGAGTGACTCGGTGGGTCCACTACCTCAGGCTAGACCTGACCCCAAATGGCCTGGGCTCTTGCCTTCTGTCTTCCTCTCTTCCCTCTCTGGTTTCCTCACAACTATTTATCCCGGAGACCTGCCTTCCATAAAGTATGTGCTTTCAGATGTGGTTGTCAGAGAACTGACCCAGAATAACACAAACATTCTGAATATTAGTTAATTATGTCACACAAATTACAGAAAATTTTACCGTTATTCATATGTAGCTGCTCTTCAGCATTTGAGTGGGAACAAGAGCATCGGCTCTAGAACATTACCCCATCCCTACTAAAATTAAGGATGCCCAAATCTCACCTATGAAATGGTACATCATAGGCATATAACCTATGAGCATCATCCCATCTACTCTGTAGTTTCCAAGTCACTGAGAGCATCAAATGCAAAGTGAGTGCATACACTGTATTGCTAGGGAGTCGTGCAGATCACACATGCTCAGTGCTAGAAAAACTGATTTGTCTTCTGGGTACTTTTGACTGGGACTGATTGAATTTGCAGATTCAGAGAGGTGACTCTACACAATGCATTTGCTATTCAGCTACAGTATTCGAAGTGTTTGCCAACTGTTTACTGGGCTTTGGTGATCGCATTATATTTTTTCTAAAATGCTTCCTGTGGTGGTTAGTTTTTTGTCAACTTGACACAAGTTGGGGTTATCTGGGAAGAGGGAAACACAGTTGACAAAGTGCCTCCATTGATTGGCCTGTGGGCAATTCTGTGGATCATTTTCTTGATTAATGATTGATGTGAGATGGTGGCCCATCTGACTACGGGTGGTGACACTCCTGGGCAGGTAGTTCTGCATTATATAAGAAATCAGTCTGGGCCATGGAGAGCAAGCCAGTAAGCAGCATTCCTCCGTGGCCTCTACATCAGCTCCTGCCTCCAGGTTCCTGCCTTGAGTTCCTGCCCTGACTTCCTTGATGATGAACTGTGACTTGGAGGTGTAAGACAAAATAAACCCTTATCTCCCACGTTGCTTTTGGTCACAGCATAGATCACACAATAGAAAGCAAATGAAGGCACTACCCATCTATATATTTTTAAAGGCAACATCCATAATTCATGAAAAACATTCATCTCATAAGAAATGGTGTAAGCAGAAATGCTGTCAGTGTTCTGGCCTGATGTTCTGGGTCAGTTCCCCTGTGGCTGTCTTGCCAGGATGACTGTTAGGCGGAGCGGCTATCATTTTTCTTCAGGAGGAGATGTTTTTCTTTTTTTTCTTTTCTTCTTCTTCTTTTTTTTTTTTAAGGACACCACACTCATTACTTTTTGAAAGTATTTCTTATTTTATGTTTTAAAACATTTTATTTTATTTATGTGTTCGTGTGTGTGTGTGTGTGAGTGTGGGCCATGTGTGTGCAGGTACCCATGGAGGCCAGAGAAGTTGTCAGATTCCCTGGAGCTAGAGTTACAGGCAGCTGTGAGCTGCCCAACATGGTTGCACGGAACCAAACTCGGGTGCTCTAGAAGAGCAGCAAGCGCTCTTAGTTTCTGAGCCATGTCTCCAGCCCTCCCCCTCTCAAATATTTACTTTTAAAAATTGTGGCAGTATGCACGTAGCTGAAGTTACTTTTTTTAAAAACTATTTTTAAGTGTGGAGTTCAAAACAATAAGTTGGTCCACCTTGTGTGCTGTCCTCGCCATCATCCTCCTGAGCTAGAACTAACACACACTCTCTCCAGTCCCAGGAGCCACTTTCTGTCCCTTTTCACTCACTCTCCATACCTGGTCTTAGTTGAAAAAAGGAAAAAGATAAATCATGCTTACCAGTGTGGCTCTGCATGGGTCTTTACAGTGAAGACTCACCCCACAACAGCTGCCAAGTCACTGGTGGCCTCTACACAGATTGTTCACACATCCTGAGGTACTTTTTTCTACTTGCTTGTTTATGTTTGTCTGTTTTGTTCTTTGATTTTTTTTTTTTTGAAACTGTATTGCACTATGTAGCCCAGGCTAGCCTCACACTTGTGATCCTTCTGTCGCAGCCTTTAAACAGAGCTGACTATCCAGATTTGTGTGTGGTCTTGTGTAAAAGCCTTTGTGAGCATTTGATGTGGAAGGTTATTTACTTGGGGCAGCTTCTTTTCACATGTTTTAGCATCGGCTGAACTTGACAGCTGACAGAAATGTTAACTGCTTCGCATCATCTTCAGCAGTCCTGTGATATGACTGCGTGTGAAACCCACTCTCTGACTGAGCCTCAGGCCCTCTCTCTCAGAGCCTGCCCTGTCACAATGTGGACCATGCCCTCCTCAGAGCTGCCTAGTCACTTCCCATCACCCACCAACTGCATTCCGTGAGGACAGGCACCAGATACCACTGGTTAGGACAGCTCCAGAGAGGGGCCACGGTGATACACACTGAAAATGCTGCTAAATTCTATTGGATTGGTGGTAAGGGAAGGCTATAAAGAAATCCATCTATCAAAGCAGGAGGTCCATGGTGGCTGACAAAAATTAAGGTGTGCAATTATCATTAGAGAAAAGTGGGGACCAGGCATGCTGAAAGCCACTAAGTGACCCCTTCTGTGGGCGGGGCCAGCTACAGCTTCCGGCCAATGAGACTTTTTAAAGCTGTGTGTTTATTTATCTTGGACTCACCTAACTTAGAATTAATAACTATCATATATAATCATTAAATATTACTGGATTTATGATAACTATTTTGTCATACATTTCTTATAAATATGATTCTGTACAGGCCTGACATTCTCAATAAAAAATATAATAATTTCTACATTGAAAGATGTATCCTGGGAAATACAACTGTAGCTCAGAAAAAGTAGAGAAATATTTAGGGAAAATGTAAAGTGAAAACTTATCTTTCTCCTTTTTACTTTTTTAATACACGCTTCGTGTGTGTTTTAAAATGTTCCACATACTATTTTACATGTATTTCTATTTATTTTTCTGTTCTTATTTTACCTATATTATATTAATATTCTGTTCTTATATTATTATTTGCAACACAATAAGTAATTATGTTATAATGTACTTCCTAAAGCATAAATATCATGTCAGGAATAGATTGTTATATATGATACATTCTAGTAAGATCAGACTGGAATATGTATGTCCATGTGGGTTTTATACTCATCAATATGTCACCTTAATATTGGAACCTAATATAGCTAACATATTAAATAACTGACAAAATAATTCTGCTTAAGAAAATGCTTTTACGAAAGCCCAATCCGACAAAGATTTTAGAAACAAAATGTGTGCCTAGCTTTTCAGGAATGCAGCTGTCGTTTCAAGGATGTGTGCTTGTGCACGGCGGGCCCTCAGAAGGGTGAGATTACTTAAAAATGTGTGAAGAGCTTCCTGCATCATTAAGAGATGCAGACTGTTCTTTCTGAGACAGGCAGCAGCAGGAGACTGTTTCCACGTGTTCCTCGCTTCAGAAAGGTGAGAGGAGCAGCCTCCTCCCTGGCAGACGCTGCTGGGGAATGTGCAACACACTTGACAAAGCAGACTTCTCGGAGACCTGGAGTTCAAGCTCGTAACTTCCTCTTCCAGCTGCAGTCCCGTGTCCTGTGATGGTCAAGCTCTCGAAAGGAGACTAAACAACAGATGAGGTGTGGTGGTGCAGGCCTCTAACCCCAGCGCTCAAGAGGTAGAAGCAGGTGGATCTCTGTGAGCTCCAGGCCAACCTGGTCTACATGGCAAGCTCCAAGCCAAAGTTACAAAGCAAGACCCAATATCAAAAAGAAAAAAAAAAGTCAATAAATATTATGGTCTAGAGCGGTGGTTCTCAACCTGTGGGTCACGACCCTTGGGGGCTGAATGACCTTTTTACAGAGGTTGCATATCTGATATTTACATTACAATTTGTAACAGCAGCAAAATTACAGTTATGAAGTAGCAACAAAAATAATTTTTTGGTCTAGGGTCACCACAACATGAGGAACTGTATTAAAGGGTCGCAGTATTAGGAAGTTTGAGAACCACTGGTCTAGAGAGATGGTTCAGGACCCAAGTTCAATTCTTAGCACCCACATGGCCATTCACAACCCTCTGAGTTTGAGCCAGCCCAGAGCTCAGTAAGAACACGAGAGGGGGAGCTTATTCAGCAGTGAGTCTCAGAGGCTGGAAACATTCTAGACCTAGGTTCGACTGTACGGAGGCTCGAAGCTCCCAGGACTAGGCCTAGGCAAGTGGACAGAGGCAGCAACCCTTCAACAACAACCGAAGCAGCACTTCCTGTTCCAGCTGCTTCTGAGTAGCTTTTGCCAGGCTCAGCTACGTGCCACGTGGTCTCTAAAACACAGGGGAATTAATTCCTCTGAGTCCTGCCTTTCTTCCTTCCCTCTTGTGGAGTTTCCCTTGAATTTCATGATTTTCACCACATATAGGTAAAGAACCAGCCTGACTCCACCTTGGGCTTGAAAACCACCTTAAAGTACAGACAAACAAGGCTCATTCCTGTTTATGATGAAACCTGTTTCTCAAGGATTGGCTATGCCCCATGGCTAACCTTAACTACAAATGGTTCTGTGCTGCCTGTTCCAGGAGCGGCAATCATGTCTTTGTTTCAAAGGGTTTTTTTAATGGCCATCTTGCAACCCTAGCTTTGTTTCAAAAGGTTATATGACCGCTTATGAGTGCCTTGTTAGGACTACCTGTTGTGATGACCTTGTTTTGACCACCTGTTATCTTCTGCTCCCGAGGCCTCGCCTATTTTCCTTGATTTGGGAACCCCCTACCCCTGAGCTATAAAAGCCGTGCTTTCCTCACATCTAATGCCAACCTCTCGCAAGTGGGAGGCAACCTGTGTACAGGAATAAAAAAATCTTGATTTGTTTAGCTGCTGAGATTAATTTGGCCATGACGATTTGGCTGATGGTCCTTCTGCTGAAGAGCTACCAACCTCTAAGAAACATGACACATGTAGGTTTTTATGTAAGGAGAACTTGAGGGTCATTGGGCTTATGAGTGAGGAGGAACAAAGTATATTCTGTTGAAGGAGAAATACTGAGACCCCTTCAATTTGAAGTTTACTTAAAGACTCAGGCATATATGTGTAATTCCAGCATTCACAAGGCTGAGGCAAGAGAATTTCAAGTTCTAGGCCCGACTCAAAGAAAAACAAACAAACAAACAAACAAACAAACAAAAAACACATCTCAAAACCAAAGAGGAAAGTAATCAAAAAGATTCAAGGACCAACTAGGACTACAAACGGAAAGCATGGCTGTCCCCACAGACATGGGAAAGGACAGGATATACATCAAATTACCAGCTGGCACAGCTAATTGGGTGGTTGCCCTATTTGTCTATAATTTCCAACCTCCGGTGTGGGACTGGCTAAGGGGTCAGATGCTGTAACTGGCTAGGCTCATCAGCTTCTCAGAAGGCTGTAAGTGTGCGTTAGTTACAGCCTTCTTGTATACTAGGCTAGGTTGCAGTTCACTGTGTGTAGAGGCCACTTAGACTATAATTTATTGAGGTATGGGAAGTAGTATAGGACAAGTTTATTTAAGCTCAGCAGTTCTTTTGGGCAGGGTACCAAACATCAGCCATCAGGCAAACCTGACAGCCATTACTGTTGGCAAGGGTGAAGGGTGTCGAGTTAAATAAGGGCTCACAGCCACGTGAATTAGATTGCTCACATACAGAACACTTTCCAGGGAATGAACACTAGTAAGTATGTGGAATCAAATGCAGAGAGCATAGAGAAAACGGTACCCAGGGCATTTTGCGTTGTTAGCACCCGCGGTGGTTTAAATAAGAGTGGCTCCCATACGCTTATAAATTTAAATGCTTGCTCCCAATGGTGGGATCTAGAAAAGATCATCCTGAGTGAAATATCCCAGAAGGAGAAAGACAAACACGGTATATACTCACTTATATAGACCTATAAGAAATGATAAACATAATGAAATCTATACACCTAAAAAAGATAATCAAGAGAGCGGACATGGGGTAAGACGATCAATCCTCATTTTGAAAGACAGATGGGATGTGCATTGAACATTGACAGGAGTCTACTGAGCGCATTTGAAAGACTCTAACTAGCAGTGTTTTCAAAGCAAAGACTCATGACCAAACCTTCGGCAGAGTACAGGGAATCATAAGAAAGAAGGGGAGTTAGTCTGATGAGGAAAGGATAGGAGCTCCACAAGGACCAAATATATCTGGGCACAGGGTCTTTTCTGAGACTGACATACAACCAAGGACCATGTATGAATGTAACCTAGAACCTCTGCTCAGATGTAGCCTGTGGTAGCTCAGTAACCAATTGGTTTCCCATAGTGAGGGGAACAAGGACCATTTCTAACAGGAACTCAATGACTGGCTCTTTGGCCTCCCCACCCCCCAAGGGAGGAGCAGCCCTGTTAGGCCACAGAGGAGGGCTTTGCAGCCAGTCCTGAAGATACATGATAAAACAGGATCAGATGAATGGGGAGGAGGTCCCCCCTATCAGTGGACTTGGCAAGGGGCATGGTGGAGATGAGGGAGGGAGGGAGGGAGGCACTGGGAGGGAATGAGGGATCGGGACACTGCTGGGATACAGAATTAATAAAATGTAACTGATAAGAAAAAAATAAAATTAAAAAAAAAACAAAAAAAAATAAATGCTTGCTCCCCAGGGAGTGGCACTATTAGGGGGTGGGGCCTTGCTGGAGTAGGTGGGGCCTTGCTGGAGTAGGTGGGGCCTTGTTGGAGGAAATGTGTACAGACTTTGGGGTTTTAAATGTTGCCAGGCCCAGTGTCTTGCTGTTCCTGCTGCCTGTGGGTCCAGATGTAGAACTCTCAGCTCCTTCTGCAGTGCCATGTCTGGCTGCATGCCACCATGCAATCCGTCATGATGACAATGGACTAAACCTCTGAACTGTAAGCCAGCCCAGATTAGTGTTCTCCTTTATAAGAATTGCTGTGGTCATGTTGTTTCTTCACAGCAACAGAGCACTGACTAACACAGCATCTGTGAATCTGGCTAGGAGTTAAGGAAGAAGCATGTCTGACCACATCTCATTGGCTATGAAACAGGCCCCTGCTTTGCTATTTATTGGTTTTCCTGGCTGGAGTGAAGATGGGAAATGTTCAGTAGATACTCTGGGTGACAATGGCATATAGAACTCTCCTAAATTAGGAACTATTTCTTAGGTAACACATGGATATTCATTATTCTAGATTCTTACTTTGAGGGTATATTTTTACTTGTTTTCAGTAGCTGATGGAAACAGATACAGAGACTCACAGCCAACAACAGGAGGAGCTCAGGAAGTCTTGTGGAAGAGTGGGAGGAAAGATAGAGGGAGCCAGAGAGGTCAAGAACACCACAAGAAGACCTACAGAGTAAACTAACCTAGGCCCATGGGGGCTCACAGAGACTGAACCAACAACCAAAGAGCATGCCCAGGCTGGCCCTAGACACCTACACATTTGTAGCAGATGTATGGCTTGTTCTTTATGTGGGTCCCCTAACAATGGGAGTAGGGCCTGTCTGACTCTGTTGCCTGCCTGCCTTTGGATCCCTTTCCCCTAGCTGGGCTGCCTTTCCACGATTCAGTGGGAGAGGATGCACTTAGACCTGCTGTGACTAGAGATGCCAGGGTGGGTTGGTACCCCTTAGGGGCCTCCCCTTCTCGGAGGGGGAGAAATGGGGGGAGAGGGGTGTAAGGGTGGGATTTGGAGGAGTGGAGGGAGGGGGCTGGATCAGGCTATAAAGTGATTAAATAAATAAATGGAAAAAGTGGAAAAATTACTTCTTTAAAATACAAAACGGGGTATACAGTTTCAGGGTCCAGCATCTCCTGGATCATAAGAAAACAATTATCTCCCACTTTTGATCCTCATCCACCCAGTTGTTTGCACCTCTGCCTCTCAGGTCACACTGCGTGTTAGTGATAAACAACTTAAAAGAGGAAAGATGTATTTGGCTCCGGTTGTAGAGCTTCAGTTTGCTCTCTATTGGCTGCATCGTTTCTCAGCTTGTGGGAAGGCAAAATACCGTAGTGGAAGCCTGCGTTTGCTTCCTAAGTCGATGAAGCAGAACAGACTAACTGGCAGGGACCAGGGTAAAGATACTCCTTGAAGGGCACCCCTCCTTCAGGGACCAGGCTCCACCTTCCACCACGCTGCTATTTCCAAGTGTCTGCTCAGATTTTGAATTCACTAGCTGAGGAAGCCACTGCTTAGGTCAGAGCCGGCCAGATCTGCTTGTTTCTGGAAATGCTGTCAGGAGCACATCTGAGGTGTGCTCTTCTATGCTCCTAAATGCTTCTCAATACAGTCAACTTGACAAGATTCATCAACAAACACTCTCACTAATGTCTTTTTTCTGCGTTTCTAATTAAAACATTCTTCTCATACAGTATATTCTGATCACGCTTTTCCCCTTCCCCAACTCCTCACACATCCTTCCCACCCAGCTCCATGCCATTTATTTAAAAAAGAAATAATCAAAAAACAAACAAACAGAGAGACACAAAAACCTGTAATTGGAAACCAAAATATATAAGCAAATGACCAATGAGACCAAAAAAAAAAAAAAAATGCCTACACAAAGCAATATAAAAAGTCCACAAATTGCCACTGAGTTCATTTTGTGTTTCTCAGCTACTCCTGGGCAGGGGACTACCCTAAAGTGTGGTTAATGAACCCAGTGAGACTCCATTAGAGAAAATGAATTTTTCTTTTGCAAGCATATGGGAATTGGAGATAGCTTGTTGATTAGGGATGGGACCCTGTGTCCACTTGTCCTTTCAGCATTGGGACCCTGCTAGATTGAACCCGTGCAAGCTCTGTGTGTACTGCCACAGGCTTTGCGAGCTCACATGTGAATCAATCCTGTTCTGTTTGGTAAGCACTGTTTCCTCGGTGTTATTCATCACCTCTGTCTCTTTCCAGCTCCTTTTCTTTAGAGACCCTGAGCCCTGAGAGAAAGGGTTTGATGAAAACATCCCATTTAGGACTGAATGTTGCAAAGCCCCTCACTTTCTGCACCAGCTGTGGCTCTCTGTTAGTTCCCATCTCTCAAGAAGAAGCTTCTCTGATGACGGCCGAGTGAGGTACTGGTCTATGGGGGTAGCAGATGTCATTAGGTGTCATTTTACTGCTATGTTTCTTCAGCAGAACAATGGTTTTTGGGTTTTCCTTAAGCCCCCAAGCAGCATCAGGCATGGGTTTTTTCTCATTGAGTGGGCCTTAAATCCACTCAGAGAGTGGCTGGTGTGCCGATGATTGCAGCAGCATATCTTACGAGCAGGTCACCATTGCAGACCGCAGCATGTACAGCTGGGTTGGTGTTTACCTTTATTTTCCAATAGCATGCAGCAGGCCTTCTAGTGCCACAAACACTAGTCAGAAGGGTGAAGGTGCTAGTCGGTTAGGCATGAGCTCAAATTCTGCATGTTCAATTCTGTGCACGTGTGTGCTGTTTTCAGCAATAGGGCCTTATCATCATTTTGTAGAAAATAACTAAAAGTGCTGGCAGTGGCCTAAGATATGAAGGGTTTCTACTGGGACCCCCTTTGGTCAACCACTTAATTAGAAGTAAGCTATTCCTGTCACTGGAGGTTTCATTGGTGGTGTAAGATGTCTAGTTGTCACTAATTTCTTGCCCGTGCTTTGAACATTCCTCTTTACTTACATACACTGTAATTATATGTTCTTACTTTTTTCTCTCTTTACACCATCTTCAGAGCCTTGCTATGTCCACCTAACATTACGGAGCATCAGTACACAGAACAGAGCCTCAGCATTTGCTAAGGTTACAAAATATTGCACCGGCCACTCATAGAAGGCTTCACCCCACCAGCTCTGATTGCTGGGTATTTGAGGAGTCATTTCTAATGTTCTGTCTGCAGGTTCTGCTTTTCCTTACCATGCTGCAATGGAAATTATGTATGAACACAATTTTGAGCTTGCAAATACATGTGACAGGCCACATACCCAGGAGCAAAAGAACTCAATCAAGAAGTAAAGCCTTTGAGTTTGGACAGATGATGTCACCAGCCTTCCTTGGAGCTGGTTCAGTTTACAATCTGACCAGCTGTGCATGGTACAGTCATAAGCTCCCTGGAAGTCCTTGTTACATCGCGCCTTTCTTCTCCAGAGGGAACGCACTAGAGAGAACATGCTCTCTCTCCAGAGGGAAACATGCACCCTGATGATGAGGCTCGCTGAGGATCTCTTTTCCCTTTCAGAATTCCTTTGTGTTCCTTCTCTGATCGCTGCCTTTTCTGGTCATTTTTCTATATGGCTGCTGGCCTTTGGCACATGCATTTCTAAGCACAGGTTAATTGGTCCCGGTTTGTCCCTGGGTGTCACTTACTCTGGGTCTTGTGATGGAAACTGTAAATACTCCCATGGTTTACATTAGGGCTAGAAACCTCTCCACTCCACCGCTACAACAGGTTCTGTCACATTTACTTCTGCTTGTGTGTGGTGCTGAGGAGGAACCCGGGGCCTTGTGCACACTGGTGCTCTGTCACCAACTCTACTCCCAGCCCTGGCGCTTCCATGATTCACTTTTATATGCATCTCAGTCTTCAGACCATTTTGAGCTTACCCTGCTGTGTGTTGTAAGGCATGGACTCACCTTCTCATCTATTTCTCACGCTGCTTGCTGTTGCTTCAAACCATTCAGTGAACAGTCAGAGAAAGATATTTCCCTACTGATTTTAGCAGCACTCTCTCGCTCTCTTTCTCCCCCTTTTCTGCCCCTCCCCCTGCTGTGAAGGAGGACTGGGGGAGAAGATGCTGTGCTGTGTGGGTGTGTGCATATGTGCAACTGGACTTACAGAGGTGGAGGCCAGAGGTCAGATGTCCCTCAACCACTTTCCATCTGTTTTCCCATTAATTAATTTATTCATTCACATCCTGGTCACAGCCCCTCCCCCTCCTCTCCTCCCAGTCCTACCTTCACATCCCTTCTCCTCTTCTCTCTGGGAATATTGGGGAGGCTCCCAATGGGTACCAACCCACCCTGGCACATCAAGTCACAGCAGGGCTAAGCACACGCTCTTTCCCTGAGGCCATCACTGGACCCAGAGTGCACTGATTTGGCTAGGCTGGCCAGCCAATGAGTCTTTGGAAGCTGCTTGTCTCTACCCCACTCCACCGGGGGCAGACAATAGGATCTGAATGGAGATCCTCATGCTTGCATGAAAACCACTTTACCATTGAGCTATCTTCCAGCCGCCTTTAGACACACTTTTTTATTATATATATTTTTTTGTTTTGAAGTCTATAAATGGGCTTTTGCTTGATTATATAGATCTATCCTTCTATTTGTACTTACAGCAAACAAAACAATAAGAATATCTGTTGACCTTACATCTGTAGTTAGTTTGGAGAATTGCCATTTATTTTTATGTGTTTTAAGGTGTAATTTGCATGCTATAAAACTCATAGAATTTAAAAGAATGGCTCACCAAGATTGAAGATCAAAATGGCTATGAGCACCCCACAAAAAACAAAGGGCTTTTGTGCTCCTCCAGGCCTTCTGTTTTCCCCAGCCTGAGTATAAGATAACAACTTTTTAAGATTTTTTTTTCACTATAATTTAGTCTTTTATAAAATATTATATAAATGTCTTTGGGGTCTGGCTTCTTTCATCCTGCACGAAATTTTTGAGTTTCATCAAAGTTTTTGGATGACCATACTTAGTAGCAAATATCTTATGTCTCAGCACTCGGGAAGCAAAGGCAGATGGATGTCTACAAATTCAAGCCCAGCTTGGTCTATGCAGGGAGTTCCAAGCCAGCCAAAGCCGTACAGTGAGACTCTGTTTCAAACAAACAAACAAACAAACAAACAAACAAACAAAAATGGCTGCATGCACCAACAATTTATTCTGACATTTTGCTAGTATCTTCCATTATCTGGTATGCAACTCTTGTATTCGTAGTAAACAAGGTTATGAATTGTTACTATCTGGATTGTTTCCAGTTTGGAATCACTATAACTAATGTCACAGAGTCCTGCCTTCAGTACCTTTATGTGGATACATATACACTTGCTCTTGGCTACAGAACTAATGATTTTGAGCATTCCCCATTGCTCATTGGCCATTTTCATGTGTTCTTTTGGAAAACATCTGTTCAGTTTTTTTTATGCAGTTTTTGGTTGAGTTGTTGGCCTTTTTATTGTTAAGTTCTCATAGCTCTTTATATATAGGACAAGGCCCTTTGTGAGATACGTGCCTTACTTTTTTTGTTTATTTTTTAAAGAGACACACCAATAACAATCTAGAGGCAAATATACCAGTAAAAGTTTGTTTAGGAATGAACAAAGAATAAGACTGCGATCTATATCACACACAGGCCGGGGGCTTCCGCTTCAGTTCAAGGCCACAGCTTTTTTTTTTTTTATGTGTAGCACTGTCATTTTTTATATTTTCTTTAAAAAACAACTCAATTATGGTTTATATTTCCTCTTCTAATGGATTATTCAAGAGAATTTGAGCCACTTCCCGAGGCTGGGGGGCATAGCTCGGTGATAGAAGGCTTGCCTGGGCTTTGCCCATCCCCACCTCTGAAAAAAATCTAATTGAATGATTATTTTTAAATTTCCACTTTTGTCAGCAATTATTATTTTATTGTATTGTAACCAGAAAATTTTGTTTTTCTATGGGGGGGGCTGTTATTGAAGTTTTCTTTGTGGTCTACTAAGCAACCATTTTGTTAGTATTTTATGACCATTTGAAGAAAGATTAGCTTACGTTTACAAGCTACAGATTTTTTAAAAAAATGTTATTATGTGTATGGATGTTTACCTGCATTTATGCGTGCGCACCATTATGAGTGCAGTTTCCATAGAAGCCAGGAGAGAGCATCAGGTCCCCTGAAGCTGGACTTGCAGGCAGTTGTGAGCCACCTTGTAGATTCTAGGAACCAAACTGTGCTCCCCCGAGACAGCAGCTGCCATTCTTCATTGCAGAGCCATCTCTCCAGGCCCCAGGATTCATTTATTGAAAATCTTCCTCATCCTCTGTTTCTTTGTCTCTGAAAGTATGTTAAAAGCTGCTACTTTTACTATGTGTCTTCTTAGAATTCCAGGAATTTCCGCTTAACGAACCCAATCTCTGTCTGTTGCCACGGACATAGACTCTTTCCTACAATACAGTTCATCAGTGGGATTGGGATTCTTGGAGACTCTTGCCTTCCCTGCTTCTCGGAATCAAACTAGCCCCAGCACAGACCTCTGTAGCCAGTCCACGTAAGCAAAGCTTCTGAAAGGTGACTATACTCCAAGGGACGCTTTTTGCTGGGGTTCCCTGAACCCCGTGGGTAGTGCCAGTCACCTTCCTGGCTTTGTTGTTGTGTCCTGTTCTGTGTCACGCTGCCCATAGCCCTCCGTTCTCAAAGTGTCACTTCCTCTTGTTAGTCCTACATTGTCAAGAAGCTTTGCAAAATTCCTCGAACATTTCCTGGGAGCCTGTTCTCCTGAGAGAAATCAGGGTGGCACAGGAAGGGGTGGAGGTGCCCATTTCTGCCTCCATTCAAAACTGGTCATCAGTCCGGATCACATCTTTGGTGCCCTGGTGGTTTTCTGAAACTTTAGTCCCTTGGTCTTTATAGACATTTCCTTTACGCATCTCTGGATTTGAGTATCATCTCAGGAATCATGATGCCCTATTTAATCTATTTAAACTAGCTTCGTACACATTTATATTCAGAAACCCCTCTCTCTCTCTTTTTCTCTTTTCTTGGAAGATGTTTCAGTTTTCTTCAGTGTGTAGCTGTCTTCATTTGCAATTTACTCCCCCAAACACATTCCCACTTCCACAATGGGATCGCTTTACCTTGTCGTTGGAATTTCATTTCCCTCTCAAATGACAATTTGAAACAGATGGCCTTGATTACCAACAATAGGGAACTGAACCCATCTGTTAGTGCCAGCAGTTCTGGCTTTGGTTATTGCCAGTAAATTAGTGACTGGGCAAAGACCTTTTGTAACTTATTTCCATGTCCTTCTTTGTATAGAAGGAGTAAGATATCAGGGTAACATTTAAATATCTTACTATCAGTTGAGAAGAAATGAATTACGGTAAAGCAAAGCCTACTGAATACACCAGCTATCTGTTTAAGAATGATTACTAAGCAACGACAAAGTACAGAAAACAGACACTGCTCATAGCATGGAGACATCTCCAAGGCACCTGAGCAAGCAGAAGAAAGCTGGCTCTACCATTTCAAGTGCCCTGGAAATGCTTTGGTGAAAGCAAACTTTTCCTGCAGGAGAACTTCTTTGCTTGAGAGATCATGTGAAAAGATTGTGAAAGGTAAGTCTGGAGGTTGACAGACTGGTTTTAACCAGGCTGTGTGAACTTGGTCAATCCATTTAATTCTCTGAGATGTGCTTTTCTCTCACTAAACCAGAGGCAGCAAATAAGTTTTGGCTGGGTCTGTGCATGAACTGGAGCCGGTGTGCAGACTGAAGGTACTGTAGCCTGGGTGCGGCAGCAGCTGTGTGAGGCACACATGCTCTTTGGTGTGCCCCAGGATGCTTGCTGCAGGTGGATAAGGATTCTGCATCTTCCCCTCGGTGTGTGAAAGCAGGAGGGGTCCAGCTAAGGTGAGGGTAGAGCGTCCTCTCTACTGCAGAACTGACAAGTTCCACCACCACCTATCACACTGGCCTAACTTCTCCCCACAGCTCCCCACAAAGAGTCCTGCAGCCACCCAGGCAGCTGTGTGGCTCAGACTGTACCGAGGCTGAGCCTTCCAACTCCGCTCTTGCCTCTCTTCTGACCATATTAGACATATTTTATGTCGTAAGGTTTGTGGCTTCTAAACTCTTGTGACACTTACAACCTATTGAAAGTATCACCAGTATTACATTCCCTAGCTAAGTTTTTATGAATTCTTTCAAATCATAGGAAAAGATGTGCTGTGAATGTGGCCCTGGGAGTTTGCTCCCGTCTTTAGCTCACAAAACCCCCTAAGTTATTCACTCACACCTGAGATGCACAGGTAACAAACCCCTGTGGCTAGAGTGACTGGAATTCTGCCAAGGAACAACTAATGACGTGTTCTCAACTTTCTCGCCATCACGACAGTCTTTCCCCACTTCATCCACAGGGGCACACATTTAGAGACCTAAGTGGTCACATATCAGCTCTTCATGTTAGGATTCAGAACAGGAGCAAAATTACAGTTAGGAAGCAGCAACAAGATAAATTTATGGTGGGGGATCACCACAACATGAGGAACTACATTAAAGGGTCGCAGCCTTAGGAAACTTGAGAACTAGAGGATTCGCACCCACAGGATAGATGAACTTTCCAGAAAGATTGAGGATGAGCAGACAAGAAGCAAAGTTTCTGTCTTTCATATCCCATCCTCTGGGTGACCCCAGAATGTGGAGCCACATTTATCATGTGTTTTCTGCTTTAGATAATCAGATGGTTGTAAGGGACCAGAACTATTTGCTGTACCTCACAGCCAAAGTTAATAATACACGCTAAGGTCACGAAAGACATGAGACTGTGCGCTGAGTACCATGAGACTGAACACTGTATACTCAGCCCAGTTGTTTAAACTGCCTTTAAGAGACACAAGAATGACCAACCCCGCTCGCCTTGAGTTTCTTGAGCAATCAGCTTTTACAACCTAAGACAATCCATAGCTGTAATCTTAAATTATGTTCTCTTCCATGGCCCTGACCCAAGAGTAGTGTATGTATTTGTAAGAATCTTATGATACTCATATCTACTGCAAATACTGAAAACAGCATTCTTTTATTGCTTTATAGTGTGTTTAATTGTTTGTGAGTTGGGGGCAGGTGGCCTGAGTGAGTTAATTTCTTGTAAACTCTGTTAAAGATTTCTGTAAAGATTCCCCAACTCCTGCCCTATTTGATTGTTTCTGTGCTGTTCAATAAATACAGAACAAAGCTCTCTCTTAGGGACAGACACACGGGCACAGATCCAGACCCATGCAACAGACAGAAGGAAAACACAGGGAGAGAGAGGGAAGTAAAGAAGTAAAATTATTTAAAGGGGAAGTGTTTCTGATCTCCTTTCCTTAAAGTAGCAGCAGCACATTACTGGTGACTGAGTTTTTCACTAATGCCCTCAGAAAGATGCACCTTCACTTTTCAGGTACCCCACAGCGGTCCACACTTTTGTTAAAATCCATTGACTACTCTGCCTAAGACAACATAACTGCATATAAAGCATATGTTAGCTAAAAATATTAGTGTGTGGTTTAAAACCCTGAACAGGAGTAGTTATTTTTACAATGAGAATGTCATAATAACAGAAAATACTCTGTGTCTATGTAATTGCACCAATTTGTCATTAAGCAAGGTTTTGCCCAGGGAGAAAGGAGAGGTGGTATTCAACAGAGCGCAGCTAGCAGCTGTGAATGGAAAAAGAAAGCCATTCAAAGCTAATTCCCCCCTAGGAGTTAGGTGGCCCCACTAAGCCGGTAACTATGGCGATGGAGGACAACAGAGGCTGTAACTCATATTACACTGACATTTAGTTTATCAGAGCAATATTGCAAACAGGCATTTGTTCCTCTTTTAAAAACAATACTACATTGTCGTAAATGCTTATTGAATTTACATCCATTACAACTGAAGAAGAGGCAAGTGCAGGGTCCCCAGTTCAGCCGTGCTGTTCACATCTGGAGGCCCCTGAGAATGAAAACTATAGCATCTCAGCTATACCCCTGTGGCAGAGGCTGCTGTTGGACACTTATTAGTGAGAAGTGGCTCTGTTTGTGCAGGTTTTCCTGACTCCAGAGATAAGGCAGGCCATTCAAACCCAAACATATTGTGCAGAAAGCTCCTGACGGGAGGAAATCTAGGGAATGCTTATTTAGTGTGTTGGTTAGTTTTTGTCAGCTTGACACTTGGCCAGAATCATCTGAACAGAGGCAATCTCAGTTGAGAAAGTTGAGGTTCATCAGATTGGCCTGAAGCAAATCTGTGGGGGGATTTTCTTGATTAATAATCAGTGTGGGCTCCCTGTGGACGGTGGCCCTGATATAGCAGAGCAAAGAGTGGAGAGCAATCCAGCAAGCAGCACTTCTCTGCGGTCCCTGCTTCAGTTCCTGCCTCCAGATGCTTGCCTCCAGCTCCTGCTTTGACTGCCCTTCACGACAGACTGTAATCTTCAAGGTGAAATACACATTAATTCCTTGTCTTGATTGCTTTTCTATTGCTGTGATGTGATACCACGACCTACTTATAAAGAAAGAGTTTATAAGGGGCTTATCTATAGTTCTAGAGGGTTAGAAGCCTGGCAGCAAACAAGCAGGCTTGAGCAACACCCAAGAGCTCACATCTTCACCTGCTACCACGTGGCAGAGAGGTGACTGGGAATGGTGTGAACTTTTCAACCCGCAAAGCCTGCCTCCCATGACACCCCTCCCCCAACAAGGCCACACCTCTAATCCTTTCCAAACAGTTCCATCAACTGTGGACCAAGTATTCAAACATGTGAGTCTGTGGGAATCATTATCACTCAAACCATCACACTCTCTCAAGATGCTTTTGGTCATGATGGCACTTATCACAGCAACAGGAAGCAAACTAAGAGCTGATTTGATCTTTCTGAACACAAAGATTCCTGAGATTTTTATATATGAAATGAAAGATGAGTTAGCCATGTCTGCTTTCTCACGGGCAGGATAATTCCTCTTCAAAACTAGCAAGCTCATCAAACCCAGGCTAAAACAACCCTAAGTGCAACCAGCTGGGACTCACTGGAGGAACCTGACTGTTACATGACCAGCTTTTGGGGAAATAACACGGGTGTTTTTGACATTTATTGCAAATAATCACCCTTCAATAACATGCTTTCAAAATACTACTAACAACAGCTAAGTGACAGTGCCAGGCAAGGCCCTGATGTCCTCACATACCGTCTTTAGTGAAGTAATGAGTAATCTCTTTAGTTATTTTTTTAATAAAATTCACTAAAATGATGCTCGGTGTTATAAACTGATCCTGAGAATAGTTTGATTAAAATCTAATAAAATGATATTTTTGGAGACAGGGTCTTAATATGTAGTCCTGACTAGCCTGGAACGCTCTGTGTATAGACCAGGCTGGCCTCAAATTCACAGGCTGGCCTCTGCCTTCTAAATGCTGCAATTAAAGGTGTGTACTTCCATGCCAGGCCAAACAATCTCTTAAAATCATCTCAAGGAGCTGGGTGTGGTGGCGCACGCCTTTAATCTCAGCACTTGGGAGGCAGAGACAGGTAGATCTCTGTGAGTTTGAGGTTTATATAGTGAGTTTCTGGACAGCTGAAGATACACAACTACAGAATTTAGACCCTGTCTAAATATATATGCATACATATATTTAGACATTGTGTGTGTGTGTGTGTGTGTGTGTGTGTGTGTGTGTGTGTGTGTGTATATATATATATATATATATATATATATATATATATATATAT
>NW_026585643.1:6187387-6189543 GCF_907164565.1 Psammomys obesus | reverse complement strand
TATATATATATATATATATATATATATATATATATATATATATGACCATAATGATGGCTCAGTACCTGCTGCAAGCCTGAAGTGATGATCTGGCCAGTCTCTAGAACCCACATGGTGGAAAGAGACTGATTTCTGAAAGTTGTCCTGTGTCCTCCACATGACATGCATCATGGCATGTGCACATACACAAAATAAGTAAATAGACTCAGTAAATGTTCACTTAGCAGACAATTAAGATATCAAGCATGTGTGTGTACGTACGTGTGTGTCAATACTTTATTTCATAAAATAGTTGTGAATTTTCTCTTTCCACCTTAATCATAAGGACATCTAAATCCACTACAGTGCTGTGCCTTGGATTTTCCCACTGAAGGATGAGCCTATCTGTCATCTAGAATCTATTAGGAACTACTTTGGCTGAGCCCTGAAGCTGAGCTGTCTTGTATCAATCACCCAGGATTGAGCTGACATTGGCTTCCAGCCAGCATCCATGAACACAGATCCCGAGAATCGCCTCTTTTGAATGCAGTTGCATAAAGCACAATATTGACCTTGTAGAAAGCTGAGGGTTAGGGAGCTAGAGCTAAAAGGTAGGTACAAACAAACAAACAAACAAAAATGAAAACCAAAACAGAACAAAAAACAAGAACGTAAGATTGGGGAGGCTGTGGCAGCCTTCTGCTTCCTTTGTGTGGTATCTTCAGGTGGCCAAGAGATTGTCCAGAAGTGAAGAGAAAGCGTTCTCTTCCTGCTGGTGTTGAGCAGAAGCAGAAGAAGGTGTTGTAACAAGTCCCCAATTCTCCCCTTACACTAGCATGAAAAGAAAGGCTGAAATGTTAAAACCAGATGACCCCTACCTAACAACTCTTTTACAGACCAGAAAACCAGGGCAAAGGTTGATTGACCCTGATGATATCCATCTAGGGAGGTTTTGCTGGTGGGGCTGGGGGGATGGATTTGCCTCCTCTGCCACAGAGTGATAGTCACAATGAAAATGATTTTCTGATGCCTAGCACCTCCTGGTGCAGGTAATTCAGAGGGCTGCAAGGATCCTGGCCCTTTAAGGAACTTTGGGCACATGCAAAAGAACCAGAATTCAAGTCAGAACCCTCTCTCAGGACAAGCAGCTGACACAGGAGCCCTGGGCTTCACTGTTAGCCTCATCATGACAGCTATGGACAGTTAGAGAAAGCGTGGCTGGCTTCAAAAGTGCCACCTTCAGTCTTTTTAATTAATTTTTTAAATTTAATGTGCATTGGTGTTTTGCCTACATGTACACTGTGTGAGGGTGTCAGATCCTCTGGAACTGCAGCTACAGACAGTTGTGGGCTGTTATGTTAGTGCTGGGAATTGAATCCAGGTTCTCCGGAAGAGCAGCCAGTGCTCTTAATCATCTCTCAAGCCCCCAGATGTGTAGCCCAGGCTGGCCTCGAACTTGTGAACCTCCTGCCTCTGCCTCTTTCAGCAAATCCTTACAAGCATGCACCACCAGAACCAGTGCCACCTACATTCTTAATAGATTGTGAAATTAAGCTCAAAGAATTCTTGTGCTATGCAGGATCTGTGACTCAGCTGACTACAATAGGCATCTGTGCAAACATCGTCACCCACAGGCTCCAGGGCTCTCAGAGGCACCCAGGTCCATTCTAGGAAACCTATTTGCCTGGAACCTTCATGAACCTCCATGAACTTCAGCACAGTTTCTGTCACCCTAGATAATGGAATGCACATGTGAGGGCTGTACGGCACTGAGTTTGTGTGGACAGGGCACAGGGCTAGGCCTGTGGCAACTTCAAATGTTGCTTTGGGGAGCTGTCTGAATTTGCTCTCTGTTTTGGTGACAGACACCATGGCCAAAAGCAACTTGGCGAGGAAACGGTTTATTTCTCTTTGAGATTATACTTCGTCATCAAAGACAGTGGGAGAAGGAACTCAAGGCAGGAGCCTGGAGGCAGAAACAGGAACAGAAGCCACGGAGGAGTGCTGCTCACTGGATTTGCTCCCTGTGGCTGTTTCAGTCTGCTTTCTTATGCCACCCAGGACTGCCTGTCTGCCCAGCGACGGCGGCACTGTCCACTGTAGGCTGGCTCTTTCATGTCAGTCATTGAATAATAATAATAATAATAATAATAATAATAATAATAATAATAATAATA
>NW_026585643.1:6153200-6187377 GCF_907164565.1 Psammomys obesus | reverse complement strand
TAATAATAATAATAATAATAATAATAATAATAATAATAATAATAATAGAGGCACCTATGCTTGCCTAGCTAATCTGCTGGGGATATTTCCTCACCTGAGATGGCCTCTTTTTTGGACAATTCTGTCATGTTTCAGATCAGAGAAAAGTCTAACCAACGCAGGAACATTTTGGATTTTTTTCCCCCCAAATTTTTTCATCTGTGTTTGGTTGACTGTAAAAACCATGACTTTTATATCTTATGCTATCTCAAATACTATATATTTAAGTACACATATCTTAAATATCTTTTAAATAGAAAATCATGCCAGACTATAAATGCCTGCACTCACACACATACGCATTTTGTATAATAATTAGGTTCGCACATCGACCTATTTATATTAACAAGAGTCTGTGTGATTCTATTGAATGGCAGTTTTTGAGATAAAATGAACTCTTGAACTCTCAGTGGAATATAAAGTAACTCTTTCTTGTCTAAGAAAAATGATGGTGTCATTTCTGAGACAGCCAAAATATTTATATACCCCCTTTACCAACAATCTGCTTTAGTAGACACCTCAGATTTCAGTTCTATAGTCCATCCTTTTCCTCCCAGAAGTCAAAGGATTAGACAGCAATTTGTGCCTGAGAACAGGCTGCAAACACATAGCCCTTGATCGGGATGAAGGCTCAGGAAAAGCGTGGCTTTTATATTTCCCCACATTCTGGCTCGATAATATTTAACCAAATATTATAGTATTTAACCCAAATACTCTTCGCTCATGACTATTCTTCCCCCAATGGGGCAGTTTTACACAAAGTAGCATCAGTCCCAGAAAGACAGAGTACAGCTACTTCTACTCACTGACCACTGGGTGGCAGAGTCTCGCTGCTGCCATCTTCTGGAGACTTGGCAACATGGTAAAACTAAAATCCCAATTGCCTAAGTAACAACACGTTCAGACCACGCGTTATGGTGGAAGACTTGGCTTCCTGAAGAGTCACTCTTGGAAGCTCTTTGTGGCCTGGAATGACCATGAGAGTGATGAATAAAACCCAGTCTGAGATCTCAAGACATTGTCCCCTCAGTCACTCAAACTTTTACATTTATTTAGTCGTGTGGGCGTGAGGATTATGTGCAGGTTTGAGGACAACTTGCAGGAGCCAGTTCTTTCCTTCTACCATGTAGTTTCTGGAGATTGGTAGCAAAAAGTCCTTTCTGGCCCCCCTTGGCTTTTAAAAATAAGCTCTCACACACCGTTTTCTGAGGCCCAGATCTGCCTCTCCTGCCTCAAGGGCAGGAGTAAAATAAGTGGCGCCTGCTGGCTGCTTGGTGGCAATCAGCCGGCGCACTCTCACCACCATCTTTCTCAGCACATCCCATGTTCTCAGCTTCTCTGATAGAGCTCTTTGGCCAAATAAATTAAATAATGATAATTAGTGCCACTGGTGCAAATTTTCTTTTTCTTTTTCTTTTTTCTAATTGTGATGTTTGGAGAACCCTCCGAAGCACTCCCTGCAAGGATTTAGTGGTCTTCTGCAGGGGATGACCTTAACTTCCCTTTCTCTTGTTTACCTTCTCTGACAGTGGCAGCATTCTAGATGGTATCCTCAGAACCCCATGGCATGGGTCTAAATCCACCTTGCAGTCCCCAAACTGAGTGATCAGAGGCCAGACTTTCCAAAAGGTACTGGGTCCCAGCAGGGTGACATTTCCTGGAGGGAACAGAAATGAGTCTGTATTGACTATAACGTCATGCCCAAGGTTCAGGACCATTGTGACCTGAGTCAAGGCTAAGGGGAAAAGTGGCATTGGCAGGAGTGGTGCTTTCTCTCTCTCTCTCTCTCTCTCTCTGTGTGTGTGTGTGTGTGTGTGTGTGTGTGTATGTGTGTGTGTCCTCTAACTTGAAGGAAGAATGAAGGTAGAATTGAAGTTGAATGCTTGTTCCTTGAATGACACAGAAATGACTTATTTAATAGAAAACTCAACATGTAGAACAAGGAAATATTCTGGAAGTAGGAAATGCATATGAAAGCCAAACAGGCTAAGTCTGCAGACTGGGAGAGGCCAAGTAGTGGATTCTTCCAACGTTCCTTGATAGCTATCCATTTCAGTGCCAGCGAGCTTGCTGGGCTCTAGACCTGGCTTTGGTGGCACATCAGCTAAAGGAGACTTGCAAACAGTGGCTTCTTTCCCCGTGACTTCCCTTAGTGCTCACCGGTTATCAGTGCAACTTGTCAGTGTGAAGTATACATAAGGACCCAGATTCTACAGGTGATTTTGTAGTCAGGAAAATACGCCTTAAAAAGACCGGCAAGGAGGATTTACAGAACTTAGAGCTATGATCTGAACCTACTGTAGCTCATGTTGTGGTGGTCCCAAATGTAACGGTGTTGACGGGTGGTGGACTCTTTAGAAAACGTTGAGGGGTCACAGGACATCCACCCCTGTATTAATCAGGTCTCTGGAGGAAGAGAACCGATAAGACACATATATTATACATCACGTATATGCTACATAGTAGATCATATATATTAATAAATTCTCTGTTATTAAATTGACTGATGTTAAGATAGGAACAACAGTTGTCCCACTCCTGAGAGGCTGAGAACAAGTCATTGCCCAGTCCACGGAGCTGGATACCTCAACAGTCCTAACCTAGTACCTAAAACCCGGAGAGTGCTCAGACAGCCTCTGGACATGCTGGGTCTGATGTCAGCAAAGAAACCAGCAGCAGCAGCAGCAGCAGCAGCAACAGGGTAAGTCAGCCAGGCATCGGGAGTGTAGACACTGGGCAGAGGGCAGATGCTACGTGTGTTTTATCTGGGCTGCAACCAGAAAGCGCTGCCTGCACTTGGTTGAGCCTTCCACGTCAATCAGGCAACCAGACAATTCTTCAGGTGAGGCTCCCTACTCCGGGGGCTCTAATTTGTGGCACGTTGACAGGGACACCAACACCCTAGCCCGGGCCCCTCCCCGGAGGATGAGTGGATTTTTGCCCTCGATAGAAACGGAATTAGCCACTTAAAGACCTTCAGTTTATTTAGTGTCTCAGTGTTGTGTGTAGTCACACGGGGTGGACGGAGCACGCCTTCCACTTGTGCATGTGGAGGTTGGTTCTCTCCCTCTGCCTCATGCTGGTTCCAGGGAGGAATCAGCATCAGCCTTCCAAAGCAAACATTTTTACCAACTGAGTTGCCCTTCAGGCCTCTCTCTCTAAGAGTGGTTCATGTCAGTGGACAAATTTGAAAGCTCTAATTTTTATCCTAGAATCAGGCAACAATTCATTTCAGAGAATAGGGAGGTTGTTCCAACAGGCAAAGGGGTGGGGATATAGACAGAGACGGGGTGAAGAAGGCAGGGGCAGACACCTTGCTCCTGTGGCTGTGAGGCGGGGCAGAAGAGCCAGCTGGGATTGCTTTCCCCCCTGAGATCTGTGTGCTCCATCCTTCACAGCAGAGGACTGGCCTAATTTCTGGGAGAGAGGAAGGCAGGTTGTAGAGACAATCTACAACCTGACTAGTAAGACGCCGACAAAAGCGTGAAACCTGCAAGAGAACACAGAATAAAGGCTGGTCACTGGCAGAAGCTCTTGGGCCTGGAGGAGTGGTGGGGAGGCAGCAGCACTAGTACCTCCCAGTGTCACGTGACCATGGGCCACCATGAGAAGATTGCTGTAACGCTGGCAGAACACCTGGGCCCTCAGCTATAACGACGGAGGGCGCAGAAGAACACAGTGACTGCCAGTTCCCTGGTAATGATATTGAGGCTATTAATGTCCTCTCAGAGAAAAGGTCCTCTCATCAGACCCTGACCTGAGATTCCAGCCACGACTTTCCTCTGCCCTGCATGGTCTTGGAAGAGCTCGAATAAATAGGAAGTGGAAGGTTGGCTAGGGACGGGAGCTTTAGGGCCACTTCCACGAGCTATCACTGTCTTGGTTGGGTTTCTGTTGCTATGATAAAACACCAGAATAAAAAACAACTTGGGAAGGTAAAGGCTTAATTAGCTTACACTTCCACATTCCAGTCTGTCCTCCATGGAAGTCAGGACAGGAACTCAAGCAGGGCAGGAACCGGGAAGCAGGAGCTGATGCAGAGGCCATGGAGGGGCAATGCTTCCTGCCTTGCAGCTCGTGGCTTGCTCAGCTTGCCAGGGATGCCACCCTCAGCAGCAATCTGGGTCCTCCCCCATCAATCATCAACCAAGAAAATGCACTAACAGCTTGCCCATATGCCAATCTGGTGTGGAATATTTTCTTAATTGAGGTTCCCGCTTCTCAGATGACTCTAGCTATGTCAAGTTGACACAAAAACCAGCCAGCACAGTCAGCATGCTGCGATGGGACTTTTTGGTGATTCAGCGACCTCTGAGTCACCCGTGCTCCTGTGATTCCAATAAAGCTATTGGTTCGCCCAGCTGGGCTTGGAGGAGCTGTTACTTTGGTTTATTATCAGGCCCCTGTCCGGGGTAAACATGTTTCCTTAAACCTCCCCAAGAAAACTCCTGCAACGATTCTTGAAGCTGGGCTGGAACCTCCTGTGACAGGACAGTTCAGGAAGAAAACAGTAATCAGACATTTAGAAACATTTATCCAAGAGATGAGCCAGAGGACTTAACTCATCCCCAAAGCAGATTTCAGGCAGATTAAGCTTTGAGCTTAAATACCCTGTTTGTCCAGTACAGAGGAAGAAGGGCATGAGCAAAGTCCTGGCTGACTGTCCATTGGGGCCAGCTTTGTTAGGCAGTTGCCTTCCGTATTGGCCAGCATACCTAATAACTGATTGTCTCAGGTGCGGACATGGGGCTACTCTGACATATAAGTTTCCTTTAGTGATGTCACTCTTTCTTACAAGAGGGTTATTCTTTCCCAGTTGTATTAGTTAAACTTTCTGTTGCTACAGTAAAACACTAAGGTCAAGGCAACTTAACAGAAGCAGGGATTTGGGGGGATTAGGTTTCCAGAGGATGTCTGTCACTATCATGGCAGGCATGGTGAGGCGGTGAGCAGCAGCAGACAACGGTGGCTGGAGCAGCAGCTGAAGGCTGCCTCACAGAAAAGAGGACATAGAGAGAGCCAGCTCAAAGTAGCCAAAGTCTTTAAGCTCTCAAAAACCCGCCTCCAGTGACACACTTCCTCCAGCAAGGCCACACCTCCGAAGTCTCCCCAAACAGGGCCACCAACTTGGGATGCAACATTAAAATGCCAGACAGTGTGGTGACAGTCATTCAAACTGTCATACCAGTGTCTGTCCCTTCTGAAAGTAAACTCTGAGTAATCTTCAGGCCACAGAGGCATGGTTTAGGCTGATATATTCTATTCCCCTGAGGTTGTGTTTTGGGGTAGTGGGTCCTGGAGTGGAAACAGAGGTCAACAGAACTCATCCACTGAGGATTGTGGTGGACATTGAAATACCAGGTGTGGAGTACAGGGACCAGGAGACATGGGCTTCCTTGAGCCAAAAACCAATAGACAGATTAGGGACTGCTTCTGTGGAAACAACCTTTACGAAGGCAAATTAAGGGGGTAAAGGATGGAGATGTCAAAAATGATGGTGCTCCAGGCCTGAAATAGAGGGGGAGGACCACAGAAAGGCTGTGCCTGGGAATCACTGGATGAGTCCCTCCAGGCTGAGAGGGGATGGAAGGAAAACAGAGGCATATGGAGAAACTGGGGAAGGGGTCTGCCATTACCTGGGTGTGATGCTAAATCTTCACTGCCAACTTGGCTGGATTTAGAATCAACATGGAGACAAACCTCTGGGTATGTGTACAAGGGCCCTTCTTAAAAATTTACCTAGGGGAGGAAGACCCATCTCAAATGTGGACAGTGCCACCCACGGACTAGTGGCTAGGAGGAGAAGGTGAGCTGAACACTAGCATTCATCTCTCTCTGACTCTCCATCATAGAAGCATTGTGACCAGCCACATCATGCTCCTGTTACCAAGCTTACCCTGTGGCCTGCCGCCACTCAAACCATGAGCCAAAAGAAGAGTCTCTTCTTCCTCCCAGTTGCATGTGTTCAGTATTTTATCAGAGCATCAAGAAAAGTAACTAATTCAACTAGAGTGCTATCATTGTGGAGCTCCCACGAGGAAAACCGCAGACCTCTCCTGATACCCCCAAAGCCTAGAGCAGTTTGCTCTCTTCATATTCTCTTCCACGGGATAGCACACGGGTTGTGCTACTACAAGAATAGCCTACGCTATATCTTTAGAGCAATAGCAGTTCAAGAGATTTTTTTTTCTTTCATTCCTGTTCTTCTGTTTCGCTGCTATCCCAACTAAAGACACCCCCACAACCCCCTGGAGGGATCAGCTCTTTTTCTGAGCCAGGGAACTGTCTCTGTCTTGCGCCTGGTTCTCTCCTGTTGCCCCAGGCTGCCTCTCCAATACTCGTTACTGGGTCAGGCTTCCCAGCTCCTCGTTCCTTTCCAATACAATCAGTGCCGGCTGAATACCTGAGCAGCTCCAGCATGGAGGAGGATGCAGCACAGCCGACGGCTCTCATGTGTGACGACACTTCTGGAGTCCCACAAGATCTTGCTTGTGACTACACTTTGCCCAACCCCCACACTTTGGAACAGGTTCAGTGGAGCAGGGCAGATGTCTTGGCAACAGCAAGTCCCTCAGAATGCACCCCCACCCCAATCCAAAGCACAGTTGTCCCTGCCCTAACCCTGACCAAGGACTCCTTAGTCTAAAACCAATAGGATCAGCACCCCAAAATCCACTGACAAAAACTGCATCTGTACTGAAGATGTGCAGACTTCTTTTCTCTTATCACATCACCAAAACAGTACACAGTCACATTGTGTAGATCATACAAGTTATCCAGAGGGGACTTGAAAGAAAAAGTATCGGCTCAGGATCCCCAAGACCAAGTTCTCAGCACAAAGGAGATTTATTTCACCCAGAAGGGCAGAGGGCAGGTAATCAGAGACAAAGAGCGAGAGGATGAGGGAGAAGGGAAAGGGAACGAGGGAGAAGGGGAAGGAAGATTTGTCCCAGTGGGGAATGGGACAAAGGACTGTCTCTGGATAGAGAGGAGACAGACATGGCACATAGGAAAACAACAGTTTATAAAGGTAAATGGAAAAGGACGTGTTGGGATGAGGTGTTTAATTGGGCATGTTAATTAGGTGAGCCAGCGGAGGCTTTTGATTGCTGGACTTCAACACTTTGATAGCTGGACCTTGGTAGTCAGCCTCATGAGGAGGGGTTGGCCAAATAATGGAATGTAACTTGGGCACCAGGTTTAGGAATATAATCTGAAGGTTTTTAGCAAGGCGAAGGGAGTTAGGGAGAAGGGCAAGGCCTGCCAGAGCCATGCTTACCTCACTCTTGCTGCCCAGGGTCCTTTCAGCACGTGATCTCTGTGAGATCTCAGGTTCCGTGTGCATACAACTCTATGTGAGCTGTGCTGGGCACTTGCCACAGGGTTGAGTACTGAGGGAGTCTGAGGACCAGTGGCCTGAACTGATGGATGATGCCTTTTCTTTCAGGAAAGGTCTTCATTTACAATGAAATGCAGCAGATGACGTCACCAGTTGTACTGTTTATGATGGCGAATAGACTTACTTGACTGGATTTGTCACCAAGTGTGTCCTCAGGGACCAATTTAACTAAGAAGAAAAGCCCCACCCATGGCAGCACCAAGCAGTGGCCTGGGCTCCTAGGCTGGCTTTAAAAGGAGAAGGTGGCCTGAACATCGGCGGTCATCTCTCTCTGCTTCCTAGCCTGAGGGCTGCGTGTGGCCAGCTACTTCATCCTCCTGCCATGCCTTCCCACCTCGACACACTGCCTCCCTCACATCAAGAGCCAGCGCGCAACTTTTCCTTCTCATCATAGCTAGGAGAAAAGCAGCTCACAGAAAGTCCTGAGTCAGACTGAAGTCTTGTCCTGGAAGAATTTATTAAACAAATACTTTAAAGCCGCAGCCTTATGAGGATGTCTAGATCTATATTTAGAAATAATCAGACAGATATTTTGCTTTCTGACACTTTCAGGAGAGGCAGGCACACAGCAGGAAGAGGCTGAGCAAGGCACTCTGAGCCTGAGTCTGTGACTAATGAGCTAGGGACTGACTGGTCTCTCAGGAGCCTTGTTTCCTATCTGAAGGCCAGGGCCGGTGGACTTTCCATCTCCTTCCCTGGAGCTCAGCGTGCTGTGATTGTTTCTGCTACTTCATAAAATTGCCTCTTCCTCTTGTGATGTGGCTTACACGTAAGAACTCCCTGATTTTTATTTCCCACTGGCGTTTGGATGCTAATAACGGAAACACAATTCCCCGCAGAACTCATTTGCTGGTCGCCTGTGTCTGTGGAGATGTCAGAGCAGGCAGCACCTCGCCCTGGTGCAGATAGGTGGCCGCGGCTCTTTTTGCAGCATGAGGATGCTCTTCAAACTCCTGCGGCCTTTTCATTTCACATCTGCTAAATTTGGTCGAGATTGACTTCATGGTGGCTCATCTTGATTTCTGAGTGAGCTTTATTTCCACCTGAAAAGATGTGAAGCTTCTTAAAGGGAATGTTAAGAAAGAATAGGAAGCAGTCCTCCAACTCAGTCCTCAGGTCAGCTAAGAGGGTGTTCAGTATGGCAGAACTTAGCGTGGATTCTCCCAGAACCACACACCTTGAGCCCAAAGGCTGGCCTGGGAAACTGGGGCACCCTGAGTGGCAGCTCCAAGGGCAGGTGTCCAAAGAAAACTGTCACATACTTGCCTTTCGGGCAGCCGTGTTCCACCTTCCCAGGGCGGGCAGAACAGAGGAGAGGGATCTGAACCCCAATGCTAGAGCATGGGGGCTGCCCCAAACTCAGGATATTGTTTGGTGTTACATCTCTCTAGTAGCACCCAGAATCTCCAAGCTTCTAAAATCTTTGATGCTAGTATTTCTAGCACGTCAAGAACCTGGTCGCTGGGACCCACCTATCACCTCAAGTGATCTGAGGGACTCTCAAAGAACAAGTGTGGGAGAAGGAGTCTTGGAGCCTCTGGAGGTGTCTCCCACCTAACACCATTGCAATTCGCTAAGTTCTCTTTGGGTTGTGCTCAGAAAACAAACCTGAGATATTTGGGGACTGGTGACATATGCAGAGTGTGCAGGTAAGAAGGTGAAAGGAAACTAGGAATGTTAGGGAGAAGATGACGGGCTCCATGTTTAATCTGTTGGATTTGATTTTTTTTCTACTTAATTTTATTTTATGTATATGAGTGTTTTGTATGCATGCATGTCTGTGCACCATGTGCATACATGCCTGGTACCCATGGAGGCCAGAAGAAAGCACTGGGTCCCCTGGAACCAGAGTTACAGATGGCCGTGAGTCATCATATGGATGCTGGGAATTGACCCTGGTACCCAGGAAGAGCAGCCAGTGCTCTTAATCTCCGAGCCATCTCTCCAGCCTCCAGTCTGCTGGATTTGAAATGTCTGAGGGCTGTCTAAGATAAAGCAACATCCAGTAAGACACCAACAGTCAGACACTCCAAACAGGGTTCCTGTCCCGTGTTCTAGCAATACCCGGAGTCTCTTCTCAGGCCAACCTGAGGCAGGACATGCAGTCTGTTTCTCCGTTGATGAAGGTGGACTTTCCCAGCTATCATACCGTTCTTCAGTTGGGTTAGTTATTCTTCAAAAACGTTACTTAAGATCATTCTGTGAGTGTTTAGGGGACAAAATCTTCTTCCCTTGACCCACTGCCTTGCTATTTGACTCCTGTCACTCGCTACTCACTCTGGGTCTCCCTCTGGTTAGTCAATCTACACTATCCTCTGATTTTGCTGTGTGTGGACCAGCCCTGCGCAGCACCCAACAGGTAGACATAGGGAAAGCTCCCGGAAAGAGGCTGCTCCTGGAAACCTCCTGTGAGGCTGCCTGAGAGATCAGGGCTTCAGTGATTCCGGGGAGACTAGAACGTTGCAGGTCCAGAACCAACTTCAGTTTATCTTGCTCATCTTTAGGCCTCTAAATAGCTGTCACCTGACTGGTGGCCTCCAGGTTGGACCTAATATCCTATGACTAACTGGTAAACACCTTTTATAAAGTATTAATGAAACCTCAGTTTCCACCAATCAGAGGTCTAGGAAAGATGTTCAGCAGCACCTTAGGCCTATAGCAGAGTTTTTATTTGGTCGTAACCCTCCCCTCTGATGTTCCTACCAATGTATTTGAAAAGCGTCTTGATTTATGACTTTCTTTGTTCTGTTACTATAAACACTACATGAAATTGCTTCCACATTGAAACATGGAATTTAGGGTAACCTAAATCTGTGTTTTCAGGCTATGATGGCTCATATTTGGCTCCAGAATAAACTGTTTCTTGTCCCCTTTGAAGTGAGAACTCTGTTTTTTTTTTATGACATTGTAGCGTAAGAAATATTAAATATGAGTCTTTTCCATCAAATACTATAAAAATTGTATTTAGGACAAGGAATTCAAACCTTATTATCTCTCCCACCTTTGAGATTTTATGCAAGTGTTTTAATCCCCCATACAACCAGTAAAAAAATTTTTTTTAATCCTGCTATATTCTTGGATTAAAATGGCTAACCCTTTTTCTCTTCCCTTCTTTGCCCCAATTCTTTTTAAAAGTAGCCAATCATAAAAGACTGAGGTCAGACGCTAGCCTGACGGAAAAACACAGTCTTCTGCATTCGAGTGAAACCCAAGAGCATGTTCCATCTCTGTGTGCCGGATCTCTTGGTGGTTTGGATAGAAATGGCCCCCATAGGTTTATGTGTTTGAATGCTTGGCCCACAGGGAGTGGCACTATTAGGAGGTGTGGCCTTGTTGGAGTAGGTGTGGCCTTGGAGGAAGTGCGTCACCATGGAGGTGGCCTTTGAGGCTATAGATGCTCAAGCTCCACCCAGGTGCCCCAGTCTCCTTGTGCTGCTGTTGATCAAGATGTAGAACCCTCAGCTCCTCTCCAGCACGGTGTCTGCCTGCTCGCTGTCGTGCATCTCGCTGCGATGAGAATGGACTAAATCGCTGTAACAGCCCCAAGTAAATGCTTTCCTTTAAAAGAGTTGCCTTGGTCACGGTGTCTCTTCACAGAAATGGAAACCCCGACTAAGGCAACATCCCTTTGATTAAGAGTAAAGTTTGCAGTGGGGCACAGTGGTGCATGTCATGGAGGCAGAGGCAAGGGGATCTCTGTGAGTTCCAGGACAGCCTGGTCTACAAAGAAAGTCCAGGACAGCCAAGGCTACACAGAGCAATCCTGTCTCAAAAAACAAAAACAAACAAACAACAACAGAAGAGCAAAGTTTGTTTTGTCCAGACACATCAGCTGGGGTGGCAGTCTCTTTCTTTGTGACCCCGAACTTATTTCTAACAATAAGTACTTGGACTGTTTCGTGGCTATTTGTACATCCAAGCAGCTCTGTGAGTTTTCCTGTGGAAGACAGAGCCAGGAATCTTCCAGTATCAGATAACTCAGCAGCATGTGTATGGGGCACTCTGTGTCCCAGAGCCTGCCTCTCACTGGGGCTTCAGACTGAGTGCCACTCCAAGCCATAGGGCACCTTGGGACCCAAGTGGTAGAAGAAGAGATCTTACTCAAATAAGTATGCCCACACACACATTCACAACACACATGCTAAACCCACTATAAAGAAATAAATGCAAAAAAAATGTTTGTAAGAGTGCATTGTGCTTGGGAAAAAACATAGTCACTCTTCCTATATTTCTAGTCTAGTTAATATTCTGATGTGCTGAGTTTGTTAGCAAAATCGGGATGCTGCTTCACTTTCCAGTGACTATTTTATTTCAGTGACAAATTTGCTTGGGTCCAAAGGAGAGGTTCAAAGGAAGAGAAGAAGAGAAACTACAGAGCAGGCAGCTGAGATCATGCAGCCCTTCACAAGAATGGTCCATCCGTTGCCCTTTGGGCTGAGTTCCTGAGCTTCTTTTTCAAGAGAGCTGCTTGTGGCTGGGTGTTTTTGCAAACACTAGGAGGCTCAGAGTTGCCACAGTTCTGCTGCTTCAATATCAGCAAACACTAGTAAAGGACGCGCCTTGGCTGTGACAGCCACTCCCTGTCTAATTACTTTCAGTATAACAGATTCCCATAGGAACTTGCATCAGCTCAGTGTGTCAAGTTTGCTCCTTCCGAGCTCTGGAAAATTTTTATTGGCAAGAAAGAGAAATTCAGTTAAGCACAGGTGATCTAATTCAAGTCCTGCTCAAAAGTGAGAGGCTACTGGGACCCCATGTTAGTTACTTTTCTCACCGCTGTGACCAAGTGCCTGTTGGGAACTGAGGGACAAAGGGCTCATTTTGGCTTGTGATTTGAGGACACAGTCCATTGAGGCCAGGAGGGTTTGTCGATGGCAGCAGGAGGATAAGTCTGTTTGCTGACAATCTCAGTGGATCAGAAAGCAGAACTTAGCGACAAACTTAAGGACCGGATCCCAGTGGCCAACTGTTTAGCTAGGCTCCACCTTAAGATTCCACAAAGTCCTCCAGTAACTAGGAACCAAGTGTGCAAACACCTGAGAGGGGAGCTGTAAAAGGAGAGACATTTTACACCGACTCATCGCCAACCCCTGAAGGATAATTTTATTGCAGAGGCGGCCATTTCCGGAGAACAAAGCAGATGTAAGTAGGAGGCTTCTTTGAATCTGACTCCAGAAGATGCGCTGGCCCTGCCCAAGGCTGGCCTGCAGTGTGGAACGTGCACTTTCAGAAAGCAGTAAGGCCTGGGGGGGGGGGGGGGGAGTGCTGCCTGCTGCTTCCCATGCTGCCTGATAGCGTGAGTGTCTCTCCAAGGGTTCACATGCTGGAACCTTGATCCACCGGTGCAGCAGTTCTGGGTGGGAGGGAGATGTGGTGGGACCTGTTGACTCATGGGGCACTTGTGGGCGTGGCGAAGCTTTCTCCGGGGAGTGCGCTCCATTAAACAAGACTGGATTGGTTACTGAAAGCAGGTCACCAGAAAGTGGACGTCCCCCTTGCTCTTCCTCTTCAGCGGCACACACATCCTTGGCCAACCCACTTTTTTCCGTGAGTTGAAGCAGCTGTGAGATCCAACTCCAGAAACAGACATCAAAATAAACCCCTCTTCTTTATAATTAACCCAGTCTTGTGTATTCTGTTATAGTAACAGAGGCTGGACTGAGAGGAACCGGTTGAGTGATGGGCTTATACCAAAGAGTAGGGCCCATGAACGAGGAGGACCCTCAGCTTCATGGGCAACACAGAGCCCTACCTCAGACACACAAAGGAAGTCTGTATTCAGCTCTTCACCGCTGGGAGAGCATGATGGAGGGACGGATGCCGAGGTGTCAAGTGATGAAATACACAGGTATCATTCTGAATGAAGAGATCTTGCCAGGAAATTGTCCGAATCCTGCTCTCTATCCAAAACAATGATATGTGTGTTCCTGATGAGCACAGGGTGGGTGGGATGTGGAAGAGGGGAGTGGCTAAATGCAATGACAATCAGAAGGCTTAGTGGGGTGGAGGTGGAGAACAGAGAGGGTCAAGTGTGAGTGGCTAGTTCCTTCACCCCTGTGCAAATTCCCTGTGCAAACACGTACACGTTAGACTGCGCACCTACTGTGATCTGGACGCAGTGTTCTCTTGCTGGCATTTATTCCAAGTGTAAAAATACTGAGAGTTGATGGGCCTTTAAGAAATAACTAAGTCACTACAAGATTAATACAACTGGGCACGGTGAAAAACAGCTACAATCTTAACACTCGAGGCAGAAGGATTTTGAGTTCAAGTTTACACTCAGCTTGGGCTACATGGGAGTTGAAGGATGCACTTCAACATAATGAGTTTCTGTTTCAAAAATAAAAATCCATGTGTATCAAAGATCTCAATATAAAAATGGACACATTAAACGTGTTAGAAGAAAAAGTGGGGAAGAGCCTTAAACTCATTGGCGCACAGGCTCTAAGAGAAACAATCAATAAATGGGACCTCATGAAACTGAAAAGCTTCTGTAAAGCAAAGGACACTGTCGTTAGAACAAAACGACAGCCTACAGTTTGGGAAAGAATCTTCACTAACCCTTTATCTGAGAGAGGACTAATATCCAGTATATATAAAGAACTAAAGACGTTAAACAGCAACAAATCAAGTAATCCAATTAAAAAATGGGGTACAGAGCTAAACAGAAAATTCTCAGTAGAAGAAAACTGAATGGCAGAGAAACACTTAAAGAAATGGTCAACATTCTTAGTCATCAGGGAAATACAAATCAAAAGTACCCTGATATTTCACCTTGCACCCATCAGAATGGCTAAGATAAAAAACTCAAGTGACAACACATGCTGTAGAGGATGTGGAGAAAGAGGAACCCTACTCCATTGCTGGTGGGAATGTAAACTTGTACAACCACTTTGGAAATCAATCTGGTGCTTTCTCAAACAATTAGGAATAGTGCTACCTCAAGACCCAGCTATACCACTCCTAGGCATACATCCAAAAGATGCTCAAGTACACAAGAACATTTTCTCAACCATGTTCATAGCAACTTTATTTGTAATAGCCAGAAGCTGGAAACAACCCAGATGCCCCTCAGTTGAGGAATGGATACAGAAATTGTGGTATAATTTACCCAATAGAATACTACTCAGCAATTAAAAACAAGGAAATCATGAAATTTGCAGGCAAATGGTGGGATCTAGAAAAGATCATCCTGAGTGAGGTATCCTAGAAGCAGAAAGACATACATGGTATATATTCACTTATAAGTGGATATTAGACATTTAATATAGGCTAATCATACTAAAATCTGTACACCTAAGGAAGCTTATAAAAAGGGAGGACCCTGAGTAAGATGCTCAATCTTTATTCAGAAAGGCAAATAGGACAGACATCGGAAGAGGGAGAAAACAAGGAACAGAACAGGAGCCTATCACAAAGGGCCTCTGAAAAACTCTACCCAGCAGAGTATCAAAACATATGCTCATAACCAAACTTTGGGCAGAGTGCAGAATTATGAAAGAAGGGGGAGAGAGAAAGACCTGGAGGGGACAGGAACTCCATAAAGAAAGCAACAGAACCAAGAAATCTGGGCACAGGGGTCTTTTCTGGGACTGATACTCCAACCAAGGACTATGCATGGAGATAACCTAGAACCCCTGCACAGATGTAACCCATGGCAGCTCAGTGTCCAAGAGGGTTCCACATTAATAGGAACAGGGACTGTCTCCGACATGAACCCAGTGGCTGGCTCTTTGATTACCTCTACCTGATGGGGGAGCAGCCTTACCAATCCACAAAGGAAGACAATGCAGCCAGTCCTGATGAGGCCTGATAGACTAGGGTCAGATGAAAAGGGAAGAGGACCTACCCTATCAGTGGACTGGGGGAGGGGCATAGGAGAAGAGGGAGGATGGGCAGGATTGGGACAGGATGGGGGAGGGGGTTACAGCTGGGATACAAAGTGAATGAACTGTAATTAATAAAAATAAAATAATTTTTTTAGAAGTGTATCTCACTGACAGAGTACTTTTCAAGCATGTTCAAGGCCCTGGGTTTGAATTGAGAGACTCATAGAGAAATTAACAAAGTTCTTTTGAATGGGTTGCGGTAACTTGAGGCCTCACAGTATTTTGTTTCTTCTGCCGTGTCCACCTGCACCTCTGCTTTCCTGCACCTTTAGAGAGCAGCATGAATTTCTCACTGGAAGCCAACAGATGCTCTTGGACTTCAAGGACTACCAGAATAAACCTCTATGCTTTGTAAATTTCCCATTCTCAGATGTCCAATTCCAGTCACAATTGGAGCTAAAGTAACATCTTAGAAAACCATCTTTGTCAGTTACATTTAAAAAAATAGAGTCCAATTTTTTAAAATGCAAATTTCTGAGCTCCTTCCGAGAGATACTGATTTGAGAATTACTTCCATGGGGGAGAAATAAACAAACATTTCCATGCTTTTCTCATAAGGTTCCAGTGACAGCCTGAAGTACGATCCCACTAAAGTCTAATGTGGCAAACCAATGAGTGCATCAGACTCATTTACAGGGCACGATGGGGGGCTACTCAGGACTGTGGGTCACCCCCAAACAACTGCACCTCCAGAAAGTCTTACCCCGTATATGACGACTTCCCCTCAGCTGCATAGATGGAGTCTCCAGTTAACCACAGTCCGTATACCCCGGCACCTGAGATCCACAAAGGCGGCCTTCGATTAGGGCAGGAAATGGCATAGGGAGGTGCAAGAGGGAGCCATGGGAACCCCAGGCAAGGGTCCAATAACCTCCCCCTTGACCTCTCTATGTAAGAGAATGTCAACAGTCAACAAGCTGGACTGGGAATTCACTGAAGGCAGTCAGGACTGTTCTGCTGATGATGACAGCTGTCATGCTTGAAGGCAGTGCTCCACACCCAGGTGCTGACACTCTGGGAGAGAGTCATCTTAGTGTGCCCCATGTGACCCAGGTGCAGATGACCCACAGACCATGATGTCACTGAAGCTCTGAGTGGCTCCTTTCTTCCCGGTGTTTTCTCAAAGGTGGGTGTGGACAACCATTACAAGTATAGACACAGAGTCACTTTGCAACCTGAAGACCTTATACAATGCAAAGATGGTCCTGTGGACAGAACCTCCACTGTTCTCCATAAAGCCTTTGTGATCTCCCACTAAAACTGTCCAGATTTCTTGTGAGGCTTATAGGTAGGGAGTTTTTATTTATGATTTCCTTTGGTTGGTAGGTTTTGTTGCACTAGGGATGGAGTTCAAGGCACATGCTCTACTCCTGATCTACTGCTTTGTTTTATCTGCTATGTGGTATAATTCCCACCTTCTGGTGTATGTGTTTTTCCGTCTCTAGTTCTCCCCAAATCCCAAGGTGTTCTTGAGTTTCTAGCACTGTGTGCTCTTTGTCAACCAACCTGAATCCAGCTGCATTTTGCTTGCAGGAGATTCTTTTCAAGTCCCTGTGCTGTCAGTCTTGTCATGAAAATGCCACCCACACAGAGCTGTCACTAGCACATGTTTGTGGCAGATCTGGGACATCACAGCCATCCACAGTGTCCTCTGGGACTTTATCCAGGCCTGAAACTTGCTCCAGCTTTGGTCATTGTTGCTTCTCTTCCAGAATTCCCTCTCCTGTTCCCATTGCCCAAAGTCAGCATGAATATTAGCACTGTCCATTGCTAACAGTCTTCCTTGAGACTAGGGTTTGTACCCATAGGCTGCCTTCTCAGTGTCATTGTCCCCACGGGGTGTCTGGGGAGGAGGAGTTACACAGGCCTTGTCTTTCCCCTCCTCAACTTCCCTGACATGTGGCACACATGTCATCCTTCCATCTTGTTTAAATCAAATGTCTGTGTGGCTCCCTCTTCTCTGGCATGGCACCCTGAAGAGGCTGAATGGAATTCGAAGCAGCAAATAAATACACAAGTGACACAGAGCTGCTGGAGTGATAGCTAAGCCCCAACTGTGGGTAGCAGACTGAGGATGGAGCCTCCTAGGCAACCCCAAGACCACACGGACTCTAGTATAAATGGCATCAGAAACCACTTATGTGGGAGCGCTGAAAGACTGTGTAACACACTCACACTTTAAGTTCCTGTCATTTCCCACTAAAAATGTATTCATGTTGTTCTTGTTTTAGTGATAGAGTTCAAGAAACAATGCCTCATGATAGATTCTGATCTGACCATTGCACATAGTATACATGTGTTGGAATATTACACTATACTCCAAAAGACATACAATCACTATGCATCAGTTAAAGATTAAAGTGTCCTGGCCTGAGAATGTAGCTCAGTTGTAGAATTGGCTCAGTATGGGAAAAGCATTGGGTTCCATCCCCACCATAGGAAAAAAATTTAATTAACAACTATTATAAATATGTACAAGTGTTCCTTGGTATCCACAACAGACTGGTTCCAGGGCCCGTGTGAGTGTCAAATCGTTTCAATTAAATGGTGTGGCATTTACCTATATATAATCTGTACATAGTCTCCTGCGTGTTTAACACCCTCCCTAGAGGAGCTGTAATGCTCAGTACAGAGCAAATGCTTTACATCTGGTTAGGAAACAATCACAAGATAGTTCCTCATAGTTCAACACCAGTGGAAAATGGAGGGAGTGGGAAGCGGTCTCACTGTGTAGACAATGGAAGCGCCCTCATACACATGACATAAGGGTTAGTGTGGCTGGGTACCCTGGAACAAAATGCATGTGGACGAATGGCATGTGAAGTGAGGAAGGACACTCATTTCCTTTGTCCACCTAACTCAAGCTCAGCGGCACATGAGGGTCTTACAGAGCGAGGATGCAGGAGTGGAACTGTGAGCAGTTATCCTTGTCTCTCCCAAGTTATCCTGTGTCTCATAGGAAAAACAGCCAGGCCGATACACAGATACAATATCCTGTAACCGGAAGTTCTGTTTTACTTGTTTATTCTGGAGAAAATGACTCTCCTTTCAGTGCATCTGCAGTGTCATTAGCTTACAAAGGAGCTTTGAAGCATCTATTCACATTAGACACCTACCAGAACACACCCACGGGGAAGTGTGTTCCTGAGTCACCGAAGATGTGAGAAGGAAGGGAGGGGATGAGAGCAGACAGAACATCAATGCAGGGCGCATCTTCCATCATTGCCAGATGAGTGGGATGAAGAGTGTCGGGCCCACTTTAGAAGCCCCTCTGATGCTAACAGAGACATGAGACCCCAGGAAGCAAGATCTGCTGGACAGACCTTGCCTTGCAAGAAGATATCGGGGAGCATATTCTTTGGCCCCTAATTCCTCACAGTAGGCAAACCCTGGGAGCTTTTAGAAGGGCCAGATTTGGAGTGCTGCTTCAGACTTACAGAATTAGAATGTGTGTTTCAGCAGGACCTCCAGGCTCATAAGCACAGAAGTCTCAACAGTGCTGGGCTAGCAGTAAAGAGAAGACTCAGCCTGGGATGAAGGCGAGGCACTGGGACACTGAGACCTTCAGCCCACCCAGATGTACGTTGGAGACTTCACAGAGAATGAAAACATCTCTTCTGAGTGTGTTGTTTTGAAAGAGAATGGTCCCTGTGGGCTCATGTGTTTAAATATGTGTTCAGTACCCAGTTGATAGGACTGTTCGGGAAGGATTAGAAGGTGTGGCCTTTTTGGAGGAGCTGTGTCACTGGCAGAGGGGGGAGGGGGGAGGGGGGATGCTTTGAGATTCCAAAAGCCCATGCCAGGCCCAGTTAGAGCTCTCTTCTCTTTTTCTCTGTCTCTCCCTCTCCCTTTATCTCTCCCTCTCCCTCTTCCACTCCTATTCTCACTCCCTTTTTTCCCTCTTCCTTCCTCCCTCTCTCCTCCTTGTGGATCAATATGCAAGTAAGCCCCCATCAAGTGCTCCAGTGCCATGCCATGACTGTCTAATGTCATGCTTCCTGTCAGGGAAAAGCAGAGCAGAGCATGGGCTCATGCTTTGAAATTGTAATCCCCAATAAACTCTTCTCTAAGTTGCCTTGGCCATCAAAAGTAACTAAGGTACTGAGATAGGCTGTGCTTCGTTTTCTACTACAGTTTGAATGTGCTCCCCAAACTAGGTTTCCATATTTGGGGGGGGCTTTGAGACGTGATTAGAAGAGGTCAGGATGCTGCTAAGGTTCCTCTCCAGCTGCTGGCCACTGCCTATGAGACTTCCCAGCCTTCAGAAGAGTGAACCAAGCAAACTCCTACTGTTTCACATCTGCTGACCTGCAATATTCTATTATAGCAGCAGAAAATAACCACTGCAGAGCCAGAGGCCACCTGTCTTACTAAATCCAGTAACAGCCAACACCTGTGCAGCACTCTGCCCTCTTTCAGGAACCTTGCCAGTATTATCCAGTCAGCATTATCCAGTCAGCAACACATAAAGTGACTTCTAAGGTTCTCTCAGTACCTGAGGTGCCAGGGTGAATGACCTCCCCAAAGCTCACAGAGCATCAGAACCAGGACTCAAGCTCAGGCACAGTTGGCCCAATGCTGGGGTCTTTCCCACCCTGCTCTTGAGATTTCCCAGGTCTTGTGATTTTGCACTTGGTTTCTGTTCTAGTTTTTCTTAAGAGTGTTTGGCTTATTCTGTTTCTTAGATATGCTTCTCACTCTGCTATCTCAAAAGAACAGGAGCCTGATGTGTCCTGGGCTCCCTCAGTTCCTGCCTTTTCATCCTTCATTGGAGCATGCAAACTGGAAGGCCAGGGCCTACTTCTGCCATGGCATGTCCTGCTTCTCGCTAAGTGTCTTAAAAATTAAAAATATTTACATGAAACCAAAACTAAGAACTATCACATGCCACAACTCTATAGTCTTTGGGTGTCTTCCCAACACACCACAGAGGCACCTGCACATTCGCATTAACTATTGTGTTAGGCACTGTAGCTGAGAAATGGAGTCAATCTAGATGTACACTAACAGATGACTAGAGAAAGGATTGCTGCTCATCCAAGGAAGGGGTGCAGCTTTTCATGAGTCACCACCCAAGCTGGGCTGGGCTTTTAGTGAGGAATCCACCTTCAGGTCACCTAGTAAGCAGCTCCTCACCCGGTTTCTGTAAGCTGCCCCAATAAACTCACGGGTTCACCAATCTAGAGTCCGGTGATGTTGTGTCTTGGTCCATTGTCTGTGCCATGTCTGAGATGAATAGACATTTGTTCACAAGCCTCCAGGAAAGTCACAGGACAGACATGAAGATGGGAGGAGATCAGTTGTGAGGGTAGGAGAGAACAGCAAGGGGTAGAGAGGAGCGGGGAGGGGGACAAATCAAAACAAAGTATATTGAATGATTCCTACGTGTGAAGATGTCACAGTGAAACCTGTTCCTTGGTATTTTCTCCAAAATTTACAAACTTTACACAAAGGTCTAACTCGTCACCTTTGCCCTTCTGGCTTGCCACAGTACCTTCCACTTCCTGGGGGCTTATTTCTGGCTGTTAACATGAATTAGCTTGTCCTGTCACAATAAGACAGCTTCCCTTGTTTGCCTCCTTTGTTCTCTAAGCTGCAGGAAAATGCATGTCTTCCATTAGTCACCCCTGTCACTCCAGCCCAACACCGTGCCTGAGCCATCAGCTAGACTGCTGATTTACACTTAGTACCGTCACTAAAATATAGATTAGGAGTAAAATGTCCAGAGGAGGGTGGAAGGCAGTGCCCAGAGGAAGGACCACCCAAGGAAGGCTGAGGGCCAGTGTCAAAACCTGTAGGAGGAAGGCTTCTGAATTGCTGTGATTCACAGCAATTCAGAGACAAGCTGTTGGGAAATCCCTCTCCTCTTTGAATTGAACCCTAGTTCTGAGTTCCATGGAAATGTGCCACGTTATATCAAGTAGCTGTTTCTTAATAAGCTAATTCATCTCTTTCCTCACTGTAGCGCTCTCTTGCCTCCATTCACCATCTGTCCTTCTGAGTATGTATTGATGGAACCCAGCCAAGACGTTCACAGGTTCTGGTTGGGAAGCATGTGTGCAAAGGCACCATTGCCAGTGATACTGTTCCACGGCCTGGAGCCCATAAAGATGTCTCCCTGTCCTCTTTTCTCTAAGCGTAAACATTTGTGACTTGCAGGGGGTGGAAATAGACCTTTTAGGGTTCGGTACTGTCTTAAAGGACAACATGAATAAAGCAGGTAGCTTTGTGGCTTTGTGTTGGAAAGATCCAGGGCTCCATGTTTCTACTTAGAGAATCAATTCTGGAATATAGCTACAACCGTGATGGAAGAGGCATTTTGGCAATAGGAGCCTGCTTCAAAACCAAATCTCCGTTTAAAGCAAGAGACTATTTCCGTCCACTTGCAGTAAGTAGCAACTTTTTTTTTTTTTTTTTTTTTTTTTTTTTTTAATCTACTGGGAAAATACCCAAGAGGAAAATCAAAGCAGGGACTCATTTCTGGGAGGCAGAGACGAGTCCTAAGATCTTTACTGAGCATGAGATGGAACTGTGCGGGTCTATTCTTCTTCTCCTCTCTCACTCCCTTTCTCTCTCAAATGTTTTATCCCTGTGTGGTATTTGGTAACCTGATAGCTGATCTTGTGATTTGGAAGCATCGTGAGACCACGCCTCTGGGTGTGTCCCTGAGAGTTTCCTGGGAGGTCTGACTGAGGTGAGCCGCTCTGAGCATAGGCACCAGCACACCACACCACGGGGTGGGGCCCAGGACTGTGGGGAAAGAGAAAACAGGCTGCACACCAGCACTCTTCTCTCTCAGCTTCCTGAGTGTGGACCCAAGCCTGCCACACAATCTCCTCAGAATGATGAACTGTAGCCTCTCTGTGAGCCCAAATTAACCCTTCCTCCCTGAAGTTGCTACTTATCGGCTACTTGGTCTCAACAACAGGAAAAGTAGCAAATACAATACTTTCCGCTCCCCGACCCCCACAGCCACTGTGGTGAGAGGCAGCCCCTCTCCTCTGCGGTCTGCTTTCTGCTCTTCCAGCTGTCTGCTGTTGACTACAGTCCAAATTCTTTATTAGGGTAGTTTCAGGAGTAAATAAATAAATTCACCAATATTAAAATGACACCACTTTGGGTAGCCTGATACAATCTGTCCATTCTGGGGGGAAATTATCAATTCATCCAGTCTGCCCACACAGTGTATACTCCCTGTCCGCTGTGGGGAGCATAGTTCTCAGTCTTCTGCAGTCTCTGGAGCTGATGGTCAAGAACGCCTGTGCAGTATCCTTATCATTCATTTCGCCCCATTATCTCACACTGCTCTATACCACTGCATGCCATCACCCAAAGAAGGGGAGGGATAGAGTGTAATGAGGTATTTTAAAGGGGAAAAAATCACATGGCTTACTACAGAAAATTGTTATAAATATTCTGTTTTATTTTGAATCTTTTAAATGTTACTATTATTACTATTATTATTGTTATTGTTATCTCCCTGTTGGTGGTGGGGAGACAATGTGCATGTGAGTGCAAGTGGAGGAAGGTAGAAAGGTATTGGCTTTCCTAGGACCGGAGTTACTGCCCAATATGCTTGTAAACTGCCCAGGGTGAGTTCCGGGACTCAAACTCAGGTCCTCTGCAATAGCAGCAAACACTCTTTTTTTTTTAATTAATTAATTTACTTATTTATTGCTTATTACAATTTATTTACTTTATATCACAGCTGTAGCCCCCTCCCTCATCCCTTCCAATCATGTCCTCCCTCCCTCTTCTCTTCCCATGCCCCTTCCACAAGTCCACTGATAGGGGAGGTCTTCCTCCCCTTCCCTCTGACCCTAGCCTATCAGGTCTCATTAAGACTGGCTGCATTGTCTTCCTCTGCGGCCTGGTAAGGCTGCTCTCCCATCAGGGGGAGGTGATCAAAGAGCCCATCACTGAGTTCATGTCAGAGACAGCCCCTGTTCCCATTACTAGGAAACCCACTTGAACACTGAGCTGCCGTGGGCTACATCTGAGCAGGGGTTCTAGGTTATCTCCATGCATGGTCCTTGGTTGGAGTATCAGTCCCAGAAAAGACCCCTGTGCCCAGATTTTTTGGTTCTGTTGCTTTCTTTGTGGAGTTCCTGTCCCCTCCAGGTCACTCTGAACTACTGAGCCACCTTTCTAACCCTATTATTTTCATATATAAATTGCAAGTTGAATTTTGTCACAGGTGTACTTGTACAGAGCAAAACAAAGTAAAGTAGCCCCTCCACTTCACTTCAGGGGATGCACACCTGAACCTGAAGCCACGCCCAGGCCATCTCTTCTTCTGCACAAACAAGCCTAGGATACATTCAATGTATAAACTAGGCACAGGGAGGGGTTATCAACCATTACACGCTAAAGTAGAACAACTCTTAACAATAGGCTCCAATGTAATTGCCAGTATCTCTGCTCTTGAGCTTTGATACCATTACTAGAGATTTTGGTTTTTTTTTAATAATTATTTATTATTTTGTGTGTGTATATAATGTGGAGGCCACAGCATTAGTGTCGCGATCAGAGGATAACTTGGAGGAGTCAAGTTTTTCGGGGATTGAATTCAAATAATTAGACTTACATTTCTTTACGTGTGTGTGTGTGTGTGAGAGTGTGTAGTGTTATGTGGGCATGCATGTCAACTCAGGCTATCAGGCTTGGTGGCAAGCGTTTTTATCCACCGAGTCATCTTCCTGGCCCCTCACTACAATTAGACAAGGTAACACTGTGAAAATGATGTGGGCTGAGTTCAACAGAGCTTTCAGGCTTTTGATAGACTTGACTCAGGGGACTGGGGTTCTAGAAATCCAGCAGCTATCAAAGCTGCTCCAGCCTGTGGCTTCCAAATTCATTAAGGAAACACAGACAAAGAGTGAGACAAAGAGAGGATTTATTAAGGAAAAGTGAGAAAACTCCTGAGTGTGAGAGGGGCTCCAAGAGACGTGCAGCCGTACCTGGTGGTGGTTTGCGGGTCTTGTGGTAGGAAGTGGCTGGAGACTGAGGTGCTCTCTATTGTGACTGATCATATTTTTTTTAGTGCATTTATGTTTAGCATTATGGACCAAACCTACAAGGAATCCACATGTGTTGCCAGCTGGAGAGTTATTTGCGGATTCCAGAAAGGGGTCACATGAGCCCTGCCCTACTGTCTACAGCTAGTTCCTGTTTCTAGCAGTGGGTCTAGTAACTGCAATGGCCAGGTACCATACTCAGCAAGGAGATGTTATACAGGGATGATTCATTGTCCCTCCCAGGGACAAGAGAGACAGTGTGAGGTTTCAAAATGCTATTTGGGCCACCATGCAATTTTAAATGTGTGAGTTGTTTATTTCTGGAATTTTCCATTTAATATTTTAGAGGCTTAGATAATTCTTTCTTAAATGTCAAGGACTTGATGGCCTTTGTCCTTGCCCACAAAGGGACTCACTTTGCTGATCAGATTTTGTTCTTTGTTTTAGTCTCCCTCTGAAGTGTTTGGAAAGCAATATAAAGTCTTTAATGTTCGACTCCCTTTGGTGACAGGCGTTCAGCTCTTTGAAAGATGTTCACTTCTGAAGAGCAATGCTGAGTTGAGCATGGGGTGGCACGCCTGTAATCCAAGCCCTAGGGAAGCAGCAGCAGCAGAACCAAGGCCAGTCTGAGCTACACAGGATGTTGTCTAAAAATAATAATAATAATAAAAGAACAAAAATGTCAATGCAAAACTTCTCAAAAGAAAACAGTGTCTCATGGTTGCTCTTGAACAAGTGTTTTAAGTGCGTAATCCAGTTAAATATGAATAATTTGAAATATGTGCGTTGCTGATTGTATAATTCTGAGAAACATGAATAGTTTTGTGAGAGCTTATTTAAATTTCCGGAGGATCTGCTTTTTGTTATTGCCCTGTCTTTCCAGCAACAGTTGTGGCTGCCAGCTCCACACTCACTCCCTTCGCACATCACAGGGGTGTATAGGAAGCTCAAATGTGCATCTGCTAACACGGTCCTCCCAGCTACTCTGTGAAGCAGGTGCTATAAGCTCATATGTGCATCTTCTAATGTGGTCCTCCCAGGCTCTCTGGGAAGCAGGTGCTAAAGCCTCATTTGTGCATCTTCTAATGTGGTCCTCCCAGGCTCTCTGGGAAGCAGGTGCTGTTTGAAATGCAGGAAAAAAAAGAAATGTATATGAGACAAATGGCAGAAGCCCTGGCTGAGATTGGAAACTGCCCTGAGGCTAGCAGATGGCTCAGCAGGTTAAGGCACTCGCTGCCAAGCCAAGCATGATGACCTGTGGTAGGTATCACGGGGACCCACATGTTGGAAAGAGAGAGCAGATTTCTACACATTATTCTCTGAGTTCTATATGCATGGCATGATACATACATACCCACATACCTACAGACCCCCATATACAAATTCTACACGGATGGCATGACACATACATACCCACACACCTACCACCCACCACGCCCGTACAGGGCGTGCTACACATGCCTACAGATCCCTCCTCACCCCCCTGACTAAATAAGATTTTTTAAAGCAAATAAAAAAAAAAAAAACAGGAAAAAAGTAAAATTTTCCCTCAAAAAAAACCCTTTGCCCTCCTTTGAGCTTTCTTTCATGATAGCATGTGGGGTTACAAGGAAGGCTCTGCCCAGATTGGCCAGGTAGGAAGTCTGGCTCTGCTGTCTACCACGCAGGTACCCTTGAGTCAGTTGCTTAACCTCTCTGCCTCAGTCTTCTCCGCTGTGGGACAGAAACAGTATCTACATCAGAGTCCTGGGAAGGTTGAAAGAGATGAGCACGCAGAGCATAGTGGCAGAAAAGGCACCTTCCTTCCCGCCGGCATCGCTACACGGCCACGTCTGCCGTGATCCTGGATACTGAGTTTCCTTCTTCCTTACCATACTGGCAGCAGCGGTCCGGGGTCCTCTCCCACCCAGGCGGAGCAGCATCCGTTGCTCCAGGCTCTTATCTCTGTGATGTTCAGATGCTCAGCCTGTCGGACCCATCATCAGATAAAGGACACTGACTTACAGCCCCACTTCAGTCTCCCCCCACCCCCACCCCAAATAAAATCTGGTAAGCCAGAATGCTAACACACTTCAAAGCCCTCGTTACATAATTCAAAGGGAGTTGTTCAGAAGATTGCTTTATTTATCTTAAATTATTCACAGCGTAAGTCTACTCCTATACCGTCAAAGGAGAATGCTGATGGCGTGTTTTCTACGGAGAAAAGGAAAAAGGCACTAGGGATGCTGGGGCCAGGGCAGGCATGGCAGAGCAGCCTTGCAGGTTTCAAAGACATGCTCCTTCGTGCTCCACTTTCGGCCCAAGTAATGCTTTCCTTTGGGGACCAAGGTTTTGCCAAACGGGATTAATTTTCTTTTTTCAGATGTTGCTCCCAAGGAGGAGTCTTTAACAAAACATGTAAAGATGGGAAGACGTGGAAATGTCCTTCCTTCCATAGCTAATGAAACCGCTCATTAGCGGAACACCGGGGTGCTACTAGCTAGACACTGTCGCAGCTGGCACTCATTCTGAGGCGGATGATTCATTGCCATGGTTACCGATGCTGGAAATATTACCTTCCGCAATCAGTATGCTCACAGATCCTTTAAGAGAGTGTAAAAATTAGAGCACTGTAAACAATTCGTGAAAATTGTCAGCTGCCTGGGGCTGAGCTTACACAATGCTACCCTCAGGGCATAAAAACAGAGGGGGTGGGGCAGTGGCTGGGACCAGAGCAGTCTTCAGAAACACAGGGGTTGAGCTATTGAGCTACAGGCTCCATCCTCCGCCCCTCCCCCACTTTTTTTTTTTTTTTTTTTTTGGCAAGCTTGTGATAAGGAACCTGACAGAGTGACATGCGCCTGCCTGATTAGTGTTTTTATGAGCATGTTCTGGTTTGCCAAATGCTCCGTCAGTGCACAGCTTTGCAAATAGGTAGAAAAACTTCAGGAAAGACGCTGAAGGCGCCTCAGGGTTGGAGCACTTACCTGACCTCGGATTTGATCCCAGTACACACAGAATAAACAGTAAAAAAAAAAAGATGATTGGATTTCCTTGTTTTTAATTGCTGAGTATTTACAGGCAAATGGTGGGAACTAGAAAAGATCATCCTGAATGAGGTAGCCCAGAAGCAGAAAGACACACTGTATATACTTGCTAATAAGTGGATATTAGACATATAATATAAGATAATTATACTAAAATCTGTACACCTACAGAAGCTAAGCAAGAGGGAGAACCCTAGGGAAGATGCTTAATCCTCATTCAGAAAGGCAAATGGGATAGACATCAGAAGAAGGAGAAAACAGGGAACAGGACAGGAGCCTACCACAGAAAGCCTCTGAAAGACTCTACCCAGCAGGGTATTGAAGCAGATGCTAGGACTCATAGCCAAACTTTGGGCAGAGTGCAGGGAATCTTATGAAAAAAAGGGGGAAATAGAAAGACCTGGAGGGGACAGGAACTCCACAAGGAGAGCAACAGAACCAAAAAATCTGGACCCAGGAGTCTTTTGTGAGACTGATACTCCGACCAAGGACCATGCATGGAGATAACCCCTGCTCAGATGTAGCCCATGGCAGCTCAGCATCCAAGTTGGTCCCCTGGTAATGGGAACAGGGGCTTTCTCTGACATAAACTGATTGGCCTACTCTTTGATCACCTACCCCTGAGGGAGGAGCAGCCTTTCCAGGCCACAGAGGAAGATAATGCAGCCAGTCCTGATGAGACCTGATAAGCTAGGGCCAGAGGGAAGGGGAGGAGGACCTCCCCTATCAGTGGACTTGTGGAGGGGCATGGGAGGAGAAGAGGGAGGAAGAGTGGGACTGGGAGGAGATGAGGGAGGGAGGGCATGATTGGAAGGGATGAGGGAGGGACTACAGCTGAGATACAAAGTGGATAAACTGTAATTGACAATCCCTGGTTAAGAAAATACCCTACAGCTGGATCTTATGGAGGCATTCTCCTAATTGAGGTTTCCTCCTCTCAGATGACTTCAGCTTGTCAAGTTGACATAAACTGTCCAGCACAGTGATGATCATGGAGGATTCTGCTACAGAATCTCCAGAGTATGTTTAAATGAGGGTGACTTATGGGCAAGAGGGTTCTGAATGGAAGACCTGTTGAGTTTGGACAAGACCTGATTATATAGCAATGAGTGCCTGAAGATGCTAGCATCCCTGCAATAGAATGGAAACTATGTGATTCACTCCCAGACAAAGGTTTCCCAAAGATGGGTTATCTGTCTTCCTGTTCCCAAAATTGGGAAATAGTCCAGATTAGCTGAAATTGAAATCTTTACTCACTTAACAAGCTTTCTTTCCTTAGAACTAGTTTCTTTCCCTCCCTCCTCATCCCTTCCCACCATTCCCACTCCTCCAAATCCTCTTCTCCTCCCCTCCCTATCCTCTTTCTTCCTCCCTCTGTTGCCTTTTTTAATGTTTACTTTTTCTGTGGTAGTGGGGAATCCAATTGTTTATTTATTTTTATTACAATTTATTCACTTTGTATCCCAGCTGTAGCCCCCTCCCTCCCTCTTCTTTTCCCATGCCCTTCCAGCAGTCCACTGATAGGGAAGGTCCTCCTCCCCTTCCATCTGACCCTAGCCTATCAGGTCTCATCAGGACTGTCTGCATTGTCTCCCTCTGTGGCCTGGCAAGGCTGCCTGCCCCCCAGGGGGAGATGATCAAAGAGCCAGCCACTGAGTTATGACAGAGACCACCACTCACATATGCAATTGGCCAAGAGTGTTTTATTTCAAGAAAACCTGCATGCAGGGGTCAAACCATTTTACAAAATGGTGACCCTACACAAAGGCACACAGTTTCCTCTTTATAGGAAACTGGGGGAATTCTAGCAAGTGTGAGGTAATCTAAAACCTCATTGGTGGGTGTCAGGGAAGTTATAAAGGTCAGTTCCTCATTGGCTTGCATCTTGGTGGTGCAGTGGGCTGCACTCCTGTGTCATAAATGTTTGACTACAGAATGAGGTAAGGCTGCCCAGCACAGATGCCCCATCCTGAGACAAGATATTTTCCCGTTCTTGGGTTATCTCCAGGCTCTTCCTTGGGTAGGGGATTTCATGGTCTTGTTCCTGGAATTGGTGACCTACAACCTAATTGCCAGGACGGATGACTTTTCTTTTAAATTCAGGCCTGGCCCTACAATGAGTTTGTGTCAGCTTTTCAGGGAGCAATGGGGAGTGTCCAGTCCATGGTGGGTGGTGCTATCCCTGGGCAGGTGATCCTGGGTTCCCTAAGAAAGGAAGCTGAGGCAAACAATGGTGAACAAGCCAGCAAGCAGCAATCCTTCATGGCCTATGCTTCAGCTCCTGCCTCCAGGTTCCTGCTGTGTTTGAGCTTCTGCCCTGACTTCTGATGGACAGTGATATGGAAGCCTACGCCAAATAAGCACTTTCCTCCTCAACTGCTTTTTGGTCATGGAAACACTGACTAAAACAATCAGTCAGTCAGTGGTCGAAACAAGAGCACGGCAGGGGAGAGCCCCTCTGATTACAGCACACTGCTGTTGTGCCTTGCAGAAAGTTCATAAGGCCAAAGAAAATGCTGTAGATCTCACACTCACCATGAAATTTTTGTTTGCTTGCTTTTATTCCATCACCCCCACCACCAGCATCACCACTACCACCGTCATCATTATCATCATCATCATTTTGAGGCAAGGCCTCACTCAATATCCTAGGCTGGCCTGGAACCCATTATAGCACCTACAGTGGCCTCAAATTTGCAGCAATCCTCCCTCCTTAGACCCCTGACTCTGAAGATTACAGACGTGAGGTATCACATCTGACCACTATGACTAATCACATATTCTTTGAAGAATGGCCGTTTACCAGTCCCTTATTAGCTAACAGATGAGGTCAAGCAGAGCCAACTTGATAAATGTGTACCTCTACACATCCACATAGCAACGCCATAAAGATATAATATCCACCAAGCAAGAATTTGCTTATAGTTGTCATTAGAACCCAAGCATGTAGGAAAATGCTAGTACTATAGTTTTCTAATGTCTACAGTTTACACACACATATACTTCAATCACTATAAAGTCTTTTTTTTTCCCCTTGGACTATGAAGAATTGCTGGTTAATCTTTGACTCTCCGTTTTGAGAGTAGACAGTAGGCATTCTCTGGGAAGATAGTCACAGTGTGTCACACTCCTCGATGGCACGGAGAGAGTGTGCATGCATTCTTGCTCTTGACTCCTGAACTTGATTCTCCTGCTTAGTGGCTCCATGGCGGCTCTGCCTGCTGTGGGGGATGGGTGTCAGTTTCTGTTCCTGCCCCAGATCTTGAGTCTCCAAGCCCAGACTGCAGCTCGACTTCGATTCTTCTTTACTTTGCATGTCTTGAACTTCAGGAGCTGAGAACGGTGGCGCCCCTCTGGGCCCTTCCTAGCATGATATTTTACCATGAACTTTTCCTTGGTTGACTCTGAAATACAAATGGTCCCTAATTTACCAAGGTCCAACCTACAGTTCTTCGTTCGCTGGTGGGAAGAAATACTTGTTCCATCAGGTTTGCACAGATTTTTAAAAATTATAGCTTTACTTATTTGCATTGTGTGGGGGAAGCAAGCGCATTTCTACACACACGTGGAGGTCGGAGGAGCGCTTTTGGGATTCAGCTCTCTCCTTCCACCATGCGAGTCCCAGGGATTGAATTTAGGCCATCCAGTTTGGCAACAAGCGAGTTTACCCACTGGGTCCACGTATTCGGAATTTTGAATGTGGTTCTTTTCCCGAGCAGTCAGATCCTGTCTTGAAGCCAGGTGGCAGCGGCAGCAGCCACAGCTCCCAGCCAGCCCCACACTCACAACTATGCAGCCACTGTTTTACAACACGCTGCTGCGTTGCTGAGCTAGGATTTGCCCCATGGGTTTTGAAAATTCAATGCAATTTTCTCTTGTGATATTTTTCAACCCGCAATAGCGGGTTTATGGGACATAGCCCCACTGTAAGTCAGGGAGCTTCTGTCAGACTCTCTTCAGCTGCGTGCCCAGTCATGGCAGTGAAGCTACGGAAGGGCTGCTTGATGAACTTCACTCAGGAGCGTCCCAACAGATTTCATCCGAAGGGATAGATGCAGGAGCAGTTATGTGCCTTGCATTTTTTTTTTGTTCTCCTCTGGAGAATTCCATACCCTTCTGAGAACAGGCGTTAGTCAGTAATGTGCCGGCTTAGAATCCAGAGGAATCTGAGGAGCTGCATGTAGAGAGCTCATTTCTCCTAGGGCCAGGCTTTGGAAGGGTGTGGGGAGACTACTGAACCTCATTGCTCCCCTCATGTGATGTTCCATAGCCAGTGGAGAACCCTGAGGACAAAGGGGCTCTCCAGACTGGCCCTTCTTCCTTGTCAGGGCCTGAGCTAGCAGGAGCTTCCGCTTGTCCATCCCAGGTAGACTGTGAGATCCCCTCTGATGCTGACTTCTAGTCGTGGGCAAGATGTATCACTTCTCTGAGCTGTGATCCCTGCAGAGGAAATGTACCCAGCGTTAAGAGAAGAACGTGGGTCGCTAGGATAGACACTGAGCCTTACAATCTGCCTTCCACTGACACCTTGCTTCCTGGCCAGCCACCTAGTGGTGAGGAGTCCGGCCACTTGCTCTCACCACCAAATCTTCTGCCATCATGGTGGACAGCACCCTCTAGGTCCTTCCTCTCTTAAGTTACTTCTTGTTGGAGAATTCAGTAGCAGAGATTCGTACCCAACACCAGTGATGATGGGACGTGAGTATTTTACTCAAGGTTTCCTGAGGAGTCAGTAGCGAGGACTCACAGCACCTGGCACTCAGAAGAAGCAGTGGACTCTCTCATTAGACACCTTAGGTCTTCCAGGATCTCCCTCACTGTAATCAACCTCATGTCTTCTGCTTTCCTTGGGAAAAAAAAAATTAAAGATCTCACTGAGTGCCCTGACCCCACCCTCAGCTCTGTGCCCCACACAGACATGGGTTAAGAAAGCACAGTCAACTTGGACCTCAAGCCTTTCAGTTTCTTCTTCTCTCTGGTACTTTCCTCAGAGATAAACAAAACAAAACAATCAAGATAACTTCCTTTGCAAGAAGGAGCAAATCCCTCCCATTTCTAAATCTCTTGGGCCTCTAACTCTGAGGCCTGATTGTTCAGTCACCTATATATGTTACTCCTGGTCTGTAACAGATGGCTGGTGTTTCTCTCCCATCATGCCTTGGGAGAAGTTTAACACGAATTTTGGAAATGTGGGGTCAACAGCTTCCATCTGCCATAGGAAGTGAACTAGAGCATGCAGCCTTGGCATCTTCTGAGCAATCAAAAAAGAGGTCTAGCTTCCTAGCAAAATAAAATTCTCCACCAGACTCCATCCCAACCTAAAGTGTGTGTGTGTGTGTGTGTGTGTGTGTGTGTGTGTGTGTGTGTACTCCCACAGGGAGGCCTGGGCACATACCTGCTCTCTATGTAGCAGTAAAAGGCAGAATTAAGTCTCACCCACAAATGCTCCGAGCCTGTATCTGGGATAACAGGCAGGTTATTTACACTATCTGGGCCTCAGTTTCACCATCTGGAAAGCAGGCTCTGGTGATTTGAATGAGAACCACCCCCATAGGCTCATATATTCAAGTGCTTGTTCTCTAGTTAGTGGAACTGTTTAGGCAGGTTTAGGAGGTGTGGCTTTGTTGGAGGAGGTGTGTCACTAGGGGTGGGGTCTGAGGTTTCAAACGCCCATGCCGGATCCCGTCTTGCTGTTTCTGTGCCTCCTGCTTGTGGGTCAGATGTGAGCTCTCATCTATGGCTCCAGTGCCATGCCTGCCACCGTGCTCCCCACCATGATGGCCATGGACTCAAGCCTCTGAACCTGTAAGCAATCCCACAATTAAACAATTTCTTGTATAAATTGCCTGGGGCATGGTGTCTCCTCACAGGAGTAGAACAGTGACTGACACACAAGCATATTCCCTTCCTCAGTGTGTTTTGACATAAAGATCTACTCCTGGTCAGTCTTGACCAGCTGAGTGTGGACTTCTAGTCCTTACCTGACTGGCTTCATTCTGAGGGACAGTTAAAGAAGGCCACATGTCTTCCTCAGAAGCTGGCTTCTCTGCCACTTGAATCCACATCTTTCCTGCCCGAATCACAAAATCGTGATTGTTTTTCTCAGATAAGAGAGAAAACAAGCCAGTGATCATCAACTGGGATGATTTTGCCAAGCCTCCAACTTCTAAGGGTGACTCAGGGATGTTTACAGCCATTTTTGGCTTTTACAGCTGGGTTTGGGTGCTAATTGACAGAAGCCAAGGATGCAGATGGGCATCACAGTGACCAGGACCACCCCCCACAGCAAAGGAGCCTCACCTACGAAGGTGACAGGGCTGAGGCCCTCAACTAACACTAGCAGGTCTGAAGGCTTCATCTGCATCTTGAATGTTCTGGCTCATGGAAAAACAGTATCTTTTTATTAAATGGGGAAAGACGTTGTGGAGGCAGCCATGAGAAAAGTGCCCTGAAGGGAACAAATTCTCAGGGGAAAAAATGCCAGTTGTTATCAAGTGAGTAACTTCTGAGATAATTTTCCATTTGTTTAGTGGTTGTCTGTCTGTCTGTTGATTTGTTTGTGGGTATGGGAAGAAACCCAGGGTCTTGGGTTCATTAGAAAAAAAGCAGTTTACCACTGAGCTATATTTCTAGCCATATATTTTGTTTTCCTTTTTCTTCTTTTCTTTTCTTTTCTTTTCTTTTCTTTTCTTTTCTTTTCTTTTCTCTTCTCTTCTCTCCTTTCCCTTTCTCTTTCTTTCTTTCTTTCTTTCTTTCTTTCTTTCTTTCTTTCTTTCTTTCTTTCTTTCTTTCTTTCTTTCTTTCTTT
>NW_026585643.1:6119994-6153190 GCF_907164565.1 Psammomys obesus | reverse complement strand
TTTCTTTCTTTCTTTCTTTCTTTCTTTCTTTCTTTCTTTCTTTCTTTTCTCTGTGTAGCTTCTACCTCCACTCCCCAAATACTGGGATTAAAGGTGTACCCCACTCAGCTGGAAGATTTCATTGTATGTTAAATCTTATGAAGACAAATTAGCACATCGGGCTGATATTTTAAAGAAGCAGGTCAGTACCTACAGGCCCAGTGAGCTCCAGTCTCTGCTCTCCAGCTGGGCCATCTGCTGGAGTACGCTTTGAAAATACATGAGATGAAACCGTACCAAAAGAGATCAGCATTTGGAGGCTGAGAAAATCCATCCATCTGAAAACAATTTAAGTAAGGTTTTTAAATTCATCTAGTTTTTCCTCATTGTTCAATAAGCCAGAAAATGGCAGCAGTGATAGACATGAATAAGGTTAGATCAGCCAAGAAAAAAAAATCTAATTTTATTCATTTTTTTCCTTAAACATTTTTTGCAAGAACCTATTTTAATCTGTCAAGTTATTAAATGTTGTCAAACCAATTTGTGTATAAACATAGTCTAGGTAGAACAGTAGAGCATGGAAGAAAAACACTTAAAACACTCTTACATTGTCGGACATGTAGCCATTTTAACAACAAAAGAAAAAAAAAGACATTTATAATGAAGTGAAGTTGTGATTAAAATGAAGTGGGAAAAGACTCCAATACAGAACACAAAAGGCTCATCCGGGCAAGACACTTAAAAGTCCTATTCATTCAAAGCCATTGAGAGACTTAGATCCCAAAACACAACCCAAGGACTAGTCCCTCCCCACATTTCCTAGCTGAGCATGTGGGCTACAATAAATGTTGTTAGTCACTGTCAGCAGTGGGGATCATTTGCATAGGATTTACATACAATCTTTTAGCAGGCAGATTAAGGCATTCACGAGTCTAATCTTTTTTCTAAAAGGGGATCCGTTGACAAGTGGGTTGTTTCCATTGTGTCAGACTTAACATCGGCTCCTGCCCTGCCTCTAACCACTGGATATTAGCAAGCTAATAAATTGTCCTTTTGATCTGCATATTAATATTCTGATCAGGAAAAGGAGGCAGGACAATATTTGATTTTGATCACTGATCTTTGCAGTGGTCAGAGGATAGAGGGCTGAGTCTGACTCTCCACTGGAAAATGCCAATGTTAAGAAACTATAAAGCACATTATTTATGAAAGAGAAACATGCCCTGCATGAATTAGTGTCAGCATAGAATTCCCTAATGGACACAATTTATTTGATAAGCTTATCTTACCCCATATATTCTTGCTATAATTATCTCCTTATGTACTCATTGATGCATTTATTCCTCTTCCTGCAAATGATTCTGGGAGGCACTCGTGCACATCAATACATTAGCTGCTGCGAGGCAAGTACATTTAGGGTCAATCTCTTGCGCTTGTAGGGAGTAGAAAAGAGAACCGCTGCCTCTTTAGATGACTGGTAATGTGCCTGCAAGTTGCATTTGTTTCAAATAAGACCTCCAGAAGATCTGTAGTGAGTGGCCTGTTAGCAACATCAACATGTCTGTATCTCTCCACCACGTTGGACGTTACTGAATAACAATAAATCACGATACATTGACTTTTGCTTTTTCAGCTTTCACTCACCAAATATTCATTATTCCCGTGGAACCTGTAGCCATTGACAAACACAAGTTCTTATACTCTGATTGCGAACACCAGCTCTCAATCGAATATTGAGCTTCACACAGTTCATAGGTCAGAACAGCTAAGGAGGCCTTAAAGTGGCCTCACAGTTCAAAGGGGTTGATGTAGAACACGTCCTGCCCTGGACTGTGACTATGGTCAAGCCATAGATTGGATGTATCTTGCTTGTTTGGGTGGGCCTCAAAATCAAGTACACAGAAGGAACTGGAAGGTGGTGCATACGGAGAACTCAGCTGGGGAACAGGTTTACACCCTGGCTGCATGCATTGCTGACAGGCACAAACAAAGGACAAAATTACAGCCATTCTAGCTTTGTAGACCTCAGTGGCTTTGATTTGTGATTTTAGAACGGGCTGGGAAGCTATCAACTTGGTTTGAAGGCAATTGCAAACAGAAGGCAGACCTAAGAAAAGGGTCCCTTTTAGAACACTCGCAAATACTGGACTACAGAATATAAGCCAGCAGCTTGCTCTTCTTGTTGCTGCAGCGGACTCCATCCCCACACTCAGAGGGACTTACTGGAGATGCTGCTGGCCAGCCTCCCCAAGCTCGGGGCTCCCTCTGACTCAAATGGAGATTTGTGGAGATAGTGTTAGGGTTACTGCAGAAAGCGAACAATGAAAACTGAGGCTGCGGGGGAGGGGATGGAGATCAGGAACCAAGGGACACCACTACTGTTATTAAGAATGTCCCCGAAGGAGCAACATAAAATAAAAACTGAGAGCAGATTTGGGGCAGATGGTGTGTTAGCTCCCACAGACACACCTTTCAAAAATTGGCTCAGTTGAATATGATTAATACAAATACACCAATCTAAGGAGGCTTTGGACTCACACTCTCTCATGCCAGGCTTCTCCTACGCCCAGGGCCACCTGTAAGTAGTGCCTGCTCTGCTTTCCACAGATTCAGGATTCCGTGTTGGACCTTCCCTCCCAGCAAGACTTTCGAAGGGCAGCACGTCTATTTCTTCCACTGTTTCTGGCTCCTCTACTCAGACCTCAGGGCTGGCTACTAAGTGCTTTTGGAAATAAAAATTAAAAGGCCTCAAAAAAGTGCTGATTAACTCAACCCTGTGTTTGTACTCTCTACTCCCAAGGCCCTCATCAGAGTCCATATTTAAGCACCCTGTCTTCTAGGTCTCCATACGGCCTTTCCAAACTCTGTGCAGCCCCAGAACAGGGGTGAAACCTCTGAGTGCGCCTTGAGGTTTTGCTTCAGGGTTGTGAAATCACAACCCCGACTGAATAATTATAATTATAAAATAACTATGACGATATGTTGTAATACAGTTTAATGAAAGCATGTGAATTATTTCTGGGATGTCCCATTCGATGGTGAGGAGGGCCTGTTGTGTTCAGTCTTTAGAGGGTGAGCTAGCTGTGACCAGGGACTGGAAATAGACCTGAAAGCCAGAGCCAGTGCAAGAGGGGGTGAGCAGCAAGCTCCCGAAGCATCATCGCAGCCCAGGGGCCCTGCGCTGAAACTTTAATGCAGTAGGGAGATCAGGCAAGCCCCGCAGCCCCATGCCTGCTGCAACCATGCGGGCAGGGGCTGAAGCTAGCCGTAGCCTCCGATTGTGCAGTGAAGAAACCAGTGACTCCAATCCCAGGCGGTCTGAGCAGCTCTCTCTCTCTTACTATTGGGACACTTGCAAAGAGCCTGTCCCACTCTCCACATCAGCTTGGACCTTTCTCCACGCTGTGTCACCCACCCTCTGTGCTCACCTTCATCAGCTGGCCTCCTGCCTCCTGCTCCACAGGGAAGAGAGAAACCCCAGGGACAGGTCCCCAGCCTCCCACTGCTGCTGTCCCACCTACCCACACCCTCAACAACTTAGATGTCAAAAAAGCTGCCTTCCCTCTTGGCAGAGATCTCGACACCTCTGCTCCAGATCCTGCAGCCCAGCCCTTCATTTGCATTTGGCCTTATCAGTAACCCCCTCTCTTCCTTTTAACTTCAGGCTTTTCTGCTCAGTGGTATCCTTAGGAAGGAACTTAGGAAGGGAGGGAGGGAGAAAAGAAAGGAAGGGAAAGCAGGAAAGAAGGGAGGAAAGGTGTTCCTTCTTCCAGAAAGCCAGCCCTTCATCCTTTTCCTTCCTGTGCTCCATGCAAACTGCAGTCTAAGCTTGCTCCTTCTCATCATCCATCCACTCAACTTCCCAGCCTGCTGCAATTAGGATTCTGCCCCCCACTTTTTCCCCAAATCTTCCAAGTGCAGTAGCCTACTTTCTGCATTACTCTCTTCTTTCACAGTCAGCCTTGCTGATTTATTCTCCTCAGAGTGGCCTGGCAGGCAGCCCCTCCCGGATCTCGCTGCTCCAGCCTGTCAGCTCTTCCCTCCCTCAAGCCTTTTTCAGATTACAAAGCCTGTTGACATGCTGGCAAAATCCACCCTTCGTTCCCCTAGAAACAACTATTTTGCATGGTGCTGGTCCAGATCCTCAACAACAGACTGCAGCATCCCGAGAAGATAGGCAGTTTGTATAGTACTAAAGCGGGGTGGGATTCTCAGAAATCCAACCCACGCAGCAGAACTGGCCTGCATCTCCCCAGGGAGAAAGAAAGCTTCCAAACCAGAAGCTACCGTCCAGTTGCTGACTGACTCTCCTGGAGTTCGTGCTAGCGAAGTGTAGGCCCACATCCCACGTCAACTCTACATGTGAGAAGTTTCCTGATTTTATTTAGTAGCCATCTACCTGAAACGTCCTTATTCTCACCACGAGGCATAGCTTCAAAAGAGCGTAGGGCGAACTTTCCACCTTTCTAACTTCTGTTAGCTTTTGCCTCACTGTGGTCAAATTTCCTGTCATGTCTAATTTATAGGAAGAAAGATTTATTTGGGTTCATGGCTTCCAAGGGTTTTTTTTTTTCCTGTCCATCATGGCAAACCAGCTCAATTTGTAACTGTATGAGTTTGTCACAGACACTTGTTCATACTACAGTGGACTAGAAAGCAAGACAGGAAGTAGTCAGGAACAACGTACCCCTAAGGACCCACCCCACAGTGTCCTCCTCACCAAGTTTTCAGAACTTCTGAAGTAGCACCACCAGTTGGTGATCAAACTTTTCAACAGAAGCCTGGGATGGGAGACACGTCTCCAAATTAAGCCCTAACACTTTTTTGCCCTTTAAAGGGTTGTAAACATCAGCTGACTAAATAACCAACCACACAATTGTTGTCTTAGTTACTTTATCCTGACAAACACAACTTAAGGGAGGAAGAGTTTATTCTTTGGGGTATAGTTCTGGGGCACAGTTCATCATGACCTTGACGTCCCGGCAGCAGAAGTATGAGAGAGCTGGTCTCATCGTACCCACAGTCGGGCTGTATCAGGCTGTTCCTCCTGGTGCTCTCAGCCATCCTTCTCCTTTTTGTGTAGTCTAGGACCTGTCCTAGGAAATAGTGCTGCCACTGCTAAGGTGGGCATTGAACCCAATTGAGACAATTCCTCACAAGCCTAGAGGCTCCCCTGATCTAGCTCAGCCCTCACGGGTGTACGTGGACGTGTGTCTCCTGGGTGGTTTGAGATCCTGTCTAGCTGGTGATCAACAGGAACCACCACATGTATAGACAAAATTCAGAGACCAAAGCTCAAGACCTTCACATGCTAATCTCCGAAGCGCTTCAGGAAGGTTTGTACAAGTACTGGAAAGCACACTTTAGATTGATTTTTCTTTCCTTTCTTTTTATTTTTTTAAGATTTTAATTTTTATATGGATTTTTGCTTGCATGTATGTCTGTGCACCATGTGAATGCCTGGTGCCCTCCGAGGCCGAAAGAAGGCATGGGATCCTATGGAACCAGAGTTATAAATGGTTGTGAGCTACAATGTGTGTGCTAGGAAAGGAACCCGGGTCCTCTGGAAGAGCAGCCAGTGCTCTTAACCCCTGAACCATCTCTTCAGCCCTTAGATCACTTTTGACAGGAGAGTTAGTCAGAACAGGCAGAAAGTTCAAGAATGGTGCCAGCTTCCGGAGCTCCAACTGAGAGTGTGAACATTGGGCTTTGATCTTCCAGAGCCTTTTTCCTCTTCCCAGTCCTGCTCACCCACTTTACTTTCGTGTCAGACTCTTACTACAAGACTAGATGGCAGGTAGCAATTCCTAGTTATATTCCTGTCAGTACAGCAATGCCAGTAGGCATAGGCTCTTTTCCGCAAATATTCCTTGCAAAAGGCACAGAGGGAAGTCTCCCGGGACCAGTATCTCAAGTGGACTAGGTGGGTTACTCAGTGGAGATTCTCAATGCAATCAAGACACTGGTAAAAGATGTCAGGTCTCCTGTTAAAGTAATATATACATATCAGAGGTGAGAGCTCTGAAACACAATAAAAAGTCTGTGTAGCAAACACTCAAACCAGTCGCCCTGGTCAAGTAGCATGCGTTGCTCACAGTGGTGGGCGCTGTGCGTGCAGTGGGCAACGCGGTGGGTCTGTGTGCACTGTCACCACGTGTACTTTGCCACGTTTCTAAGGGCAATGACAACAGGTCCTTTTGAGTCACATTATAATGAGTCCACGGTCACATAGCTGATCATTTTTCATTTTTTAAAAAGTAACTGTGATGTGGCCTGGGACTGGACATGTGGTTTAGCAAGCAGTGTTACGTGTTCTTTAAATTGTGTCATGTAACTTAGGCAGAACAGGTTACAGACGCACACTGTGACTAACACCTGTAATCCTAGCACTTAGGAGGCTGAGACAGGACTGTGGTGAGTTTGAAGCCAGCCTGGACTATAGAGTGACACTCTGTCTCAAAGCAAAGCAACCTCCCCCAAAAAAGAACCACAACATAGAAAGTTTCCAGGAAGAATTTAATGTGGACTACCTATAAACTTGGGCAGCTCTGTAGGGATGTTGCTGGCTGTCCTCTGGATTTACGGTTCTTGAAGATCCACCTTCTTTCTCTAGCTCTGCTCAGGGCAAAGCCCATCCAGGAGAAAACATGCTCACACAAATGGGTGATAAAATATTGAAAACCACTCTGCAAACCTCTCAAACATTTATAACAGCTGAAATTAGGTTTAAAGAATTGATCGGCTCTTCTCCTTCCTCATGGAAGTTCTTCTTATGATGCGAGCAAGTAGGTTTTGAATTCGGTTGGACTCTTTGCAGCGGAGATGCTCTGCTCTGCACTTCTCAGGAGCTAGTACTAGCCCATGCCCAGAAGCAGAGCCAGATGCGTGCACATAAAGACAGAGACTGGGGTGAGACCTCCTTGTCTGAAACAGCAGAGCCAAGCCTTCCTCCCTGCAGTGCTGCCTGCAAAGTCAGCAAGCTTACATGTGTCCAATGCAGCCTCCCCCAGCAGCCCCACCTCCCTGTCCATCAAGCAGGTGGCTGGAGGCAGAAGAAGGCCTTCAAGCATTGTGTCATCTGCCTTGCCCTTCCTAGCCCAATAGGCAGCTGGGTTTCTATTCCTAGCCCTGCAGGCAGACTTCGGTGCTCCCTTTTCAGCCCTACAGGCAGACTTGGGTGCTCCCTTCCTTCCCAGGCCTGCAGGCAGACCCAGGTGCTCCCTTCCCAGGCCTGCAGGCAGACCCGGGTGTTTATGTCTTTGTTGTGCTAGCCTCTGGGTACCTGGATGGAATGGCATTAAGCAGCTCTCTCGCCCGTTGGAGCCCCATCCCTGTAGACCTCCGGCTAGGTGCTAGGCAGCCACTTCAGGAGTCAGTTCCTAGAAGCACACTTTTGAGGAATCTCCAGTTAAAGCTGTAAATAGAGGGGTGGAGGGATGGCTCAGCAGTTAAGAACACTTGACCTGGAGAAGAACCCGCAGGAACAAAGTTTGTCTCCTATGGACCCATCTTTGGCACCCGGCACCCACACCACACAGCTCACCACTGCCTGTGGTCCCAGCCCCAGGGGATCTTATTCCCACTTCTGAGCTCTTCGGACACCACATGGTATGCATACATACAATCAGGCGTGCATGTGCGCGCGCGCGCGCACACACACACACACACTAATAAATAAATCTTTTTAAAAAGCTGTAAATAAAAATTGAAAAAAAAATCTTTAAAGGTTCAGAGTGATCCAGCCCCACAATATAACCGGGAAACAAGTGTAGCTCTAGAGCAGTTGAGCAGGCAAGCTGTGAGAAAATGTTATCTATTTTTATGTATTATGTGATAAAAATAAAAATTGTGTTGCTGTCTAGGGGTCTGATAGTGTTAAACTTTTCTGTCTTTAAATGTTGCAATTCAACCCTGCCCTTAGTATTAGAACTCTGATTAACTGGCTGCAAGTTCAGGGCTTCTCGGACCCTCTTTTCAGATTTGAGAATTCACCAGAGCGACTCTGGGGAACTTAGGCTGCTGCAGTTCTTATAGAGGACATGTGCCAGGCTCAACCTGACGAGATGCTCTCATGGAGTCAGGGCACATCAGCCCGGGGACGCTGGAGTGCTTCCCAACTCAGAAACTCAGGTGAGGAGCCTCGTGTTCAGATATTTCACAGGGATTTTAATAAACAGGCACAGGGACTTAAAAAACTCAGTGTGTGTTTTGTGGTAATTCACTCTCCATTACTGTAATGAATAAGTCAATTTATGATGAGAAGAGGTGCAGCCTGGCTTAGAATTTTGTAGTTTTAATCCATGATTGGGTGGCCTCACTGCTTTTGGGCCTGTGGGAAGACAGCTCATTTTGATGGCAGAGCATGGCTGGGGAATCTACAAAGAGACTTAGGGGGAGTTTATCCCCAACACCCTCAAAGCCATGCCTCTTGTGGTGTCATGCCTTCCCACTGTGTCTGTCTATCAAAGGTTCCACTACCTAGCTGTAGCACCATGGCTGGGCCCATGCCTCATACAGGGGCCTTTGGGAGACACTGAACTCAATCTGCACCTTCTTTCCTTCCCTGGAGTTTGGATGTCAAGAAATCAAGCTGATGACATTTGGCTCAAAGCCCAACCCTTTAATCCCAAAGTCAGCCTTTCCAGCATAGCCAGCTTCACCCTACATCACCACCCGTGAACTAAGTGTGGCAGCAGGGCCCGCCAGGAAGCACGCAGATGCCCCTGAAAAGTTCCAAAGGCTTACAGGCTTTCTCTCAGAAAGCAGAAACAAAGACCGACTGGACAAATACTTTATTCTGCAAAAACCCCTAAGCATAAAGCAAAAAGGCAGATAAAAAGCAGTAATGTTGATATGAAACAAAGCAATCGATTAAAATGTGCCAGTCCTCAAGCTGGGGACACTACATAGCATTTGACATCACTTAAAGATCTACAGACTGGAAAATGTCACTCTCAGAAGGCCAGTTTGTTCTTGAACCAAATGTTAGGCTTGTACTTTCTGGTAAATAGGGCTCTCCACCCACTGTAGAAAAGCAGAAATTCCCTTGGACCACCTAGAAAGGCACATAAAGATGGGCACAGTCAGCACATCGGGCCTCTGGCATATCTGAGAGGCTGAGAAAGCAAGCTGTAGCACCAGGCTTCAGAAATGCAGTCCCATGGGCCAGATTAGGAGCTGGGAGCTTGTTAAAAACACATCACCATCTGCAAAACCACACAAGATCTGGGACTTCGAGAACCTGGGGTCTTCTGGGAAACACTGAGGTGCCAGCAGCTGACAGACAAAAATGACAAGATGGTCGCTATAAGCTTGCCTGCCATCTTGGGAAGGCAAGGTGTCCAGCATGCGTGCCGTTCGCTCGGAAGTGAGCTCATTTTGATGGCCACACGCACGTTCCTGTTCCTTCATGTTCACGTGCTAAGACGTGTGCAGTGCTGTGGACGAGAAGCAGACCACAATTTTCCTAACGCAGGCGCTCGAACTAAACTGAAGATGTTCTGAACGTCTGCCCACTCAGTACGGATAAGCAACTATCTTCCCACAGAAACTTCTACTCTCTAGATAAGGAAGAACGTTACCATTAAATTTTTAACAAACAGGGCTAGGGAGACAGCCCAGTCAGTAATGCACCACGCCTAATAACAGTATGAGGGCCTTAGTTCAATCCCGAGAACCCACATTTTAAAAAGTAGAAAGGAAAAGCTAGGTGGGGTGGCACAACCTTGTAATCCTGGCACTGGGAAGGCAGAGACCAGCAGATCCCTGGGGCTCACTGGCTAGCCCTCCTAGCTTGCTTGACGATCTCTAGGCCAGCGAGATACCCATCTCCAAAGAAATGAACAAAAAGCTAGACAGTGCATGACACCCAAGGTTGCCCTCCAGGCTCCATACATGTGCGTCCACACGCCCAAACATGCATGTGCACACACTGTTACTGCAGCCTTTAAATACACACATTTCACAATTTCTGTGTCTCCAAAATTTGGCGACTCTTCCAAATGGTGCTATCTTACAGTTCTAATCGACAGCATCTTTCCTATAGCATTTTAGATTTAGATGAAATATAAGCAACTGCTATTTGAAAAAAATGTTAGGAGTCAAAGCATTCAAAAGTTGAAGCAACTTACTGTCCTGGGAGCTTGTGGCTTCAGAGCACAGGAAGGAGGAGGCATCCGACTTGTGGAGTGGCTAAGGGAAATAAGCCGACACCCGGTGGTGACTTGACGGCTCTAACATACCAGTTTCCCTCCTATCTCTTTAAAAGGCAAATTCTAACAGAGTTTTAAAAAGTGGTAATCTATCTTTACACTTCTGAAGTTAGCCCAAGCTAGCTATGATGGCGTGTTAGCTTTACAGACAATTCAGTTCCATGTTTTTCTCTTTTTAAATGTGTGTGTGTAGATGATCACACACATATTCGTGCTCATGTGTGTGAGGGGGATACACGCCTGCCACAAAGCATGTATAGAGGTCAGAGAATAACTTTGGGTGCCCTTACCTTCTACTTTGAGCCTCTTGTTTACCAGATCATACACCAGGGTAACTGATTCTTTTGCCATTTCCTCACGGGAGCAATGGGATTACAGATGCGTACCATCTTGTCCAACTTTGCATGTGCTTGAGTGCAAGTGTGTGCATTTAGAATTTTTTTAAAAATCTGAGCCTATTTTACATGTTGCACAATTTAAATATAATTTGCACAATTATAACCAACTTCTGTTATACTTTATCTCCCTACAACCATCTCATTCTGAATTTATATCCTCTTTTTAAAAATAAATTTTTTTCAGGACTTATTCACCTATGAACCCACAGAGGCTGTGGCAGCCAGCACAGGCCTCCAAGCGTCTGCACCAGGTGGGGCACCTGGAGCAGAAAGGAGAAGTGGACACACATCTCCATTCCATCTCCAACAGAGAGCCACTTGTAAATGAAACATGAGCTTTCTCCAATGGTGTCTCATGGCTGGGCCCCACGGCCCGCAGTAAATGAAGTCAATGGTGATTTTGTAGACTTTTTCTCTCATGTTGTTTTGTTTGGTCTTTTTTCCCCCTTACTGGCCTTTTGCTTGTATATTATGGTTTCTGATTTTGTGTTGTTTCTTGTGTTTCTCTCTTTTTGATATTTGTTTGCCTGTTTGTTTTCTAAAGAGAAAGTGTGTCTGATCTGAGAGCAGTTGGGGAAGGCAAGGAGTGATCAGAATATGTTGTATGAAGAACATTTTTTTTTTCATTGAAACTGGTTTATGGTAAAATTTCTTTCCAGAGATTGGTTTATTTTTGTTTTATGGGTGTTTTGCCTGAATGTGTGTCTGTGAACCATGTTCGTGCCTGTGCCTTCAGCGCCAGAAGAGGGAGTCGGAGTTTCTGAAATTACAGTTGCAGCTGCCATGTGGGTTAGTCAGGTGGCACGCCTGTAATCCCAGCAGTTGGGAGGCAGAGGCAGGCGGATCTCTGAAGTTTGAGGTCAGAGTGAGTTGCCATGTGGCTGCTGGGAATAGAATCCAAGTCCTCTGGAAGTCAGTACTCATAACCACTGAAACGTCTTTCTAGCCCCACTTTTTTTCTTGTCAGATATTTTACAAAAGAACCAATTTTTGTCTTTTTGAATAAAGTATCTCTGTTTTCTCTTATTATTTTCAGATGTTATTGTAGATGCTCGTTTTAAAACTCTATTTGGGTTTCTTAGCTCCCTACCTCTTTTCCAGCCTCCCCCTACCCCCACCCCAAGTAGGAGAGAAAGAAGGTTAGGAGAGATGGGACATAAAACTCTTTAGACTTAGTTCCAGTTGGTTAGGGTCATCCAGTTCTTTGGGAAAACACCAATCTCAGTTGTCAAGATCTCCATCAGTCCACAGAACCAGAAGCCTTCTTCTCTCTCTGTCTGGCTCCTCAAAGCCTCTTCCTCTCTCTGGGCTTTGGTATTTATGCTTTCCAGAGTCCTTGAAATTCCACTATCTCCAGTTGGCAAAGACCGAGTCCCTCTGAGTCGAACGAGGTTGTTATCAGCTGTGGATAAACTAAGGTGGTCCCATATCCCACACTTAGGATTAAAACAAAAACTTGTTTACATGACAAAACTGAGTTTTTAAAGAAACCAAAACTTCCACTACATATAATAAAACGTTCGGAAATTTCATTTACGTGTATGTGTATATGCCTGGATGTATGTATGAACAGCACATGCATGTAAGTGCCCAGAGAGGCTGGAAGAGTGTGTTGGGTCCCTCAGAGTTTGAGTTACAGGCAGTTGTGAACTGGCTGGTGTAAATGCTGGGAATTGAACCCAGGTCCCTGCAACAGCTGCAGGAGCTTCTAACCACTGAGCTGTTTCTTCAGCCCAGCACATTATGTCTTACTTATATGTCTACAAGTTTACTCTTCGGTTCTTTATCTAGCTGGTCCACCAGGCTGGTGTGGAACTCTGGTGATCCTCCTGCCTCAGCTTCCTGAGTGCTGGGATGCCAAGCCGGAGTTATCCAGCCCCAGCCTGAATCTATCTCTGCATGCTTTGAGTACACACTCTGTGGTAGGAGGCTGTTCATCGCAAAGCTCTCACATTTAGACCTTAGAACTGTGAGCTAGGTAAACTTCTCTGCAGGTACCGAGCCTCAGCTATTTTGTTACAATAACAGAAATCAGATCCATAGAGTTTCACTGTTTACTTCACAGCTATTTGTAACTTTAGGGAAAGTCTAATCTTAGCATCTCTGAACTTCAGGTTCCCCACTGCCTTCTTAAAGGGATGTTTCTTTCAAATTATTTCCAGGAAAAAAAGATAAGAATGGAAGACAGTGGGCTGAGAGGAAAGGGAGGGGCAGGAGAAAGGGAAAGATGTTTGTGAACTTGTTACCCACTGTTACTGCTCTCCTGTTGTATAACCAGATCATCATCAACATTTCTATTATTTCTGCATCATGTTCTGTAGATAGACATTAACTTTTCCGTCATTTAAGAAAACTGTAAGCATAAATGACACAAACAAACCTGTTTGAAGGGAGATGCACTTCAACATTCAAGGCCTTCCATTCTTACTTTTCAACACAAAATGTTACATCTTCGTTACTCTTCACACAGCTTCTGTGAATTTGGAGATGTAACATACAGGAACTGACAATCTGCCACCAAACACAAAGTGAACGGAAAGCAACTCTGGAAGGATATCTGTGACCTTATTTTGAATGTTACCTAAGAGTCATACAGATTAGCTGGTCTCACAGGGGATTATAGGCAGAGAGAGTTTCCCAATAGAAGGCTCCAGAGCCGGGATGGAGAACAAGCACATTTTTCAAAAGGCAGCTGTCTAAAGTAAACAATTTTCAGAAACGATTTACAAAGTGTGGAAAGAAACATGGGCCTCCCGTTGGTGTGTCCACCTCAGTCACACACACGAATCACACACTCACACACAAACCACACATCTCACACGTAAACCACACAATACACGTATGCAAATCACACATCTTCACACTTATGCACAGAGGTGCATCACAGACATGCACGTACACACAGTCATCACACACACCTATCACTCACATGCAAAAACTCATGAGCTCCTGAGCATTTGTACACACACACACACACACACACACACACACACACACACACACACACACACATATTTCACTGTCATTCATATAAGTCCTAAAAAGTTTAAAAGTCTAGGGGGAAAAAAAACTGTCCTGGAAAAATAACAGCCAACAGAATTTGATTTAACTGCAAAGGAGCAACAGAATTTATTGACCAAATTTAAACACAATAGTTAAAATGGCAACATTGTATTTTCATTGTAAGATGAATGAAAGAGAGCCCATTAGTTCAACCTGTTTACATTTGTTAAAAGAGTGACTATCAAAACCAGCAGCATGCACAGTAGTACATATGCACAAAATGGAATTATATCAACAAATATACAAAATATTCAAAATAAAAATATTTACAGGTTTAAAAATATAAACATTGATTCATCTATTCCATTAGACCATTGGAGTGGTGAAGGAAAAAGGACCGTAGTGGTGTTTAGAACCCTTCTTTGAAGTAGGTTTGGAAAGCATAGAGTTCACTCTAGGAGGCTAATGTTTGATGTTTTTCAGGAGATTAACATTCTAGTATAAAAATAATATCTACAAACCTACCAGTTACTAACAATTCTCCTGTGCACAGAAACGATGCAGCCACGCCCTGTCCTCAGAGGCTCTCCTGTCAGGAAGACTGCTAGAGAAGTGGAGTTTCTGCTTGGCTTTCCTTAGTCACTGCTGCTGAAGAACCTGCACTTCCTTCTATGCACTGAGATGCTGTATGGGAATCAGACAGGCGTTCACCAGAGGCTAGTGGGTCGCTGATGACAAACAAAACCCACGGGGTTACAAGTCAGAGCCATTTTCACTGCTATCTTCTTAAATCCACCACTATTAATCAGATCAGCTCGGCTAAAAGTTTATTCTGGAAGCGACGGCACTGTTCGGTAGTTCTCAATTAGGAGTTAGGAGCATTGGTTAATTCTACCTATGTGACAGTGCTGTGTTCACCCACCATGCCCCTGGGCCCCTGGGCCAAATGTGTTTCTAGTATTTCTACTTTCGTTTAAGTGACCCAGATTTGAAGATGTCTGAGTGCATCTCAAGAACCAGGAACCAAGGCTGCATTAGAAATATGTGTTCTTGTATAGAGGAGAAAGTTCATTATTAACCCCCCCCCCAACATCTGCTGGCCTACAGTCCAAAGGGGTAAGAGCTCGCATTGATTCGCCCACTGTGTGCCATTACTACACAGAGGCAGGGGACAAGTTGACCAAAGGTGGGTGGCATGTGTACGAACAAAATAATCTCATTAGTTGTGACACTGATGCAGTTTCGAACTGATTTTCCCTAAATACTGAGAAAAGCTTCTCACTGGGATCAAAGAGAAAGGAAACCACAGCAAAGCCTAATGGATTCCCCACTGAAATTGCTTTTCTGGCTATATTATTGGCAAAACAGAGATAAGATTATACAGTTCATAAGTACAATCTAAAGAACTGGAGGATATGGCCCCAAATTTTAACCAGCCTAGCTAGGAAAAAAAGCTGGCTTGTTTAACCTTTTAGACTTGTAATGCAGATTTTTTTTTTAATGAAAGCTGTTGATGGCTATTTAAAAACCAAGTTGTTTTACTTGAAATCATCATTTAAATGGCATCTACCATCATAAAAATGGAGTTTGATTCTTATAGTTGGGAACTTCAGTTGGTTTCTTGCTTTAAATGATTAATTCAAAAGGTGAGTGTTGGCTGAAAAAAACAAAAGCAAATCTCCAATTAAAGCCTGGGTTTCGGAGTCAGGTTCAAACTCTGCCCCCGTTATTCACAGAGTGACTCGGGCCTCAATGATCTGCAACCATCTCAAGAATTAGTTTCTTCCTCTGGAAAATGAAGCCAAAACAAACCGGGCATGCTTCTTGTGAGCTATGAAGATAACACTGGACAACAAGTGTTTTGCTTCATCTCTAAACACTGCAGAAAACACAGCCTGTGGAGGCTAGCTGAATTAGCCAGGAAATGATAGGATGTGCTCAGTAAACATCAGTTGAGTGAGTTAATGAAACGGAAAAGGTAAATCGAGATCCCAGGGCCACTGAGGATGGATGGCTTACAAGGAAGATACTTGCATCTGGGATTCAGAGTTGGACCAGGACAAGGACAACTCAGCTGCTCCCTGTTTAGGCAGACAACAGACCAAAGTTGATGGTGGGGAAACTGGGCCCATGTGAACTGCTGTAAGGGGTGCAAAATGGCGCATCTGCAGTGGGAAACAGTATAAACGGTCCTCAAAGGCTTCAGAAATAAAATTCCTGTATGGCCCAGCAATTCTGCTTCGGGGTATTTATATCAAAGGCCTTGAGGTCGGAATCTCGAAAAGCTTTTTCTAGTCTCATGCACACTGGGGCATTATTCACAGTATCATGTCTGTTGACAGGTGGCTAGACGAATAAAATGCGGTATATGTGTGGCACAATGAAATTGGCAGCCAGAAAGGGAGGACTAAATACATGACAAGGTGGATGTTGCCCCTGGGGGTGCTATGCTCAGGTAAATGCGCAAGTCATAAAAGCACAAAATCTACCAGGTCCCACCGTTTCTGAGGTATCTAAAACAGTCTACAGAATGGTGGTTGTCAGGGTTGGAAGGGAGCACAGGGAGCTGCTGATCAGTGAGCAATCAAGTGCCCGTTATTCAGGCTGCATGAATTCACGCCATCAGCAGTGTGCCTACAGCTGTGTGAACTGTGTCGTACATGTACAAATTGAAGAGGGCAGACTTCATGCTGAATGTTCTTACTACAATGAAAATACACAGAATACTCAGAACAAGACTAGTCTAGGCTTAAGGTAGGAAAACAAGTGAAGCGTGCCTGGAATGGGCAAAATCCTTTCAGGGAAGAAGTGTTGCCATGACAACAGAAGAGACTTCTGTCTGTACTTTCCTTGTTAATCTCTAGAAGGAGAGGGTGCTCCAAAGAGGAGGAAGCCAATTGTTTGCGTATGGCCCACAAAGGAACAGGGAGCTGCAGGTTTTCCTGTGTGTGACCCAAGCACCAATGTCTCAGACACAAGGCTCATTTTATCAGTTTGGAAGTGAGTTGGCTTTTCCTGTTAGAAGTGAAGTGAGGCCAATGGTTTCAGCAGCTTTTAGCTCTGTGTTACCCCAGAACATTAAACAGTTTATAGCCTACCCCTAGAGACTAAGGAAAGAGGGAAGTGCAGAGAGAGAGAGAGAGAGAGTGCAGTGAAAGGGTCAAAAGGAACAAGAAATCTGAATTCAAGTCCTACCAGGGAGACAGTTTCACCTCATATGGCTGTGAAGAGGAAGGAGAAACTCTCAATAGTGTTTCCAGCAACCCTTGCCCAGGAGAGCTGAGCCAGCGTTGGCTACTGTCAGAAGTTTTAGAAGCACCTGTGTGGCTTGATTTACTCCCCCACCCCCAGTCTGCTCCAACGTGCAAACTATAAGTGATGCACACAAATGCAAGACATGCAAAGGGGACATGGGTTTAATGAACACTGGGAAAATCCAATGGCAGCACAGCAACATGTAAGCCCCCAACTGGATTTTTTAAAATTAAGTAGTAGATACAGTACATGCCCTGGAAACAAGTGTTTAAGAAGATGTCTCAGTGGAGGTGAGCCAAGGCCTCACACTCCCAGTACAAGGCAGACAATCTGCAATGACTTGGAAGCAAGGAAGCAGCAAAGCATATTAACACAATCCAGAAGGCCAACAACATGGGGAACAACTATGCTGAAAACAAAGGGAGAGATAAAGCCACGTGAGTCAACCTCTTCTGATAATCCTCTCGGTGAGGAGCTTCCCCAAGTAGACCAGAGAGATGGCAGCAATGAAAACTCTTAGAAAGTTTGGTCAGAGAAATCATAACAGCTGACAGAGACTTTTGACCTTGACAAATGAATCAGCAAGGGGCTCCTTGCATATTAATTTCAATGAATGAAAAATGTGCAAGACATCGTCTGCACAGGTTACACAAGGAATGTATATTTGCATGTCAGTAGGCAGACGTTTGTGCAAAATGCATCTCAAGAAAGTCCTGATGATCTGTATTCCATTACTATTACATGAAGTAATAAAAATGTATTTCCTCTTGTGATTATTTGAAATGCTGTAGTAAACAGAAATGTCTCCCACTTCTTGGTGAAGGAGAATAAGCCCCACTGCCGGCAGAATCAAAGCAGGGCTAGATTGGCTTTAAGTTGAGTGTGTGTGTGTGTGTGTGTGTGTGTGTGTGTGTGTGTGTGTGGTGTTGTAGATATCTCAAATACAGGTTGTCTTTGTGCAGAGCCATTAAACTGACAAATTTTTCCCAGCAATGGCTTTGGCTTTTTGCCCTTTCCTCCTTTCCTTTTAGGCAGTTCTTTGCCCCAAGGGTGCCAAACCAATGGACCTTAGAACTGTACATACCAAGAAAGCATAATTTGTTCATGTCCGACCTTTATCTAAAAAACAAAACAAAACAAAACAAAACAAAAGAAACCAGCAAAAGTTCTGTGCAGTCCTCACCAGACTATTCAATAACAGATTCATAAACAGTTGCCTGCAAATCTAGAAATGTCTTGCATTGAAGATAAAGTAACCCTTGGCACAAGAAAGCAACTCTGATCCCTTTTCTGTGTTTGGAGAAGGCTGACTATTGTCCCACTTGCTAATGACTAAGGACATTTAATTCCTGGCCAAGTCCTTTACTTGACTGGAATGGCTGCTGTTCTTACATGTTCAGGGTAAAAGATAAAAATCAGGAAAAAAAAAAGTGTGGTGACAAGAATTTTGTAAGCAAAACCTTTGTAAGTCTTTTGTGGGTGATTAGTTTCCAGGGAAAATTAAAGTAAATCTTGCTAAAATTTTTCTTCACTCACAAAGAGAGGATGGCATAGTGGGTGAAGGCAGAGCATTTGGAAGAGTGGCTCCTGCTACTTCAGTAGCCAGCTGCCATTCCTCTGACAGTGTCTGACCCCATTCTTCCTTTGCTGCCTTTCCTACACAGCTGAGCAGGAGCAGACGAAACCCAGCCACGAAGTCATGCAAAGGTGAATAAATATAATCTCTGCAGGGAAAAGCACAAGGAAAAAAAAAGCTCCTTTGTTTCCTGCTAGAAGCAAAATCTATATTCTCTCCAGTTCTAGGGGGAAAGAAACTGCATTTGAGGGTCTAAATATTTCTATCAATATTATTCAAATTTAAAGTCTCTTCTCAAGGGCAGAGATGATTTTCAAAATATTGCCAAATCTCAAGTATTTTGAGATGTCTTTTGTCTGTTGTTTTTTGTCCAGATGAATTCCTGAGCATGTGAGATGCTTGGGCGGTTTCTGATAATGAGTCCAGAGTGCTTAGGGTGATGAGGACAGAGAGGGTCTCATCTAGAGACATGGGAAATTAAAATTTAAAGCATTGCTTTGAGATAGCATCAAGGACCTGAGACAATGCAGTAAAAGTCAGCAACCTGACCAACTAAGGTATGCAGCAGGGCCCCTCCTCTGAGGGAATAGCTACAAATCACAAACGGAAACACTCCTCTATGCCTTATCAACTTTTCCTCGATGCCCACTTATTTTTGCTTCCTTCGTACTATTAAAATAAGTTTTTCATATATTTAGCTTCTTTTTTTCTTTTATAAAATATAACTAAAATCTTAAAACACAAAATAGCAGACCATTTCTTAGTCATCTCTCTAGAACTCAAATTACACTGTGCTCATATCATTCACACACATGCAGGGTCCCTGGGATCTGTGCCATCTCCCTGGTGGGCGGCAGCACCTCTGGTAGAAGCTCCGGCCCTCTGAGATGCTCTGAAGTGCATATCCCCAGAAGGATATCAGTTTAATCAGCAGACACTAATAGCATTCTAGGAAGCCCTTCACTGTGTCATTCAAACTGCCAAGGCATCAACCTTTCATCTGAAATATTAGAAAGCATATATCGAACCAAACTGCTTCTCAAAAGATAATTTAGTAGAATGTTTACACACTTAGGCTTGGTAGTATCATGTGAAGAACATACTTGTCTCAGGAATAGGTTTATATAGCAAAAGTCAATAGTTTTAAACTTGTATTTTTCTATTATTTCTTGGAATGTTCATTTTGGACTTCCTATATTTGGGGAAATGGTTGGATCCAACATTTTATAAACCAGGTAAAAATCTCTGGTTTGGGCTGAGAAACAGACTCTTAACCAAGACCAAGCAAACCATTGTTCAAGGGCATCAATCCTATACATATATGTATATAATACAATACATTTGTATTGTGTTTGTGTTTGTGTGTGTGTAAAAAAACCCTAATAAATCAAAAGCTGCACTGCCCCAGGCTACGGTACATAAAGAACCTCAATGATTTATTATCATATCCAGCTATAAGACTGGACTTTAAATTCTATATAATTGACGGGCTGTAAAATGTTAGCCATGAGATAAACTGTAAAATATGCTTTAGCGACACAGAAGAAGGCTGACATTTACAAACATCAAAATACCGTATAATTAGCATTTAGTGAGATCTTTCCTTGATCCTGAATTTTGCACCGAGAGGGAGGGGTGGATCCAAAAATACACAAACAAACAAACAAAAACACATAAACTACTAGTGAGCTTTTTATTTCTCCTCAGACAAATGATCTGAACCAGCCAAACCTTCTCTGTTTTCTAGAGATAGAGCTTTACCTATTTGCATATCTGGCAACCGGAAGCCGAGGGACTTTCTACCAATCAGCAGTCCCTTCGACTCATCACATAGCTACATGGATCTTTGAGCTTTTCAGGTGTTTTCCACATAAGGATAAAGCAAAGTCACCCCTCCCCGTTTATTTTTATTGGAAAGAGAGGCAAGAATCCTGTTGTTTAGTGATTCCTCAAGGCCCTCCTGACTCTAAAAAAGCCTGGTAGCTTGGTGTTATTTGTTTGTTTGTTTGTTTGTTTGTTAATTAGATCTGGTTGAATCTTATTTTCTGCAAAGGCAAGAAAAGGTGACTTCTGAGTGATCCGTGATTTAAGGGGGAAAAGATTTTTTTTTTAAAGGTTAAAAGAAAAAGGAAAGTGCTAGAAAAGACTTCTCAGAAACTTATCTGAACTCCAGGTGTAACATTTGCGGGCTGTCCTGCCCCTGCCTGCAACAAAGACTTCTAGGCCATATGGAGAAGGGTGGGTCTAAGTCTTGGCTTTGGGGAAAACAAACTTCCTTCATTGGTTTCCAGGGGAAAGTTGTATTCCTTAACATATGGCCCATCCATCCTCCTTGGCCTTGGAGACCTCACAACTTTTTGGCACTGTCATGGCATGCTGCTGCCCTGATGGTGGTTCCAGCCAAGCCCCGGTTGCTGACCCTCCGGACCAGCACTTTGGAAACAGGGATTTTTGTTCTGGGCATCTCACTCCTGGCTGGTTGCTGGTGCACCACAGGATGGCTGGACGGAATGTTGGAGAGATGCTTGATGCTAATCGGGATTTTAGAGTCCTTCAGCAAGCTGCCTGGTGTTCTCAGAGGACAGGTGATGGTGCCTGGAGACACGGGCTTTAGCCGGGACAAGCAGGGGGGGTCCTCCGTGGCAGGAAGAGGGGCTGGACTTCCTTCGGGTTCCGCATAAAGGTCGTAGAGAGCATCGCCGCTGTCGCTGTCCCTAGCAATGGCCACCTTCTTGCTGCTGCTGGCACTCTCTTCTTCTGGGCCAGGAGTGTTGGAATCCCAGTAGCCCTCGTCGCTGTTAGGGACGCCGCCTTCTTGATGCTCCTTCTCTGGCTGTTTGGGCTCCTCCTTCTGCTGGGACTCCATGGGGATCCTGTGGAGCCTCCTGCGCTTGACCGAGGACACATCCTTGTCCACCTCCCCACACCGGGCATCAGCGGAGGTCTCAGGGGCCAGCTTGGTGTCCAAGGCGGTGGCGGCCTTCGCCGCGCCCTCTTGGGGTCCTTGTCCTTGGTCCTCACTCTGGGACAACATGTCCCAGAATTCCGGGAGATAGGTGTCGTCCACCTCGTCCGGGCTGGCCATCTCCTCCCCTCCTCCTTGGTAGGCCACCACGCTGGGGTTCTTTTTAGAGAGAACTGGCTTGCCTGGCCCGGGGGCATGCTTGTCACAGCTGGGGCCTGCCTCTTCTTCTGGGTCTGCAATAATATCTCCACAGCCTGTAAGAGAGTCAAAGCTTTTCAGTGAAGTCACGTCAGAAAACATCAAACAAATACGATCTGCCGACGGGTCTGAGGGTGGATCAACAGAGGAAGGGTCAGGGACGGCAGACGCCCGGCCGCTGCCACCTTCGGAGTCGACAAGGGGGACGGTCTTTATCGGAACGTCACCTGTCCTGGACGCATCCTCGGCCTCCTGGACCTCACCGGCTCCCGACTCGAGGGCTGCCCCGGGCTTCTCCGCGCGCCGATGCCCCTCGGCGTCCTCTCCCCGGGCGCTCTGGTCGCCAGGGCCGGAGGGGCTCGCGGCCTCGAGGCAGGTCCGCGCCGGGACGCGCTCGGCAGATGCGCGCGCCTGCTCTCCCCCTGCGGGCTCACCTGCTGCGTGTCGCGGGGCGTCCTGGCCCGAGCTGTCCGGGCGGCGCGCGGCTCGGGGCGGCTCCTCCTTGACGCACTCCAGGCTGGCGGTGAGCGAGCCGGGCAGGACCAGGCTTCCCGGGCCCGCCGCGCGCGCCGCCTTCTCCTCCTCCTCCTTGCCGCGCTTGTCCCTCCGGTGCCAGCGCATGCTGCTGAAGATCCCTTTCAGTCCCCTCTTTTGTTTGCCGCCAGCCTTGCTCGCCTCGGCGGGGTCTCCCTTGCCGGTCTCGGATCGCCCGTTCTTTTTGAGCAGGGAGAAGAAGCTGTGCGACTTGGCTACCGAGCTGCTGGCCAGGGAGCCCAGGCCAGGCCCGGCGGCTTTGGGGGGCACGGTGCTCGGCCGGGCCCCGCCGTGATCGCCCCCGCCGGGCGGCTCCTCCTTCTTGCTGCCCTCCAGCACCAGCACCTCGGCTAGTCCGTCGTGGGTCCTGCTTCTCACCATGCCCGCCGGCCCCGCGCTCTTCCCATCCCCTTTGTTTTTGACCCCAAAAATGCTGGGCATGGTGCCCCCCGATTTCCTCTTCTTGAATAACTTGAACGCAGCCTTGTTGATCTTCCCCGACGGCGGCTCTGCGGCGGGCGTCTCCGCGGCGCACTCACAATGCGAGTCCATGTCTGCGGCGAGGGCCCCGGCCTGCTCCTGCCTCCTGCAGACCCCCGCGCGCGCGCCGCCGCGCTCGCTGACAGCCGCGCCGCCGCCGCGGCTCCTGCCCGTCTCCATGGAAACCGAGCGGGCTCAGCCGCTGTCGTCAGCCGTACGCTCGCGCCAGGCCACTGTCACCCGCGTTCTAAATCAACCTGAGCTGCTCCCGCTGCTGAGCTGTGGCTGCTGCCACTGCGGCGGCTGAAGCGCGCAGACCGGACTATCTCCCCTCCTGCCGAGAGCTTATATAATACCCTGGGCGCCACATAGGTTTTTGTGTAGCAGAAGCCTTCATCGCCGCCCTGAGCTGAAAGAAAAAATAAATAAAAAATAAATGAAATTCGCAGTTATGAGCAATCGGATCTCAGTGTGTGGATTCTCACCAGCTCAGGTCACTACTCTAACTTAGCCTTTTCCGGGGAGCCCAGTTTCAGGCATCGACACATGCTCCCCTGCACCCACAAGAACAATGCCTTTTCCTTTACCATCTATCTCTGGCTTCATGCAGCCTCCTGTCTTCCCCGGATCCTTCACATAAGTTAGCATGTGGGCGTAAACCCAGGAGGCACCATGCCAGTCTGCCCACGCCCGTGTCCGGTCCGGTGCTTAGTGTGGTCCTCAGGTTGATGCCGCTTTCTGATCACGTGGATCTGATTGCCTGTTACAGAAGCAACAGCCATCAGTCAGATAACAATTAGCAGCTCTCACGAAAGTGCAACCCGTCCCTGGCGGAAGTTTACTGGTCCTTTGGGAAACCATGAAGCTCTTATCTCACACCCCAGTGACATGGGGCTTAAGTCACAGAACTCACTGTCCAGCTTACAGTTGGTCACAATAGATTGAGCACACTGAGAACTTAGCTTGGAAAGCTCTGGTCTCTCTACAGGTGGGCCCTAGAGGCCTGGGCTCCATCTTCCTTCATCTTCCATTGAGGGGTATGGTATGTATGCTTCACTCTGTGCCACCCTGGCATTGGCTAGCAACACCCCAAGACCCACTTGCCACCTTCTCCAACAGGAGGAGTGGGGGGATGGAGTCAGAGGTCCCTGAGGTGGCTCTGACACCACTGATCTAGAGACAAAGAAAACTCCACTCCAGAGAACAATCATGTCTGGGGAATTTTTCTGTGTTCTGACATTGAAGACGACCACTAAAATTATGACTTGTCCTGATCAAGGGCTTCCTCGCAAAATAGGGATTTGGAAAAACTTCATGTTTTCTAATGTTTAGTAACATTATTCTTAAATATTATTTGATTATATATACTATTTACATATGAATACAAATGCCAGTCTTTCCTGCTTCTCTTTTGTTTATTTTCTATGAGTTACTTATGCAGATTCAGGAGCTGGCCAAGGCGGCTTCCACGGTTCACATTTAGGCCATGGAGTTGAGAGTAGTTATATCGCTCTTTGTCATTTTGATGAAAAACTGCTCCAAACTGAGGCTAGGTTCTATGGACTGTTCGGCTTTCAGAGTTCAAGCCCCACTAGCTCTCTCCACCTATTAACTCTTTATGAACAGGATGTAAGACAGACGTTTTAAAATGATTTTTCTTTTCAAAATATTTATTTCTTTTCTATGAGTGTGGTGTGTGCACATGTGCCACAGTGGAGGAGAACTTATGGGAGTTTTCATCTTCTACCAGGTGGGTCCCAACGATCAGTTTGTCAGGCTTGGTGCCAAGACTCCATACCTACAGAGCTGTCTCACTGGCCCATTTCTTAATATCCTAGTTGACTATTTGACATAATGGAATAGAGCCCCATTTGCCCTGCAAAGCATGAGGTGTGAAGAACTATAAAGAGAAAGTCATTTGTTATTTCTTTGAAAGCTTTTGGAAGCCTGCTTTATTTCTTTAAACATGCCACACCATACCACACACACACACACACACACACAACGCACAATGCTGGCTAGATATGTGGGTTACTATAAAAGTAACTATGTCATTCTGAAATTGCTTCAGAGCACAATTGGGAAGAAGAAGCAGCCTGGAAAAAGTCCAGGTCTCTGAGCCTAAGAGTTGGAGAAGGTGGCCTGCTTACCCAGGAGAGCACTGCCATCCACCAAGACAGGCCAAGTGTAACTCATCTACATAAGAATCCTTGATTCCCCAGGGAGAAAACTGACCAAGGAACTGGGGTTTCTGCCATTCCATTGGGACACAGATGCTCAAAGGGAAAGGGACAAAGCCTTCAGTGTAGGGAAGGCTCCTTGGTGCCAAGTCCTCCCCCTGTGGAGGAAGGAAGCAGGATGCTGCAGTGCTAACCACTGCAGCCAACAGACAAAGGTGAGCTATAGACTGACCGAGGACTCCCAACTCCCCCCCCCAGGTGGGAGAGAGCATTTTACAAGGAAGTCCTCAAAAGGACCACACAGGTTGGGCAGAGGGCGGCATCAGCAGGATGTCTGATGGTTTAGAGCCCAAAGCATGCTGCTGAGTGGCAGGCTGGATTGAAAGGCCAGTGTATGGATTAAGGCAGATTGTTCTTCACAGAGATGGGCAAGAGCCAGGCCTAGTGGTGCAGGCCTGGAAGCTCAGCTACATGGGAGTCTGAGGCAGGAGGATTGAAAGATGAAGGCTTGATGGGATTGAAAGACGGGCTATAGAGAAGTGTCAAGACCAGCCTGGGCAACCTTAAAAGACCCTGTCACATGAAAAGTAAAAGGAGCCTCAAGATATAACTAAGAGCTAGGCAGTTTTCTATTTTGCCCTAGGCCATAAAATCAAACCCCATCCCCACCACCTCCACAGAGTGGGGCAAGCAGGGATTATTTTTGTACAAAATAAGAGATTCAAGGTGATTTTTACCCAGAGGCACCCAGGTTTTTTTTTATCTTCTTTTATTTTATTTTTCTCTCCTCTATATAGGCTTGATTTAGAGAGTGAAGGCTAGAGAGAATACAAAGGGGGCTGAGGGGAAATGTCCAGTGGCAGCTGCTCCAAAATAATTATGGCCTCCACAAACAATGAGCAGGACTCTTTGTTGGAAAGCATGTGTGAGTGCTGCTTTTTCAGAACAAGGGAGGGCTCATCACTGAGTTGGGACTTTTCTCTCTGGATGAAGAGGCTCAGAACAAGAAAAGGGTAGGGAAAACCACTTCAGAGAACCAGCATCCTCCTAGTTGCCACCATCCTTTCCTGTGTGTACTGTCTTCAGCACAGCTGAGCCCCTGTCTCTGTCCTAAGCTTGCCAAGCGGAACCACACAGGCACCACCCAGGTGCTTATGGAAAGGTCCTTCCAAGTCCCTGGATGGTCACTGCTGGGGCGGTGGTGCTCCAGGTCACAGTGTTTAGGATGGAAGAGACAATGGCTCTATGTCCATCTGGCCTCCCTCAAACCTTGAAAGTATCTTGTTGTAAAAAAGGTGTTGGGCTGAATAATGTTTTTACTCACCCTGTAATTATTTTGTCGGTATTATTTTTGTTTTGTTTCTTTTAATTTGGTGGTATTATTTTTGTTTTGTTTTGTTTTTAATTCGGTGGTATTATTTAATTTACTGTCACAATCAATAAGACAGACACCTGTTAGATTTTATAATTGCCTTCTTTACCTTAGGCTGGGCAGATACTCCACCTAGGCTGTCTCAGATAGCCTCTCGGCCCTGATCCCATGCCATCTGCCTTAGCCATTCCTATCTGGGCTACCTTCATCCATAATCTTATAAATACTTGCTTATATTTTTCATCTGTGCCTTTCCATGCCATTCTTGGAGTCCTTTCTCCCTACTCACATGGTTCCTTCTCCACACTAAAACATCTTGTCGTCTTTCTTCTTTTCTTCCCGTCTGTCCATCTGCTTCCTGTGAGTCTCCTGTTCCCAAAGCCCAGGAACCTTAGCCATCCCTATCCCATTCGGCCCTGCCCAGGTTTTTAGGCCCTTTAATCAACCAATCAGGAATGTCTTAGGAAGGTTTAGACAACAAGTATAGATGCATCCAGGCAGCAACCATATCTTGAAGGCCAGTAATTAGCATCAAAAGACAAGCATCAGACCAAACTCCAACAGTATTATTCAAGGAGGTCTGGGAAAATGATTCCTGAGTTAGGACAAGCACTTGCCATCTGCAGACAGTTGGCCAGTTTGAATCCACCCCAACTGGAAATGCCCAGCCTGTGCTCTTGTGCATTCTTGCCTATGATACCTCTCCAAGGTGTGCTCTTGAAGAGGGCATGCCAACAAGGGTCAAAGGTCCAACCCAAAGTCTTGTGTGACGGACACAGTGTCCATATGCCCGAGGCCAAGTTGTCACCTGGGTCCAGTCCTCACAGTTTTGTACATGGATTAAAGGTACAAGTGACCAAATACAGGCAAAGTGAGCAGTCTCTGCAATGCTTAGTGGGTGCCCTGGGGATGTGGGCCAGCAGCAGCGGACAGATCCCACATTTCCAGCAGCGGCAGTCAGTTTCCTGGGGCTATGACAGCCGACTACCAGCCTGGGGGCTTAAAAACAGCAGGAACCTATCATCCAGTAGTTCTAGAGGTCAGAAGTGCAAGATCAAGGTTGGCAGTAGGGCCGGTTGTGACTGTAGATCCAGGGAGAGACTGAGCCATGCTTTCCCCTGGCCCTACTTGCTGCTCAAATCCTTCTTCCATGCGTCAGCTTTGAAACATGTCATTCTAATCTCTGCCTCCATTGTCATAGATACTCTCCGTGCCTTTGGTTGTGGTGCTTCTTTTCCAGAATGATGCTAGTTGTATTAAGGATCTACCTTTTGGAGGGGGTGAGAAGGCTCGGTGGTAACAGCACTTGGCGCACAGGCGTGAGGACCTGAGTTTGACCCCTCGGTGTCTATGTAAAAAGTTGGGCATGATGGTAACCTCAGTGCTGTAAGGACAGAGACCAAAAGGATTCCTAGGGATAGCCAGTCGCCAGTCTAGCTCCAGGTTCAGCAAGAGACACGGCATCAGTGGAATAAGGCAGTAAGTGACACAGTGAGGTGCCCATCCTCCTCCTCCACAATCACATATGCGTGCATGTGAGCATCTGTGCACACACTCCATACACATGGTCCATCCTACTCTGATGCAATCTCACCTTATATCTTAGTTACATTGGCAGAGACTATTTTGCATAGGTTAGGACTTCCCCTATCTTTTGAAGTATGCAAGCATTCTCACCTGCGGTGGTAACAGCATCCATCTTTCCTTCAGTCCTTCAACACGGTCACCAACCCCTTTGACTCAGACATTGCTGTTCTGGGACTCAGGCACAGGTAGATTCACAGTGGACATGGGCTGCTCCAATATAAAGGTCCCCTGGAAATACCTGGGCTGTGGATGGGGTTTGTGGGTATGTCAGCGATGTGGAATTGCACTAGAGAAAATGGTGATGGCCAAGAAGAGCTGTCCAATGTGAGACCCATAAGACACTCCAGGACTATCCAGGTAAAATGTAAGTGGGTGTCAGAGTTCCCACGTGGTGGGGTAAATAGAACGAGGGTTCTGTTGACTAGGTTTCAGACAGGTGTCCTGGAACCTAAGCCAGAACAGCCTGAGAAACACCTCACAGGGTCTCCAGCAGACTATTGCTTCAAAACATTTTTTTTTTCTTTTTGCTCCTGCTTCGTTTTGTCAGAGACACTCTCAGGAAAGATTCTATTTTAGAATGCAGGGTGGGATGGGGTCTCTTCAGCTGTCAGCTCCAAGGCGAAGCCAAAAATCAGAGCAAATGAGGTCAAATAGCAGAGGGTGTGCGGACAGGATGCCAGGGCTCTGGGCTCCAAGCAACAGGGGTAGAGGGCAGCCACACTGGCCACGGGAAGTCAGGAAGTCAGCAGGTCCCCATGGAAGAAAAAAAGAAAAGAAAAGAAGACCCCCACAGCTGGACAGGAGAGCCTAGGGCTGGGAGCTGGGGACTGAGGCTGGACAGGGGCTGCAGACCTAAGCTGTATCACAGTGGGTGATGATGCAACGTCCACAGAGTCCATGCCTTGCTCCTGTGGGTACCTTGACTTCTCTTAGGGAAGCTCTCTTCTACATCCACTTCTGACACAAAGTCAGCATCACCCAGGAGCACATACCCCTCAGCACATACCCAGGCTGGAGCCACTCTGAGGGGCTAGAGTAGCTCTCAGGCTCCTCCCCTTCTGCCCCTGCCCCCAGCCATTACAGAAAGCAGCTCTGACCTAATCACAATCCTGAGAGCCATGTGGAACCACTGCCTCCTCTTTCTCAGGGGCAGAATCCCCTCTGCTCTCAAGCCCCCCAGTTCAGGGAGTGTCTCCTCCCTCCTCTTTTGGAGCTTTCCAGGGTGGAGGGTGAGGGGAACAGAGCCCTTCCTGTTCCTGAAGCCCCTCGGCTTGGCTGTTCCTCTCTTTCTGTGATGCAGGCTGACTGTGTACAGGAATGAAGTTTGGTGTGTGTGGGGGGGGATTCTGAACACTCGCCCAATACCACACACCAGTTCCCTTCCGTTTGCCAACGCTCAGAGAAGTAAACTAAGGTCATCATCACCCGCATAAACTTCCGACAAGAAAAACACACATGCACGCCCTCACTTGCACGCACACACGCACATAACACTCATAGGCACACACAGCTCCAAAAGCTGAGAAGCGTATTTTTTTCCTGCACCTCTTTCTCCTTGTTCCAGTGAATTTCCCAGCCCTGGCCCATCACTAAACTGTAGCATACTGCAATAGCAGGTGCTCCAATCTCTGAACAAATTCCTTGAAGTGTTTTTGATTCCCTTTTGTGTACACTCATCTGGGTCCTGGAACACGTCCTCTCACCTCTGGGACTCGAGATTCTCTACACACACCATGCAGTGCTTGGGACCACAGAAGCCCCGCAGATGTTTAAGGAATGCCACAGATGCTGGGACCACTTTCTACACAGTGTCAGTCAGCGTGGTCACTTCGCACACACGGACCCTGTCCGGACTCAGCGGGTAGCTGACAGGGCTGTTGTCAGGTGCGTCTGTCACTTCAGCCAGGGACCGATGAGTCTGAGCTCCACTGGTCTTGTCCCGTGAGAGGTCGTGGACTGATATGTTACGCAGGGTTTCACTAGCTTAGGTATCAGGTGTAGCCCCAAAGTGCCGGACTCAACCCAGCAAAGCCCATTTCTTACTTTCCTGGTTCACTTGTTTCTTCATAGCAAAATCCCACAGACTGAGTTGTTTACAATTGCATTATTATCATATTTATATTCACTTCTATATCATATCCTTACTATCATATTAGTGTGTGTGTTTGTGAGCTACTGTGCACTATGCGGGGCACATAGAGAAGGAGGAGAACAACTCTCAGAAGTCAGTTCTTCCCTTCCACCATGGTCCCAGGAGTCTCAGTCAGTTCTAGCTTTTATCAGCTGAGCCATCTCACTGGCCCCAAGGTGTGCGTAAAGAACAGAAGTGTGCTGTATTCTTCTGGAAACAGGTCAAGGTGCCAGCAGGTGTTCCTTGCCATGAGGGTTTGGCCCTGTGGCTTCTAGACCCCATTATCTACCCATGGTCTCCTTCCCTCTGCCCTCTGCTATAATGGCCCTAATATTAACCACAAGGGCTCCACCCTCATGACCTCATCACCCCCACAGCACTCACCTATCTGTTTGAGACAGGGCTACAAAGAGAGGGAGGGAAATGTGTTCTCACCCAGCCATACAGCAAAGTCCAACAAAGGAGCAAGCAGATGACATCAGACCCTCATAGATCATCCCACTTTTCATCTGCTCGGTAGTCTTATTTCCTTTCCTCTCCCTGTTCCTCAAAACCTGTGTTCAGCCTCTACCACCTGCCAAAAGCAAGGGAAACCCAAACCACCTGCTCTCAGCTTTCAATTAAACGTTTTTGCTTCACCTCTCACAGTCACCAGTTATAGTTAAATAACTATAGCTAGCATACAGAATACATATTTTATTTATCTATTTATCATCTATCTACCTATATATCTATCATCTATATATATTTTTGTTTATTTATTTAGCAGTATTGGAGAATCAAACCCAGAGCCTCCCATATGCTAGACAAACTCTCTAACTCTGACCTCGGCCACTTTTTAATAAAGAGAGTATTGTGTAGCCCAGGCTGCCTCAAACTTTATATATAGTCACCTGGGAATAACCTTAACTTCTGCCGCTCCGGCCTCTTCCTCCCAAGTGCTGAGATTACAGGCATCATGCAAGCTAGGTAAGTAATCTACAAACTGAGCCTGACTGTAGGGAACGTTGCACTTCTGATGTGTGTGTGGCTCGTGGTGATGAAAAGTTTGATCAATAATCAGTCTGAAAACAGCCCCCAACTTTATCCTGAGGGGACCTACTTAGACTTGCTCTCCTGAGCCATACATACCCTTGACCCCACTATGAATGAAGCTCTTCTCTTTTGCCAAAGTCATGGTCTCAATGGTTAGACTGTCACAGGGCTGGCTTGGCAACCCCACTCCCAGCTTTGCTCTCATGTCCCTTTGCCTTTTCCTTAAAGGGCCATGTTTTGAGTTCAAGTCAATACACTTAGCACCTGCATGAAATAGGCTAAATTAAACACCTGGCTGTGGTTATTCCCCCTCCAGGGTATGTTGACAAGGGTCTCCATCTAGTCCACTCACTCCAACTGCATGCTGGGTGCTGCTCTGAGCACAGAGGATACCGGCCACTGGCAGCACCAAGACACTTGCCCACATGAGGCTCCATATGCAATCCTCCAGCTCATTAGGCTGGTGGCATCTTTGTTCCCCCCCTTAGAGAGTAAGCCAGGATAGCCAGGCTCAGCAGCTTGGATGTTATTTTATCTCCTTGGGGGTAGGGGGGTGGAAATCTGTTTTCCTCCATGATGGGTTAATCCCCAAATAGCCAGGCTTCCTTCTGTGCCATATCCTAACCACCTACTGGGTATTCTTCATGGGCTTTGGGGTAGGACCCTGATCTGGCTTCGCTGCTCTTTCATTTGTGCTTCTCTTGCGTCAGTCTGCTGCAGCAAGCTTACTGTTTTCAAAAGACAGAAATCTCAGCAGATGTATTCACTCTGGGTTTTATCCTGGGCTCACACCAGCGAGCTCATTAGCCAAGCCAACTAGCTCCTCCCCACCCACCACCCACAGTCTCTACCACTCCCCATCTTTCTTTTTAGTTGGTAGCAAAGACCAGGATTATGTGATTTGATAAGAATAAGAACCTATCAGCTCTTATTCCTATATGTTTGGGAAACAGTGACTCAAATTACCCCTAAACAAGAGGGCTATAATTTGTAAGAATACTTCGGTCTTACAAGTATCTGTTTTTATTTAGCAGAAGACTGAAGCTCTGGCAGGAAATTTGGAGGTCAGCTGTACTTCACACTAATCAAAAGCAAGTCGAGCCAAAAAGAACAGTAAAGCTATGGCCTGGGCTTCTTGGGGTGTCCTGTCTGATTACCCAATTATTACAGCATAGATTAGGAAGGATTAACCCCGGAGGTCGGACAGATGGAGAGCACTATTAAAATACCCCATGTGGGGCTTCAGAGTTGGTAGTAGGAACCACCTGTCCCCATTTTGTAGGTCAGTCTGTCCTCATTTAGGGCCCCAAGATCATTGGCTTTGGTGCCGGTGTGGTGTCTGGAGAAACTGAATAGCGTAGGGCCAGCCCTGTCTGGCCTAGCAGCTCTGCCCTCTTGGCTTCTCTCCCTATCTCTCACCACGTCCTAGATTGATGTGGTAGAGAAACATTCTGCTGAATTACAGGGGACTTTGGGGTTATCTCCCAGGGCCCTGGGGAACAGATCTGGGCATGTTATGAGACTGTATAACAGACAGGCGTTTTCATCTCCAGACATGTTTCTCTTTCATTAACTAATAAACATTTGATGTCCCCTTTTTGAGTGTCAGTAATGTGGGCTCCATCAGAGCTACGGAGTTGTGATTTCAGAAAGAGGGAAATGCGACCTGAGTCCTTGTGCCTTTTCAAACCCACTCACTGGGAGGTGAGTAGAGAGGTACAAAAGGCTAGGCCTGCAACTGCCTGGACTTTATGGGCAGAAGGGTACAGAATGACCTATTCAATAGGTGAAAATGCCCAGGCTCCTCCACTCCCAAGTCTTTATCTCCTAGAGCAGGGGTGCTGACTTCATAAAGGTGTGTCCAGAGGCATTATTGACACACGGCTGATGAAAAACATGCTAAGTCAAACACAGAAGGCAGTCTCCAATAGGAATGATCTAGCCAGACTGGTGCTTCTCTCTTTCGTCTCTATCAGTCCAAAAAAAAAAAAAAAAAAAAAAAGGATTGTGCACACTGAGTAACTGTCCATCACCCAGCCTCTGCACCATCAAAATAGAGCCCATGATAGATCCACAAGTTCCACGGGTAGATCCAAGCTCTACTGACAATACCCATTCATGACCGAGTGTGTCCAGGAAAGCTGACCCCACCACCTCCAGAGGTGGCCCACTCCATAGTCACTGATAAGTTTTGGAAAATCTCCACAGCTTCCTCCCTTAATCCTTAGTTAGAAGAAGAAGAAGAAAGAAGAAGAAGAAGAAGAAGAAGAAGAAGAAGAAGAAGAAGAAGAA